>NC_090265.1:331979643-332582143 GCF_040414725.1 Anabrus simplex
GTCGAAGACAGCATAAACTTCCCTGGGTAGTCTGTTAAATTTCACACCAGTAACAATGTATTGCAGCAAGGAAGTATTCACGCAGAGAATAATGCAATTCACATTTTGATCAATATTTTTACCTATTTTAAGGAAACCTTCTTTTTAAACATTAGAATGATGTTGATAAACAAGAAACCTTGGAGTGGGTATGGGACTCTCGTCGGGCTTACTTGATTCGAGAACTGGACAAGATCCAAAAGGAAAGTAGCACGATTTTTCTGGATGATTTCCCTTAAAAAGAGTTGTATTATGAAAATGTGGGCTGGGAAGCGTAAGGAGACGAGCTGCTCGACTAAGTGGTATGTTTCAAGACGGTGGAGAGATGACATGGAATGGCATTAGTAGACGAATAGTTTGAGTAGAATTGTTATTATTATACAATGTATTTTAAGTTGTGCGCCGGCCCCGTGGTGTAGGGGTAGCGTGCCTGCCTCTTACCCGGAGACTCCGGGTTCGATTCCCGGCCAGGTCAGGGTTCTTTACCTGCGCCTGAGAGCTGGTTCGAGGTCCACTCAGCCTACGTGATTAGAAATGAGGAGCTATCTGACGGTGAGATAGCGGCCCTGGTCTCGAAAGCCAAGAATAACGGCCGAGAGGATTCGTCGTGCTGACGACAAGACACCTCGTAATCTGCAGGCCTTCGGGCTGAGCAGTGGTCGCTTGGTAGGCCAAGGCCCTTCAAGGGCTGTATTGCCATGGGGGGGGGGTATTTTACGTCGTACCGACACAGATAAGTCTTATGGCGATGATGGGATATGAAAGGCCTAGGAGTGGGAAGGAAACAGCTATGGCTTTAATTAAGGTACAGCCCCAGCATTTGCCTGGCGAGAAAATGGGAAACCACGGAAAACCATATTCAGGGTTGCCGGCAGTGGGGTTCGAACCCATATCTCCTGAATGCAAGCTCATAGCTGCGCGCCCCTAACCGCACGGCCAACTCGCCCGGTAGTTTCTAAATTAGGCATGATCATAATATGAAGATAAAGTTGGAATTCAAGATGACAAATTGGGCAAATATTCTTTTATGGGAAGAAGAATTAGGGATTGGAATAATTTACTAACGGAGGTTTTTGATAAATTTCCAACTTCATTGAAATCATTTAAGAAATGGGTAGGTAAACACCAGAGAGGAAATCTGCCACCTGAGCATGCATGTATCTATGTATGTATGTATGTATGTATGTATGTATGTATGTATGTATTTATTGAACCCATGACCTTGACCTTAAGGGTTCAGTATGTATGTATGTATGTATGATATAAAAGAGGTTTAGTCCATTCACTGTTTTAGACTGTACACTGAAAGTCTGAAATAACGGGGTGGGGGTATAATTAGCTCAGTGGCTTAGCTCCTGGCTTCCCAGCTCAATGTTGAGTTTTGAATCCTGGATTATTCTGGGTTGAGATTTTCATCTCAAAACTCACGTGGTGTCAGGAAGGGCATCCGAACTTATACCACAGGGCAGAAATATAATGAGCGACCCCAGAAATACTCTACCTAGAATAACCTAATGAAAATTTCTTTGAAAGTCTGAAATAAAGTATATTTTCTATATATTTTATTCCATGTGATAATATGAAAAGTTTTAGTCTTCCTGCATTGTGCTGGGATTACAGAAACAGGCTTCAAATTACACCATAAAATTGTTCTTCAAATTGAACTTTTTATGGGCATATAATGACAAACTTATTCCAAGTACCGGTAGCGTATAGCGGGCACGATCGAATTATTACTCAGTTCATTCTCATCATTTTCCTGTAGCCGGAGCAATCAGTTAGACGCTTATTTCTTCTATTCAAGTTCGAGACCGAATCTCGGTACAGGAAAACTAAGATATTTGCCGCCCGAATAGTCAAAGAGACATAAATTATTTAAAAATCGCTTGTTTCTTTCCTTGTTTTCTTTTTTATTAAAATCCTAGCCAAATTAACTTACTTACATAATTCTTTCTGTACTATGTTCCTTGGTTCAATACCCTCAGGCGTATTTTGATTTTTTGAAAAATGTCCACAACGAACGTAGTTAAAAGGGCTTAAGTGAAACAATGCGTTGACTCACATTAGCACTCGTAGTGGTAGAAAAAGGCAAACTGCTAATGGAATCGACTGGATAACGATGATTAAGAAAAGGATTGTAATTTTAGAAAGGGGGATCGTGATTAACTCAGCGGCTTAGCTGCTGACTTCTCACCCAGAAGGCCGAGGTTTGAATTCTGGTCGATCCTGGGTCGAGATTTTCATCTCAAGAACCCGTGGCGTCAAGATGGGCATCCGGTTTTAAACCCCCGGCGAGAACGAAAATGATCCTGGGTAACTCCAGAGACCGTAGGAATGACTAGGATAAGCTGAAGAATGTTTATTATAATTTTTCGAAATAAATAAAGAACACATGCTCATACTTTACTATATTATTTTATTTACCTAAAATTCGTAATTACGGCCGAGAGGATGCGTCGTGCTGACCACACGTCCCCTCCTAATCTGCAGGCCTTCGGGCTGAGCAGCGGTCGCTGGGCAGGCCAAAGCCCTTTCAAGGGCGTTAAGTGCCGCGGTTTTTGTTATTTTGTTTTTTGGTTCTAAAATTCTAAAATTCGTAGCTCATATCCCTAGGATAATTTCAACATGGAATTGCTTATCTGAAAAGTTTTTAAAAGTAAAACGTAACTTTTTTCGCATTTATTTCCATATTTTAATTTTTTTTAAAATTTTCCCTTAAAGTCTGCTTGCGTGCCCCACTAAATGTCCCAGGCGTATCCCTAGAGCCCTATAGCCCTTCAAGTCTTTGCCTTGATCCTCCTCTGTGTCTCTTATCCTTCAAGTCCGAATAAAAAATCCTCAACGGTAACCTAACCCCTTCTGATATTACCCTACCACGGAAGCTAGTTCATACACACAGCTTCATCCATCGAGCTCACTCAGTCTTTATATCCCAATTATGAGTGCTCTCCTGTCATTTTGCCCATCTGTTTGTACCAGCAATCATTCCTGCTACTTCGATGCCTGTGAATTCCTGATTACGAATACGATATCCTGAATCCACACAGTGAACGTCGATCTGAAAACAGACCGATGTGAATATAATTTCATCAGGGAGAATGCCCTTGATCGTAATTGCGAGCTCACCACGTTAGCTTACTGCACCTTGATTCAATTTCACTTTGTGTACTACATTCCTGGGAGAATATACATTTTAAGTACTGTGCTTATAATGATTCACCAGCTTTGGCTTCGTATTCACTCAGTCCCCTGTCCGGCTTCATGGCTAAATGGTTATCGTGCTGGCCTTTGGTCACAGGGGCCCTGAAAACCATACACCATTTCATTTCATTTTTTCATTTTCACTCAGTCCTCTTTAAGTCTCCTCCCAACTGACATCACCTTAGTCCTGGAAATGCTAATTTTCATATCATACTTGCATCCGGGAGATAGTAGGTTCGAATCCCACTATCGGCAGCCCTGAAGATGGTTTTCCATGGATTTCCATTTTCGCATCAGGCAAATGCTGGGGCTGTACCTTAATTAAGGCCACGGCCGCTTCCTTCCAACTCCTAGGCCTTTCCTGTCCCATCGTCGCCATAAGACCTATCTGTGTCGGTGCGACGTAAAGCCCGTAGCAAAAAAAAAAAAATCATATCATACTCATTGCATTTCTTATTTGAAGTTAAAATATCTCATGGACGTTCAAGTATTGCTTGTCAAGTTTTTTTCTTTTTTCTTAGTGATTTAACGTGGCACTAACACATCGAAGGTTTTCGACGACGCAAGAATGGGAAAGGGTGAAGACTGGGAAGGTAGCATTCGTGACCTTAATTAAGGTACAGCCCCAGCATTTGCCTGAAAACCGCGGAAAACCGTCTTCAGTGTCAAATTTTCATTTTGACTTAAACATTTTAAGTGTAGCGACACTGTCAATGTAACTTTCTTCGTATTTATTTCTATATTTTAATTTTCTTTTTTCAAATTTTCCCTTAAAGTCTGCTCGCGTGCCCCACTAAATATCCCAGGCGTATCCCTAGAGCCCTATAGCCCTTCAACTCTTTGCCTTGATCCTCCTCTTATCCTCCATGTCCGAATATAAAATGTAAGTTACCATTTCGAAATCAAACTCATGACTGAATGGTATGGAGTCTTCATTACCCAAAAATTGAAAAGCAGCAGCAAGTATATTACACTTAAACATACTCTTCGTGGTAATTATATATATTATAATTTATATGTAATAAAAATGGCTAAATATGTACATACATATGGGCTAAAAAACTTAAAGGTATGGAGTGAAATATGGACTTTTTAAATTAAAATGTGAAGAATAATATGAAGAATATTTATTTTATATCAAATAATACGTATATAAGAATACAGATGAAGATCTGTTGCTAAATATGATAGCCGCAAAAGTACGAATTTAAATTAAAGTAACAGAACAAGAGATTAACATTTTTTATATGGGTCACAGCGGGTTGAGTGACAAGGACAAAGCCAGCAAGAAAGAAGAAATGCGCAAAAAGCAGAACTTTCTTTCCAAATTTCATAGAAATACCAGAATCTATCTTTCAGTTGTTGATACTAGTAAAATTAATTACACTTTTTTTTCCTCTGGCAATAATAATTTCGAAATCATAAAATATGGGAGATTTTTATAAGAAAGCGTTAACATAGAAATATACGTGGATTCTCCTCAAATATATAAAAATATGCCGCTAAAGATGGAAATATGGACAAATATGGAAAAATCACTACAGATATCCTAATTTGTAAAGATATGGCAAAATTTTTACTGTAGCTAATGAAAATACAAATATGTATTTACATAGAAATCCCAGGCCTGGTTATTAGCAAGTAGAAAAAAACGCTAATATCGCCCTGTACGGAAACACCATTGAATGGGATCACATTTCAAGTATCTGGGAGTAGAAATCAAAATCAGATTTGGCACTGCAAGAGATATGTTTCTGAAGTTTCTAACCTCCGATTCAAGACTCGTTGGTGTGTCGTGAAGCGTTATCCTAATGGTGCTGCTATGCGGTCTCGAAGGCTAGGCAGTAAGGGTTTTGTCAACGAACCGACTAAGCTTTTGAAGATCCCATAGAAAGGCTACATCACTAACGACGACGTCCATTTTCGTGTGGAATACAATCTAAAGAGAGGAGACCTTATATTTAAAATGCCTACATACTGTATATTGGCTTGGATTCAAACCGAGACCACCTTCGTGAGTAACCAGTGACGATGTCATTAGGCTGTCACGCCCTCACAAGCACAGAACTTAGTGGCTAAGAGAACAGCGACTTCCACTTTTTACAGCTAGATTCTTTACCTGTAGACAGATAGAACTCATGGCAACAATAGACAGTCATGGAATTTATAACGAACATTGTTACTCTCAGACGGCCGCGTGGTCTAGGGCTAGTGTCAAAACAACTCCTCCTCCCTCGACCCCCGGCCTGGTTAGGGATTTTTGCCTGGCTGTGATGGGTGGTTCGAGGTTCACTCAGCCTGCGTGATTACATTTTTTATCGAGGAATTATCTGATGTGAAATAGCGTCCCCGGTCTAGAAGGCCAAGAAAGACAGCTGAGAGAATTCGTCGTGCCGACCACACGACATACCGTAATCTTCAAGCCTTCGGATTGAGCAGCGGTCCCCTGGTAGGCCAAGGCCCTTTGGGGCTGTTGCGCCATGCGGTTTAGTTTACTGTTACTCCCTTATGTTTTCGCCGGCGGCCGTAGCCATGTTGAAACAACGGACACCGTGAGATGTCTGAAGTTAAGCAGCATTCGGCGTGGTCAAGATTTGGATGGGTTGCCGCACGCTGTTGGTGGGGGGTAATGGAGGATCGGAAAGAAACTGGCCACCCTACCGTACGTAAACTCCGACTCAGGCACGCCTCTGCGGAGGTTCAGACCTGCCTTCGGGCAGAGTACACCCTTACATTACATATCTTTCCTGATGTTTTCGAGCTATCTTGGGCCGGCCCTAATTAAGCCCGGTTTCACGGCCGGATTCCCTTCCTTTTTGCTATTGGTTTTACGTCGCACCGACACAGATAGGTCTTATGGCGACGATGGGACAGGAACGGGCTAGGACTGGAAAGGAAGCGGCCGTGGCCTTAATTAAGGTACAGCCCCAGCATTTGCCTGGTGTGAAAATGGGAAATCATGGAAAACCATCTTCAGGGCTGCCGACAGTGAGGTTCGAACCCCCTATCTCCCGAATACTGGATACTGGCCGCACTAAGCGACTACAGCTATCGAGCTCGGTGATTCCCTTCCTAACGCCAGCCCAATGCAGAGGGATGTATTCACTAATGCATGTTCCTGTGGTGAGATGTGTCATATATAACTGAAGATGTGTACTGAGATGCTCTGCCTTTGAGCTAGAAGAATTAACTAAACGCGACTATAATACCCGGTCAGCTGGTAATCGACGCAGGGCTCATTGAACCGAAGGTCAGTCACTACGCTGACCATTCAGCCAAAGAGTCAGACACTGTAACTCCCATGCCTACAAATTAATATTTAAAAGAAGCAAGTTTTTAGTTTTACATGTCTGCTGATATCGTGATCATAGCCGCGCCGGACCTCCTGTTTTAAGAGGAATGCGAACCACAAGGACGTGAATTTCCATTTTTAAATTCCCACATGCATTGGCTGGGATACGAACCACGGCCACCTTGATTAGAATCTAGTGGCTATACCGGCCCAAATAAATCTTTCTGGTGCCGAGCGAGTTGGGTGCGCATATGTGAACATGCATTCGGGAGATAGTGGGCTCGAATCCCACTGTCGCCAACCCTGAAGATGGTTTTCCGTGGTTTCCCATTTTCACACCAGGAAAATGCTGGGACTAAACATCAATTAAGGCCACGGCCGCTTCCTTCCAACTCCTAGCCCTTTCCTATCCCATCGGTGCTATAAGACCTATCTGTGTCGGTCCGGCGTAAAAGCAGCTTGTAAAAAAAATCTTTCTGACTCGGTGACATTCCCTAGAACGACGACGATATGTCAGGAAGGATGCGGATCTCGCGGATTAAAGGAGCAATGAGTTGAACTTTACGAACGGAATGCTGTTGACCGCCGCTCTACTCACCTGCCGTACCGTTGTGTCGTCTTCACTCACAAGACCACTGAACTGAGCCGACCAGCGCGGTTCCTCTGTTTTATAGCAAGCTGCTGCTTGGCGGGGGGCGGAGAACAAAACCTCGTGAGAAGAGAACACCCTAGCATCCGGCTCTTGTGGGAACATAATCAGGTGTGTTCCCCCCTACGGACTTTAAAGCACACGGCTAACGGCTCCCTCTGCCTCTAGTCGTAATTAATTTATTTCTTTGATTTGACCTGTCACCCTAATGAAATGAAATGGCGTATGGCTTTTAGTGCCGGCAGTGTCCGAGGACAAGTTCGGCTCGTCAGATGCAGGTCTTTTGACTTGACACCTGTAGGCGACCTGCGCGTCGTGATGACAATGAAATGATGATGAAGACGACACATACACCCAGCCCCCGTGCCAGCGCAATTAAGCGAAATTAACTAATTATGTTTAAAATTCCCGACCCTGCCGGGAATCGAACCCGGGACCCCTGTGACCAAAGGCCAGCACGCTAATCATTTAGCCATTCTCACCCTAATGTACGAGAGTTATCTGAGGAATGATTGACAGAGTACCCAGAAACTTCTTTAAGATAGGCCTGTATTTATGTTCGTCAGCTCCGTGGTATGTTGTAGGGGCAGTGTACCCGCTTCCTACCCGCCCTGGGTGCAATTCCCAGCCACCTAATACTGGACTGAGGGCTGGAACGGGGTTCTTTCAGCCTCGTGAGACCAACTGAGGATCTGTGTGATGCGAGAAACAGCGGATGCGGTCAAGCATGTCCAGCAATACTGCAGAGAATATAATCATGTGCACCAGGGAATAATAATAATAATAATAATAATAATAATAATAATAATAATAATAATAATGAAAATGAAAATCCACAGCCTGTTTCCAGTCATCTGACCGGGTCAGGAACGGAATGAATGAAGCCCCAACTAGCGGCGAGGATAGGAAATGTGCCGGCTGCCGAAGCCTGTCGCACTCCTCTGCGGCAATGATTGATAACTGACAGATTAAATGAAATGATATTGGAGTAGAGTGTTTCTGGAATGAAAGATGACAGGGAAAACCGAAGTACCCGGAGGGAAAACTATCCCGCATCCATTTTGCCCATCACAAACCTCACATGGAGTGACCGGGATTTGAACCACGCAACCTAGCGGGGAGAGGCTGCCGCCTGAGCCACGGAGATTCTACTTAAACGTCTACATACTGTGTTATAGTATGATATACTATTCTTTGCAGGGGCATCCACAGGTATTTTTCTTAGAGGGTAACCATATAATAATAATAATAATAATAATAATAATAATAATAATAATAATAATAATAATAATAATAATAATAATAATAATAATAATAATAATAATAAACTAAAAACCCTGTACTTGTTTCCAGAAAAACAGGAAGGGCAAATACTCGCATTCATTTAAATAAAAGTCAAATATGTCTCGAATCCTTTCCGTAATAATCAGTCACCCAACCAATAAACACAGCTGTCTTATTCTTGACCTCTTCTCGAGGGACTGATGTCATGCACAGACCACTTCAGGGACCGCTTGTCGCAGTGCTACTTAACCAAGTTTTCACTAATTGTAGAGTACTGCAGTGTTTACATATTTTATAAGGCACCGTTCGAGGAAGAGGCAAAAACATTTCAGTATCTCAAATGTTTATAATTATTGATAGTTATTGATAATGATGCTTTAAAAAATACCTGGATGATCTTTCAACGGAGCATGTCGTTGCGAATGGATTCAGTCCTATCTCGAAAGCTGTTGAAACAGCTGGTTTATATATATATATATTTGCTATTTGCTTTACGTCGCACCGACACAGATATGTCTTATGGCGACGATGGGATAGGAAAGGCCTAGGAAGTGGAAGGATGCGGCCGTGGCCTTAATTAAGGTACAGCCCTGGCATTTGCCTGGTGTGAAAATGGGAAACAACGGAAAACCATCTTCAGGGCTGCCGACAGTGGGGCTCGAACCCACTATCTCCCGATTACTGGATACTGGCCGCACTTAAGCGACTGCAGCTATCGAGCTCGGTGGTTTAAAAATGAAAAACTATACAGTATTCTCCAATGAGCAATGAGTTCCATGTTGTGTCTTCACTAATTTCCCTTTGTTCTCACAATCTGTACCAACATAAAGACTCTTCCATGAAGTTGTCTAACATATTGACTTACATTGTATATATTATCTTTTCATTGATAACTTTATTTTACATAGTAAATTTGTTCATATTTTAGGATGCAAATAAAAAATACGAAATGCACCACGGCTTATTGCTACTGAAAATCTTTCTCTCAAGGACAGAATTGGAGTGTCCGAAATTGAATAAAAGGATACCTTCCACTGTGATTTTCTTCACATGGTATGTCACGGTACCTCAAACATGTTGACAATATGCACGGTAGACCAATGTCCGAGACAATTAAAAGATTTGATCGGAAACTAACTCTGTCAGTCCATCCTTCGTCTTGCCATGGACCAATATTTTGTTCATTGATATACTGTACTGCCAATTTTCGTTTTTGGCCTGATTTTGTATTGGATTGGAACTGAGCCTGATTTGCCGAATCACTTTCATTGCTTTCTTCAATGAGTTTCCTTTGTAAGAGTCGAAAACAACGCGGACCAAGATGCGAATATTCCTCCAACAAGATCTGCACTGGACCCGACATTGCTAATGGTCCACCTTCAGTGTTTTGAGTGGAATCACCCACCACCCTTAGATTTTGGATGGAAGAAAGTAGGAAGCTCCAGAGTTTGGAACTTCGTCGTGCTCATGCTTTCATTGTGCTCTCTTCGTGTACGTCCCAGTGGAATGGACTCCGGTGTACCGAAATGTGTAAGTGCAAAGGTGATCCCGAGTGACGTGATAATAACTATGGGAGAGTGCAGGCAAGGTGTGATGAAGATCGAGAGCTAAGTGAGATTTGCATTGAGAGTGACGAGTAATAGGTTAGAATGCAAACTTAATGAAGCGAGTAACAAGTAGAGTCTACTCGCACGAAGGTAATGCTATGAGGTTTGCGTAAACATTAATGGTTCGGCCCATTAGAACCCCCTAGAATTTATGTTACTCCCACTACATTACGTTAGAGCAGGCTAGTCGACATTTCGTACTAAATAATTTTGTTACTAAATAAGGCTAGGAAAGCAACAGATAGGGAATCTGCCACCTGGGCGACTGCCCTAAATGCAGATCAGTATTGATTGATTGATTGATGATTGGTTTGTTAGTAGGAAATGTCGACTAGCCCGCTCTAACGTACTGTAGTGGGAGTAATATAAATTCTAGGGGTTCTAATGGGCCAAACCCCTAACGTTTATGCAAACCTCATAGCAATACCGTCATGCAGGTAGACTATACTTGCTTATCGCTTCGGTAAGTTTGCATTCTAACCTATTACTACATAAACATCCGGGCCCTAATGATTATAATTAGAAGTCATTGTAGGTATGAAAAACATGCTTGCCTGTACCCTGTCTATATAAATCTGTAACTACTGCATTCATTGCAAAGTTTTTCATTAATCGTTAAAATTAATATAAGGTACTTTTTATCTTCCAATTTCCTATGCCTAACTATACTCCACATCATCTGTTAATTTATTGGTGCTTCAAATGTAGTACTTAAATATTGTTATCCAGTAGCCCTAGAAGTCAACCATGCAAATACGCACAGGAGAAACCCTCATACTTAGTCATATTCATTTTCACTTTTGGAAACTATAAAAGTAAACTTTTTGAGAAAAACGGTTAGCCCTACATAAAAATTTGTAGGCCTAATAACCTTTTCTGTGTAGAATTGATGTAGCAATATTGTTTGTATAAAAGATTGTTTCAGAATCTTAATGGTTACTTAGATAATGTGTTTGCGATGGCGGCTATTTTGTTTTTCGCGCGAAGCACTCAAACGCATCATTTTTGAGAGTGCCAACATCGAAATTATGTTTTCTCAAGGTCTAACAAAGGGATTGAGATTACTACCAGACTTGCATTATCAAAGATCCCATGGATTTGCGTTTGATAGGGTACTAAGCAGTTTATAAGCCATGTCGTTTTGACTCAACGTTGCGTACACGGTGCACAAAAATTAAACTTCCCGTTGTAAATAAGCATCTGATATTCACACGCAATGTGGACCAAGACTGGCTGTTAGAGAATCGTTAAGGACTTCAGAGATAAATGTACATCGCGGTTGCCCAAGGCAATAATATTTTCACGGAATAAGTGCATGATTAGAGCCTCCGTGGCTCAGATAGCAGTGCGCCGGCCTCTCATCGCTGGGTTCCGTGATTCAAATCCCTGTCATTCCATGTGAGATTTGTGCTGGACAAAGCGGAGGCGGGACAGGTTTTTCTCCGGGTACTCCAGTTTTCCCTGTCATCTTTCATTCCAGAAACACTCTCCAATATCATTTAATTTCATCTGTCAGTTAATAATCATTGCCTCAGAGGAGTGCGACAGGCTTCGGCAGCCGGCACAACTCCTATCCTCGCCGTCCACTAGATGGGGGCTTCATCATTCCATTCCTGACCCGGTCAAATAACTGGAAAGAGGCTGAGGATTAAGAAAAGTGCATAATTGGTGAAATTAAGTCTCCCAGTACAACTTGAATGGAAAATGTTTGTAGATTGATTGAATTACACTGACTGACAGAGCAAATGCAACACCAAGAAGGAGTGGTTCGAAAGGGATGAAAGTTGGGGAAAAAACAGAGACGGCACGGACGAATAATTGATGTTTATTTCAAACCGATATGCAGGTTACACAATGCGCACGGCATCGACTCAGTAGGATGTAGGACCACCGCGAGCGGCGATGCACGCAGAAACACGTCGAGGTACAGAGTCACTAAGAGTGCGGATGGTGTCCTGAGGGATGGTTATCCATCCTCTGTCAACCATTTGCCACAGTTGGTCGTCCGTACGAGGCTGGGGCAGAGTTTGCAAACGGCGTCCAATGAGATCCCACACGTGTTCGATTGGTGAGAGATCCGGAGAGTACGCTGGCCACGGAAGCATCTGTACACCTCGTAGAGCCTGTTGGGAGATGCGAGCAGTGTGTGGGCGGGCATTATCCTGCTGAAACAGAGCATTGGGCAGCCCCTGAAGGTACGGTAGGGAGTGCCACCGGCCGCAGCACATGCTGCACGTAGCGGTGGGCATTTAACGTGCCTTGAATATGCACTAGAGGTGACGTGGAATCATACGCAATAGCGCCCCAAACCATGATGCCGCGTTGTCTAGCGGTAGGGCGCTCCACAGTTACTGCCGGATTTGACCTTTCTCCACGCCGACGCCACACTCGTCTGCGGTGACTATCACTGACAGAACAGAAGCGTGACTCATCGGAGAACACGACGTTCCGCCATTCCCTCATCCAAGTCGCTTTAGCCCGGCACCATGCCAGGCGTGCACGTCTATGCTGTGGAGTCAATGGTAGTCTTCTGAGCGGACGCCGGGAGTGCAGGCCTCCTTCAACCAATCGACGGGAAATTGTTCTGGTCGATATTGGAACAGCCAGGGTGTCTTGCACATGCTGAAGAATGGCGGTTGACGTGGCGTGCGGGGCTGCCACCGCTTGGCGGCGGATGCGCCGATCCTCGCGTGCTGACGTCACTCGGGCTGCGCCTGGACCCCTCGCACGTGCCACATGTCCCTGCGCCAACCATCTTCGCCACAGGCGCTGCACCGTGGACACATCCCTATGGGTATCGGCTGCGATTTGACGAAGCGACGAACCTGCCCTTCTCAGCCCGATCACCATACCCCTCGTAAAGTCGTCTGTCTGCTGGAAATGCCTCCGTTGACGGCGGCCTGGCATTCTTAGCTATACACGTGTTCTGTGGCACACGACAACACGTTCTACAATGACTGTCGGCTGAGAAATCACGGTACGAAGTGGGCCATTCGCCAACGCCGTGTCCCATTTATCGTTCGCTACGTGCGCAGCACAGCGGCGCATTTCACATCATGAGCATACCTCAGTGACGTCAGTCTACCCTGCAATTGGCATAAAGTTCTGACCACTCCTTCTTGGTGTTGCATTTGCTCTGTCAGTCAGTGTACTTGGAATAGAAGAAGAGATTGTGACACATTTCTCTGTAGAGAGGAGCAAAAAATGTACCCGTGCTTCGCTACGGTATTCTACATTGTATACGGATATCGAAGCAAATGACCGTACATGCAGTGATTTTATTTATATAGATTCTAGGGGTCCGTTGTCTGTAATGTCATTTATTTTGGCAAATTTTGATATATTTATTCGTTTCAGGTCAATTCAAGATCGTGTCAGCAGTTTAGCTTTCGTGTCTATTTGTCTGCTTGTTCTTTTGTTTGTTAGTGTATTTGTTTGTTTGTTTGCTTGCTTGCCTGTCTGTTTGTTCCATCATCACGGGTAAACTGCTGAATAGATCTCGACCAAACTTCATATTTAGAGTCTACTCATAAAGGAGGGAGTTTCGATATGCATACCATTTAAACATCACTTAATAGACCGGGGTTTATAGGAAGACCGAAAGAGTATTCCACCGGGCGAGTTGGCCGTGCGGTTAGGGGCGGGCAGCTGTGAGCCTACATCCGGGAGATATTGGGTTCGAACCCCACTGTCAGCAGCCCTGGTTTCCCATTTTCACACCAGGCAAATGCTGGGGCTGTACCTTAATTAATGCCACGGCCGCTTCCTTCTCATTCCTTAGCCTTTCCTATCCCATCGTTGCCATAAGACCTGTGTCGGTGCGACGTAAAGCCAAAAAAAAAAAAAAAAAAAAAAAAGAGTATTTCTCGATATATATAGAGTCTACTAATTCAAGTTCAGGTTTCGATATGCATATCATTTGAAAATCACTGAATAGACTGGGGGCTTATACGAAGACTAGAAGAGACTTTTTTTCTATTTTCGCTTACACTATTGATTATATCTCCACCAAACCTCATATTTAGAGTCTACTTATCCAATAGCAGGTTTCGATATGCACATCATTTAAAAATCTCTAAACAGACTGGGGGTTTGATACTAAGACCAGAAGGGATTTTTTTTACTTTCTTACACTATTGGTTATATCTCGGCCAAACTTCATATCTATATTATACTCATCCAGGGGCAGGTTTTGATATGCATGTCATTTAAAAATCTCTCAACCGTGTGTCTGTACAATGACTATTTTGGCGAAATGTCCCTACAGTTATCCGTTTCAGGCCTAGGGCCCGGATTTTTTTGCAGTAACCGCTTAGATTACAAACTAATTTGGTTAGTAGGAAGTGTCGGCCACCCGCTCTTCCATAATGTAGCAAGAGTAACATAAATTATAGGGGTTTTGATGGGCCGTACCCCTATTGTTTATACAAACCCCGTAGCATAGTCGTTGTGAAGGTAGACTATACTTGTTACTCGCTTCAGGAAGTTTGCATTCTAACCTATTACTGCAAAAACATCCGGGCCCTAAAATAACCATCTGCGTATTTTTCAGCTTTGGTGTCAATAGACTTTTGGAGTTTATAGGAAGACCAGAAGAGTTTTTCAAGTTTCTCTTGCCCTGTTGATTATATGTAAAATATGTAGACTATATGTGAAACGCTCCTTCATTTAAAATAGTTTTTATTATATACATAATTTCGCTTGCTCTTCAAATGACGGATAAAATTACTATTTTCTAAAGGCTTCATGCTCTGCAGCCAGTGACGGATACCCTCGCAGACGTAGTTATTTGAAAGATCCATAATAGGAGAAAATAAGAGGATGCATCAGTCCTCTCGGCTTTAAAATTACCACCACCTAATGTATCTGAACACCGACGTAACATGAAGTAAACTTTTGCTTTTGGTGTCTGTCTGTCTGCCTGTTTGGTTATCTATCCCTTTTGTATATTCCTAAAAGTGGAAAACAGCTGGACTTATTTCAACCAAACTATGTATTTGGATTCTACTCACTCAAAATTATGTTTTTTTTTTGTTTTTGCTAGGGGCTTTACGTCGCACCGACACAGATAGGTCTTCTGGCGACGATGGGATAGGAAAGGCCTAGGAGTTGGAAGGAAGCGGCCGTGGCCTTAATTAAGGTACAGCCCCAGCATTTGCCTGGTGTGAAAATGGGAAACCACGGAAAACCATTTTCAGGGCTGCCGATAGTGGGATTCGAACCTACTATCTCCCGGATGCAAGCTCACAGCCGCGCGCAAAATTATGTTATCAGAGTTGGTATTTATAGGAAGATTATTCTGAAATATTTTCGTTGATATTAGGTCTATACAACAAATGTTTAAGTATATGTTATTTCCGTCCCTTTATGCCATGTACGTACATATTTACCGTACGACGGATAATAACGCAGATGATCACGAAAATTTAGATTTTTAGTCTAAGTCCCGTGGGACATGTCGTGCATGTCACTTCAAGGTGGGCAACGGAACATACTAAAGAGCCATTTTACTCATTTCGATAGGACAGATATTAAGGGAGGTATCATCAATGTCAAAGCGCCACGCCAGTGGCCAGAGATACAATATAACCCGAGAACCACGGATAATTTCGCAGATCTTCGTACCAGGAACTTTACCATAAAATAAATTCGGAAATCGTCATCATTCTCTCTCGACTTTGTTCAGCTTCATCACATTTCACGTTACTCTCACGCGCTTTCGTAGGAAAATTTAATTTTATAATTTCTCATTAAACGTGTGAATATAGCCATGTTACTTCGCATACATTCCTGAAGGAAACATGTAACTCACTGCAAATTCCCATGTGAAGAACTGGTACAAATGCTAGTAGTTAATAGAGGACATCCTGTCTTACGACTAGAGGAGTGAACATAACACCTCGTAACTTAACATCCTCCTACATACCACATCATAACACACTTTTTACCCTGCTCCCATTTCTTGATGGATACAGCATTTTTGCATCTCTTGGCACAGGCCAGTGCAAAATGCAGCTTCTAATGAAGTCCTATCCATGGCTGTGGCAATATGGAAGCGGCTGGTGTATGGGTGGTGCTGAGTAATGACATTTGGAGCACGGCCAGTGCATCAGAATGTTATAAAAGATGTTACCAATAGGGTCAGTCATGGTGCGATAGCACATTCTGGCCCAGTGAGGAAACCAATGGCAAACTACCTCACTCTTCATCTTGCCTAATAATCCTCATTTTGGCATAGTCTTCGGTTTTTGCGGTTTCCCATAACCACATACCATTTTCTGGTGCATTTCGAAGATCCAACTAGCCTCTGAGCTGATGACCTGATAACACACCTTATAATGCAATACTTATCATCATACGGTATTATATTAAGATCTTTGAAAACCACTTCCATAATTGTGTAAAATTTCGAACGTATGGACAAATACTACTAATACTACTACTATTAATAGTAATAATAATAATATGCCGAATTGAATTGAGTGGCTCAGACAGTAGAGCGCAGGCCTTCAGGCCCCAAGTTGGCGGGTTTAATCTCAGCTCAGTCAGGAAATATTGGAGATTACTAACGAAAATGAGGGATATTGGACTAGACAAAAGAGTGTTTGAATGGGTGGCTATATTTCTTGAAAATAGAACTCAGAGAATTAGTGTAGGTGAAGTGTTATCTGATCCTGGAATGATTGAGAAGGGGACCTTTATGTTTTCTTATATTTGCAGTGTATATATATATGGTATAAGTAAAGCTGGAATCATAGATAAGGCTATTTACGGATGATGTTATACTGTATAGAGTATTAAGTGAGTTGCAGGTTTAAACAATGTAGTGAGATGGACAGCAGACAATTGTATAACTGTAAATGGCATGGGCAATCAAGCTGTAATTTTCACCAAAAGGGAAAGTTCTCTCAGTTTTAATTATTGTGTTGATGGGTTGATAGTGCCTCAAAGGGAACACTATAAGTGCCTAGGTGTTAACATCAGCAATGATCTTAATTGCGGCAATCATATTAACGAGGTAGTTAATAATAATGTTATTTGCTTTACGTCCCATTAACTACTCTTTTACGGTTTTCTGAGACGCCGAGGTGCCTGAATTTAGTCCCGCAGGAGTTCTTTTACGTGCCAGTAAATCTACCGACACGAGGGTGACGTATTTGAGTACCTTCAAATGCCACCGGACTGAGCCAGGATCGAACCTGCTAAGTTGGGCTCAGAAGGCCAGCGCCTCAACCGTCTGAGCCACTCAGCCCGGCAACGATGTAGCTAAGAAAGATTACAGATCTCTTGAATAAGTCAAGTATACCACTGGAATTTGTAATTAAATATGGAAGATTGAAAAATGGCCGTCTGATTCCATGTGATTGGGTTAAATCCATATTTTTTCCCATTCACAAGAAAGGCGACACCACAAAATTTGACAACTACCGCAAAGTGGCTTTAATTTTCCATGCCAGTAAAATGATGTCGCATATTTTAAAAGAAAAAATGACTTACTTCTTACAATGGCAAATTTCCTTTGAGCAAGCTGGTTTTTGATATGAATGGGTAACCGAGAACAGATTCTCATCATGAGGCAACTGACTGGTATGAGCTAAAGCAGACTTGTTACTTTTATTGACGTGTTTCAGTCTTATCCTTGGTTTTGACGACATGAAAGTGACTGAGGTAGGAGAGATGCTAGTAATTACCATTCTTTATGCAGCCAATCACTTTTATAAATGAACCTCCGTGGGTGGGGACAGTAGAATAAAACCCACGGTATCCCCTGCCTGTCGTAAGAGGCGACTAAAGGGACCCAGGGTGCTTCAGTGCGTGGATTGGCGGCCACGGGGCTCTTAGCTAAGTCCTGGAATTGCTTCCATTTACTTTACTTGTACCAGGTTCCTAACTTTCATCCATCCTATCCGACCTTCCTGGGTCAACTCTTGTTCTTTTCCGACCCCGACGGTATTGGGTTTCCGAGGCCTAGGTAGTCTTTCATTTTTACGCCCTTCGTGACCCGTGTCTTCCTTTCGCCCATACCTTCATTTTTCGAAGTGTCGGATCCCTTCCATTTTTTAAATCTCTGGTTACTATTAAATAGAGGATGGTTGCCTAGTTGTACTTCCTCTTAAAACAATAATCACCACCACCACCGCCCGTTATAAAGGATGTGAAAATGTCGCTCATAGGGTTGGTTGGTGCGTGCATTTCAGAGGGATTGGTAGACTGATATGCAATAGCAACTTCTGGCTTAGTGAGGAAAGCAACGGGAAACTACCTCAGTTCCATAGAACACCTCGTCAGTGATGCCTAGGCCAACTATTACACCCGACGGCAGAACTCTACATACAACATGGTTATACACTGAGTGGCCAAAAGTCACGGGAAGGGGTGTCCTATTAGACAATGTACAGTGTATGACTCCTGATGGTAGCGGCGTAGCTGACCAGTCTGTCACAGACACCAGTGTCGTGAATATGACAACACGTCGCAAGTTAACCGACTTTGAACGTGGGATGATCATCGGCGCACGGCGTATGGATCATAGCACTGCGGAAATTACACGTGAATTCGGGTTTCCGAGGTCAACAGTGTTGAGGGCGGATCTTCAATATCGCAGAGAGAAATGTTACCACCCGCGTAAACCAACGCACGGGAAGACCGCAGGTGTTTAACGAACGGACATCACGTCGCCTTCGCAGAACAATACTGGGTGCTCGACGGGCTACTGTGAGTCAGATCACTGCCCAGTTGAATGCTGGGAGTCAGGAACCGATTTCTGCCAGGACTGTAAGAAGGCAACTGTTCCGCATAGATTTCACCAGATGACGACCAACTTGTGTCCCTTTGCTGACACCTTGACACAGAGCTCAACGACGTGCACGGGCCCGCGAACATCGGGAATGGACCATGGAAGAGTGGCGGCGTGTGGTATGGTCCAATGAATCCCGGTTCCAGTTGTATCGCGATGATGGGTGCGTGAGAGTGTGGCGTATGCCCCATGAAGCTATGAATCCTTGCGTGTCAACAAGGTTGTGTCCAGGCGGGAAGTGGCTGACTTCTGGTCTGGGCGGCGTTTTCATGGTGCAAATAGGTCCCATTATGCGGCTGCAGGGAGCACTGACAGGTGCACGTTATGTGGATATTCTTTCAGACCATCTGCATCCTTTTCTGGCCCTAGAGTACCCTGACGTAGATGCCATGTTTCAACAGGACAATGCGCCATGTCAGCGCTCTGGGGTGGCACGCAGGTGGTTGGAGGAGCACTCCAGTGAAGTTACGACCATAGACTGGCCCTCCAGATCCCCCGATCTTAATCCAATAGAGCATTTATGGGATGCTGTCGATGCTGGTCCCGCTCCAACTACAAGACCAACTGTGGGTAGCACTGCAAGATGCATGGGTCCAGATCCCTCCAGAACGATTCCAACACCTTGTAGAGTCGATGCTTCGCCGTATTGCTGCCGTTATGAGGGCTCGCAGAGGAGCAACTCGTTATTAATACCACATTCAGTGTCTTACCATGACTTTTGGCCACTCAGTGTATGTTTCCTGGACTTCAGTTCAAAAACTGTGGACAGCACTTGAAGAAATATAAACTCCTAAACATCTTATGTGAGATACAAAAATATGTATTAGTCAAACACAGGTAAATGATCAGATAAATAAGAAACATTCTGAAGAGTTCAAAAGTGCACGAAGGAGTTCTGTAAGGCTGTATTCTATCCCCTCTTCTATTTAATATACTGGGTCATCCAGTTATCTGGAATTGAAGCGGCGGCTGGGACTACTGCTTCTGGCTTTGTCTCGCAACGCAGTTTGTTTCGTGCTTTAGTGAGAGTAACACCTGTACGCCAAGTGAAGTGAGAATAAATTGCAAATAACAATAACGTATGCCTAATTATCGTATTCCACATCAAGTATTTATTTAAGATCCGTATGTCTGTATAGAATTGTCCCTTTGCTGACACCTGGACACAGAGCTCAACGACGTGCATGGGACCGCGAACATCGACAATGGGCCATGGAACAGTGGCGGAGTGTGGTATGGTCCAATGAATCCCTGTTGCAGTTGTATCGAGCTGATGGGCGCGATGTTAGGAGATTAGGTATTTGAAGAGAAATTCCCACGTGTACGAGTACGGTTCATAAATTATATAATCAATTTATTGAAACGGGGAATTTTAATGAAAGAAGCGAAGAAAGTGACGTACTGTGCTAAGAGGAGAAAATCTTGTAAACAGTGGACGACACCTGAAAATTTATCCTAAGAACTCTCTTAGCCGTCTTTTTGAGCAAACGGGAATTTCTTACGATTCTGTACAAAGGGTTACGAAGTTCTTAAGTTAAAACCTTGTAAATTTACTGTGATGCAAGAATTTAAACCACGGAGTTCGATAGCTGTAGTCGCTTAAGTGCGGCCAGTATCCAGTAATCGGGAGATAGTGGGTTCGAGCCCCACTGTCGGCAGCCCTGAAGATGGTTTTCCGTGGTTTCCCATTTTCACACCAGCCAAATGCCGGGGCTGTACCCAAGGCCACGGCCGCTTCCTTCCACTTCCTAGGCTTTTCCTATCCCATCGTCGCCAAAGACCTATCTGTGTCGGTGCGATGTAAAAAAAAAAAACTTAAACCTAGTAAACCTGTGTGTATGATTAGATTTAGAGAATGAATTTGGAATAAAGTTCATGACGGAGAAATTGACCCCAATCTCATTCTCTTCTCAGACGAAACGTGGTTTCACTTACATGGACATGGAAATTATCAAAAACAGGCAATACTGGAGTGCCTAAAACCTGATCTACTCCATGAGGAACCTTTTCACGACGAGAAATGAAG
Source organism: Anabrus simplex (assembly GCF_040414725.1). Lineage (NCBI taxonomy): Eukaryota > Metazoa > Arthropoda > Insecta > Orthoptera > Tettigoniidae > Anabrus > Anabrus simplex. The sequence goes on from NC_090265.1 coordinate 332,000,539, forward strand.
GCTGAGTACTTTTAAAGTGCGTTATAATTTATCGTGCAGACACCCCAGCTTGCTCTCGTATTGTCTGGCTAGCGGGGAACGATGGCTTGCCGGTCTAGGCCTCAGCATCGCCGTAACTGCGATTCTGCGTTACTTGGATGGCCCTGCATTGAGGGAATATATTTAATGAGCATTGTGCTTAAAGGATGGAAAGGAGGAGTAATAGCTGGTGATCGGAAGATTTCAAACTTGAGATTCGCCTGTGATACTGCCGTCATCACAGCAGACGAATAATAATTTGCCGTTCTGCTCAATAGACTATGTCGAGTATTCAGTCCGAAGACTGGTTTACCGGGCGAGTTGGCCGTGCGCGTAGAGGCGTGCGGCTGTGAGCTTGCATCCGGGAGATAGTAGGTTCGAATCCCACTATCGGCAGCCCTGAAGATGGTTTTCCGTGGTTTCCCATTTTCACACCAGGCAAATGCTGGGGCTGTACCTTAATTAAGGCCACGGCCGATTCCTTCCAACTCCTCGGCCTTTCCTATCCCATCGTCGCCATAAGACCTATCTGTGTCGGTGCGACGTAAAGCCCCTAGCAAAAAAAAAAGACTGGTTTGATCCTCAACAGCTCCGTCATCAGCTACCATAGATGACCTAGGCATCACTGAAGAGGCGTATTAAGAATGAAGTAGTTTCCCATTGCGTTTGGAGGCCAACTCCAAAAAAAAAATTTGAAAAAAATCCACAGTTCTAGTCATTTGGACAAGCAACTGAACATTGAAAATGTTCCTACATGAAATTTGGAAAACGGAACTTTTAGGACATGAAGGAAAAGTAAACCATGAGATTGCTTACAATGTACGCAATATTTATTACTATAATTATTTAGGCCTACAAATAAAAATATATTTTTTCAGTTGTATTTGAGTTTCTTTCTTTTCAAACGATTAGCTTGCTTCTTGAACTAACCACTAATGATGTCTATAAAAGGTCTATAAACATCGATGATTTCATCAGTTCCCGGACTCGAGATGAAGGTCGATTATCTTCATCAATTGTCTTTGTTGATCGCTCTACTATCACGACATCTTCATCCGAACGACCACTCGGTCGTGGTTCATCACTATATTTCACAACTTTAAGTTTTCTTTTTCCACTTTTCTAACTTATTACTTGCAACCAAACGACGTTTACGTGTTTGGCGTCATAATGGCGCACGACATACCCACGTGATTCATTATTAGATAACATAACCTTAAACCGGAAACTCATTGTGGTTGGCTAACTCTACCACTAGTAACGCTATTGTCCATCATACATGACCCTCTTCAAATCGAACTGGAGACCTAGTTTTGTGAAATTCAAAAATTTGTTATGTTAATTTTTTAACAAAAGATCAATCTATTTATTGAAATATTTAAAACAATCATCGGATAATTATTGTGGAACAAGTTCATTTTTTCAAAATTTGCCCTGTTTTACGGATTTTTCATGAATAATGTTAGGACCGGGTAGGATTTCCAAAACTTTCTTTTTCTATTTGATAGAGCTATCCAAAAGACCTGTTTTGAACCCTTCACTATTTCTTTACCTTTAATACTTTAGTCACACCTGGGCGAAATAGGTTAACTTCACGTTTTTGTTAAAGTGGGGCCATATACTGTGTGATCTAAGAAACATTTTCAATGTTAACATTTAAGGGGACAGAAGTAGGCTAACTAACTTTGTGGAAAGTGAATTATTCCTGGGAGTTTTGAAACTATGTCCGAATTAATATACCTCAGCTCAAGCATTATCATCAATGGAAAATGCAGCAAGGAGTTGAAGCGCAAAATCGCAATGGAGAAGGTAATGTCACAACTTAATTCCATTTGAAATGACCGTTCGACTAGTTCGTGCACTCATCTTCTCTAACTTTAGAGTGATGAGACATGGACTGTTAGCGCAACAGATAGGAAGAAAATATATGCTTTCCAGACGTGATGCTGGAGGAAAATGCTTTTATTTCTTGGACGAATATAAATCCAAATATAAATTTGCCCTGTTTTACGGATTTTTCATGAATAATATTAGGACCGGATAGGATTTCCAAAACTTTCTTTTTCCATTTGATAGAGCTATCCAAAACACCTGTTTTGACACCTTCACTATTTCTTTACCTTTAATACTTTAGTCACACCTGGGTGAAATAGCTTAACTTCACGTTTTGGCTAAAGTGGGGCCCTATACTGTGGGGCCCTATACAGTTTGAAACGAACTGAAAACTTGAGTTTGTCACTTCATGCTTCCAACGAAGACTGTAGTTCCTTGGCCACATTGCACGTAGAGGAGGAGGATCTCTGGAGAAGACTGGGTGTTCGGCCAGATAGGTGGTAGAAGATCAAGTGGGACAACGCTACTACGATGGCCTCATAAAATTTAAAGTGGTTTAGGTCCTACAATCGTTAGCTCAAGTGAGAACACGGAGAACCCCAACAAAAATATCAATTAAGATCATGTTCCTCGGCAATGAGGGTACGACCGAGAGAACAAGAAAAGAATTCCGGCGAAAAAAAACCGGTATTTCATTTCATGCGAAATAAGTTAGTGGGACATAACACCAATATCATCATAATCATCATCAAGTCTAAATAATTCTTCGCAAGTACTTTCCAAATGGAAAGGTTCTGGATAGTTCTCCGTCACTGAACTCCCGCTATCTGCCGAATTCTTTTGTTGCATCGGTCCGGTCATCTTCCTCTTAGTCTTAGTTCGTCCCTTGACTCCACTCCAGTACCAAATTCGTCCATCAGTCGTCTTTCTTGCGAGCATCATGGCGGGTCCACTGCCATTTCAAGGTAGATGTTCTCTTTTGGAAGGCATTAACTTTTTTGTGACCGAACTGATGTCTTCTACCCTCTTCTCATCCTTCCATGTAAAACCCAGAATTCATCTCTCTATGCCTGTTCTGAGTTTTCCTTTTAAAAACTCGTTTAATGTACAAATTTCACAGTCAGTCACCACTTGACCCTCCGTGATCAGGCGGCAGCGCGCCGGTCTCTCACCGCTGGGTTCCGTGGTTCAAATCCCGGTCACTCCATGTGAGATTTGTGCTGGACAAAGCAGAGGCGGGACAGCTTTTTCTGCGGGTACTCCGGTTTTCCCTGTTATCTTTCATTCCAGCAACACTCTCCAATATCATTTCATTTCATCTGTCATTCATTAATCATTGCCCCAGAGGAGTGCGACAGGGTTCGGCAGCCGGCACAATTCCTACCCTCGCCGCTAGATGGGGTTTCATTCATTCCATTCCTGACCCGGTCGAGTGACTGGAAACAGGCTATGGATTTTCAATTTCAAGTCACCACTGGTGAAATGATTCTCTTCGATTTACAGGCATACTTGGTCTGAAGATTGCTGAGTGCCTCTCAAATGCTTGCCAGCTTAGTTTGATTCGTCGATAGATTCCCGATTTTGTGTCTCCCTTCATATTTACAGGCTTGTCAAAGTAAATGTATGAGTGACCATTTCTAGCGGTGTGATTTGGTCTGCACACTTCGTGTCGTGATCCGCTAGCCGTTCAATGTGTAGATGTAATGAATACTTCTTGTATATCCGGCAATTGATGACTGTGTAAACAAGAAGTGAATGTTTTAGCCAAGTAATTGGTAGTCTTTTCGCCAAAAAGTTTATGCTCAGGCCCACTGACTGATATTCCAAGGATGGGAGTTATTCTATGTCATTGACGATCAACGGAAAGTCATATGCGACTCTCAGGTTGTTTAACCATCTCCCATTGATATTTTTCCTCTTTCTTCCCAGATTAGTTTTAATATAGACAATTCCAGTACCAGCAGAGAATAGCTTCGGAGAGGTGCGGTCACCTCTTCCGATCGGGAACGCTTTAGTTAGTTCACTGACACAGACAAAAGCTGAAGTGGTCTCGTAGATGTTGTGAAAAATCCTGATGTGAGCCACTTCTACACATCGAATGGTTAAAGCTTGCATGACAGCCTAATGACTGAGTCAAACCGCTTTTTTAAACCGACAAAGGCTACACAGAGAGGTATTCAGAATTCGTTTGCTCTGCTAATTACTTCTTGAAGGGCATGCATGTGGTCTATAGTGCTGAATGCTGCGGAATGCTACTTATTCAACAGACTGGCCTGTATCAAGGGTGGAACTAATTCGATTCAACAAGAACTTTGTACAGAATAGATCGCAAGCTTGCAGGACGTTAGTTGTTGACGCCATGAATACTTCTTTTTAATCCAGCAATATTAGCTTTACTGATGCCTGTGTAAACAAGAAGTGAATATCTTAGGCGAGTAATTGTAGTCTTCTGGCCGATAATAATAATAATAATAATAATAATAATAATAATAATAATAATAATAATAATAATAATAATCAAATCCGTGTTATATGTGCAGCTCATATCAGACAAGTCCTCAATAGGTCTCAGGAAGCTGCGTTAACCTCACTCTATGTTTAAAAGACTTGGACGAACCGGAATTCGAACCTGGGACCAACGGATAAGAGACAGACACGCAACTCTCACATCACTGGACTACAGGCTCGGATTTAAAAGGGTAGTGTATGAGCCCCTCCCTTTAACACATAAGTTATAAACAAAGAAAATCCATTGATATGTATAATGTTTTCAGCACCCATTGTTACGATGGAGGATGGTACCGAGTTGTACTTCCTCTTAAAACAAGAATCACCACCACCACCACCACAACCACCGATTGTTGCAAAGAAAACACTATCTGTTTTATAGTTCTAATTTATTTCAGGATGACCCAATAAATGTACACACACACACTTCCATTCAACCATGAATGACCATACCCACTAATTGCTGGCTATTTACAAGTCTCTGTCCTCTTCACACAGCAGGTAGTCCGGCTCGTTGGTATTACCTAAGACGGCTATATTCCTTATTGACAGGCTCGTCTCATTTTTACTTTTGCTGGCAAGTCCAGTCACCCCGCACTCTAGATACAGGTGAACAGATACGAACCAGTGCTGCTGACCCTCACATCACTCGATGACTGTCCCTTGGTTCGACTCCAGAGGAAGTCCAGTAGTTCACACAGTCAAACTCAGTGAACTACTCAACACTGACAACTAAACAGCAACAGTTCAATAGTGCTAACCAGCAGGACAATACTCGTCACAACTAAGACCAGTAACACTTCCAATTACTCTCACTGTTGCTCCACACGCTGACTCAGTTCACGGTAGTACACACACAGTACTCCAAGGCAGTACACGCCGATACTCTGACTCCGGCGGGGCAGACACGACAACTAGCATTATTGCCGTCAATTCCGATCGCTCACTCCACGGGAGTACATGTACACTACTCCGTACTCTGCTCAGATACTCTTGACATCGGTGGGACACTGGCGGCTGCCCCAGTCTGCTACCGAACTCCAACACTGACTGGTGGAACACCCACCACATACTCGACCCTCCAAAACTACAACTCCTCGCTCGCGGCGGTCTTGTATTTATATACCGATGATGGGTTACCAGAATTTTCAGGGCTCGACTCGAGACGGAACATTCTCGTTTCATGTTACAGAAGGTACAGGGTAAAACTGAACGAAGAGAATAATACAGGGAGAGGCCGGACGTGCCCTCAGGCTGGGATCTCCCACTTGACTCACTATTCCTTTCCAGGAAGTACCGAAGGGGGCTGCGAAATGACTGGCACGTAACACTATTAATGCCCTCGAAATTTTCTGTGGGAGGTGGATACTGAAAATTCCGTAGACTATTGAGAGGACCAGTCAGTCGATACTTGATAAGCTGCAGATCAAAATGCGCCTGAATTCTATTGTGAAGCAAGGAAATGCGAGATATTTCGGGCACACTATTAAGAAGGGTGGATTTGAAAACCTTATCCAGCGAGGGATGGTTGAAGGCTCGATAGACCGAGGAAGACCTCCAACAAGATATATCGACCAAATTAAACTCACTGCAAATGCTCCGCTACAACAGTGCATTAGAATGGCGGAATATGCTGGATAGTACAACATTACAGGTAAGATTTATTTTTAAAGTCTACATTTCACGGTATATTACTCGACTCGGATGACATTTTAAAAGATCGAGGTAAGTAGTGTGGGAATAACCATCGCAGGGCTTTTGACCGAAAACGTCCTACCCAGCCGGTGCTGTCTGATAGAGTTGGTAAGAAAGAAAAAATGAAATGAAATGGCGTATGGCTTTTAGTGCCGGGAGTGTCCGAGGACATGTTCGGGTCGCAAGGTGTGGTAAGAAAGAAATGAGCGCAATGAAAATGCACGTATTTTATTTTATTTCCCACAGTTCTGATTAATTTGTAAAATTTTGTTGAATTCAGGAGAATGGCACGAATACCACGATATGTAAGACTTAAATACGAACGTTATCGTGGTATTCTTTGAAGTTGTGAAGTCAGTTGTATCGGTGAAAAATGAAATGGCGTATGTATAGCTTTTAGTGCCGGGAGTGTCCGAGGACATGTTCGGCTCACCACGTGCAGGTCTTTCGATTTGACTCCCGTAGGCGACCTGCGCGTCGTGATGAGGATGAATTGATTATGAAGACAACACAAACACCCAGCCCCCGTGCCAGAGAAATTAACCAATGATGGTTAAAATTCCCTACCCTGCCGGGAATCGAGCCCGGCACCCCTGTAGCCAAAGGCCAGCACGCTAACCATTAAGTCATGGAGCCGGACAGTTGTATCGGTGACCAACTCCAATCTGAACTTTCGTTCAGAAGCTGTTTCGATCACACGACACATCAAAGTTAGTCTCCGTATATAGTTTATTCCTATATTCGTATGATCATTCTGCCCACCTGGTGGCGGCAAGTCTGTATGGTCCGCATAGGATCGGTGTCAGGTAGGGCATTCGGCCGTAAAAGTGGGACAAATCCATATCACGTGCTGACCCCAATAAATTCGTAATACGGCTAGGAAGAAAAATACGAATAATGTTGGCATTATACTTATATTGTTCCAGTCACTGTTTACATTTAAACCAAACCAAACCTCAAGGCGCAACAGCCCTGAAGAGCCTTGGTCTACCAAGCGACCGCAGCTCAGCCCGAAGGCCTACTAATTACGAGGTGCCATGTGGTCAGCACGACGAATCCTCACGGCCGTTATTCTTGGCTCTCTAGACCGGGGCCGTCATCTCACCGCCAGATAGCTCCTCAATTGTAATCACGTAGGCTGAGTGGACCTCGAAACAGCCCTCGGGGCGAGGTAAAAATCCCTGACCTGGCCTGGAATCGAACCCGGGGCCTCCGGGTGAGAGGCAGGCACGCTACCCCTACACCACGGGGCTGGCCATTGTTTTAATTTAGGACAGTCAAAATCAAGCCGTCTGCAAATAGTTGGAAATGCTTTATGCACTATTGGTAATATTTGCAACTTTTTTCATGATTCAGCCTACAACAAAAGATAGGTGAAAAATTTCCTGAAGCGAAAGGGGAAATATTAAAATATTTATGTGCAACACGTTGGGTAGAATCATATGACTCCATTGTGCTGTTTCGAGGAGTGCTTTCAGCAGGGGTGAAATTTCTTGACCTTGTACTTATTGAAACAGAAGGGAGGGCTTTAACTTTGGCAAATGGTATGATTGTTTGCAATCACACAATTCCAATTTCTTGTAACACTGGGATAGTTTTCGAATTATTATCAGTTACTCTACTATTATCCCGCCCGAGCATTGATATTTCTCAAGGACATATCTCGGCTCACAACACGATGCAGGTACTTGAGAATCGAAGAAAAGTGTAACGAACATTTTGCATTCATTTTTCAACGTGCAGTATCGCTGGCTAAGGATCTAATCGCAGATATTGCTAGTTCATGGATAAACTCATTCAGAGCCATGCACATACTATCACACCACAATGTGTATACCAATGTTAGACTTCCTCGTGTCTCAGCGAAAGGTGAAATATACATTGTTGATTCTACAATAACCTTTGCCAGCATTTATGTTTAGACCCGATAGTGACATCGGACGTGTTCTGGAAGCTGTGCCTATGCATGAAAAGGATTTGCCAGGTTCTGTACATGAATTCAAAGGGGAACTGCTATTTTGGTGTTCATATTGAGAAAAAAAATACCTACTAAAGACAGACCAGCTACATCTCTAGAAGGTATTTTACCTGCTAGGAGTGGGTAGTACAAGTACCCGAGTATACAGTGCTTGTTTTATCTACTTGCTCTCCTATCAGTGAGAATGTGTACCAGTATATCAGGAAGATCTATATCTACTTTTGAGAAGAATGGTAACATATGTACGGTCAACTATGAGACAAAATCTACTGAACAGATTGGTGTTACATCACATCTATCACTACATCGATACTGATCTTCAAGGAATCATAGTGATATTCACTCGCAAATATCAGTGACGCTTGCAGTTGACATAAATGTAAAGTAGGTTTTAAAATGCAGGTAAGTAAAGAAAACTCGTGTCCTCGCCCTGAAGCGGTGCAGCTCTTTTCAGGCAAACCCCTAATGGAGGTGAACAAAGTACAGGTAATTCACTTTCTAAACTTCATATTTTGCAAAAAAAAAAAAAAAAAAAATTATATATATTTAAACTTGCACATTTCAAAGAAAACCACGCTATTTATAGTGTACAAGTTTGTGAAAAGACATTGAAATGTAATCCTTGTCTTCCTCCTTAAATTATTTTTCGATCCACCACGGTTGGACTGGCAACAATAACAACAGAGCTGTATAAAAAGTAATACTCTGTATCATTTATGCAAATATTTACCCAAGTCACAATACCAGTCTTCTAAGATAATGAAAGGTTTGTCAACACGCTCCATTAGAACACGACACTTTCATGCACGATACCACATTATTATTATTTTTGTAAACAATTTTCATTTTATGTATGACTTGCGCGAAGGATGTCCTTGTTTAGCAGAGGTGAGTTTCCTGAAATCCGGTTCGATGTGAGAAAGTTGTACCCTCATTCAAGTTCTACTTCATCTCCGCTGCAGTGCATTGGTCTTTGTTGCTAAATATCTTGAAAAGTCTCCTTCGCAGAGATATACTGACGGGGAAAAGAGCATGCTCTTATAATCGGTTAGAAATGTCTTCTCTTAAATGAGCCCAGAATTTGGTTTTCAGGTTGTAATTAGAAGCAATATGTAAGCAAGCCTCGGACCTATGGGAGTAACGGAGTCCCACTCCCATTTGACGGCGAGGGACTCCTTGGAAACAACTTGGCGAACGAAATCGAATTCGATGGGGAGCTATCAGTATTAATGGGACTTATGGAAGAAAGAAAGTAGAAATGGCGGAGTCAGCAAAGAGGATGCATCTGGATGTGCTAGGAGTAAGTGATATTCGGGTAAGGGGAGATAACGAGGAGATAGGAGATTATAAAGTGTACTTGACGGGTGTACAGGAATACCATTGCACGCAACATAGTTTCTGTTAGGCACGTAAATGAGCGAATGATGTGGGTAGATTTGGCAGTTGGAGGAATTAGGACTAGAATTATCTCCGTGTATTCACCATGTGAGGGTGCAGATGAGGATGAAGTTGACAAGTTTTATGAAGCATTGGGTGATATCGTGGTCAGGGTCAACAGCAAGGATAGAATAGTGCTAATGGGCGATTTCAATGCTAGAGTTGGGAATAGAACTGAAGGATACGAAAGGGTGATTGGTAAATGTGGGGAAGATATGGAAGCTAATGGGAATGGGAAGCGTTTGCTGACTTCTGTGCTAGTATGGGTTTAGCAGTTACGAATACATTCTTCAAGCATAAGGCTATTCACCGCTACACATGGGAGGCTAGGGGTACCAGATCCACAATAGACTATATCTTAACCGACTTCAAATTCAGGAAATCTGTTAGGAATGTACGAGTTTCCCGGGGATTTTTCGATGATACAGACCACTATCTGATCTGTAGTGAACTAAATATCTCTAGGCCTAGGGTAGAGGAAGTGAAATCTGTCTGCAAACGAATAAGGGTAGAAAATCTCCAGGACGTGGAAATTAGACAGAAGTACATGGATATCATTAGTGAGAAGTTTCGAACAGTAGACAGTAAGCAGGTTCAGGATATAGAAAGTGAATGGGTGGCATACAGGGATGCTGTAGTAGAAATAGCAAGAGAGTGCCTATGAACAACTGTGTGTAAAGATGGGAAAAGTATAACATCTTGGTGGAATAGTGAAGTGAGAGCAACTTGTAAACGTAAAAAGAAGGCTTATCAGGAATGGGTCCAAACAAGGGCCGAGGCAGACAGGGATAAAAGAAACAGAGCGAAACAAGTAATTGTTGAATACAAAAAGAAGTCGTGGGAAGATTTTGGTATATAACCTGGAAAGGTTAGGTCAAGCAGCAGGGAAACCTTTCTGGACAAAAATAAAGAAAGGAAGAGAGGGAAAAAGGAAATGAACAGTGTTTTGAGTCATTCAGGTGAACTCATAGATCCCAGGGAATCATTGGAGAGGTGGACGGAATATTTTGAACATCTTCTCAATGTAAAAGGAAATCATCCTGGTAGTGTTGCGAACAGCCACGCTCATGGGGAGGAGGAAAATGATGTTGGTGAAATTACGCTTGATGAAGTGGAAAGGATGGTAAATAAACTCCATTGTCATAAAACAGCAGGAATAGATGAAATTAGACCTGAAATGGTGAAATATAGTGGGAAGGCAGGGATGAAATGACTTCATAAAGTAGTAAGATTAACATGGAGTGTTGGTAAGGTACCTTCAGATTGGACAAAAGCAGTAATTGCACCTATCTATAAGCAAGGGAACAGGAAGGATTGCAACAACTATCGAGGTATCTCATTGGTTAGTATACCAGGCAAATTATTCACTGGCATCTTGGAAGGGAGGTTGCGATCAATCGTTGAGAGGAAGTTGGATGAAAACCAGTGTGGTTTCAGACCACAAAGAGGCAGTCAGGATCAGATTTTCAGTATGCGCCAGGTAATTGAAAAATGCTACGAGAGGAATAGGCAGTTATGTTTATGTTTCGTAGATCTAGAGAAAGCATATGACAGGGTACCGAGGGAAAAGATGTTCGCGATACTGGGGGACTATGGAATTATAGGTAGATTATTAAAATCAATCAAAGGCATTTATGTTGACAATTGGGCTTCAGTGAGAATTGATGGTAGAATGAACTCTTGGTTCAGGGTACTTACAGGGGTTAGACAAGGCTGTAATCTTTCACTTTTGCTATTCGTAGTTTATATGGATTATCTGCTGAAAGGTATAAAATGGCAGAGAGGGATTCAGTTAGTTGGAAATGTAGTAAGCAGTCTAGACTATGCTGACGACTTGGTCTTAATGGCAGATTGTGCCGAAAGCCTGCAGTCTAATATCCTGGAACTTGAAAATAGGTGCAATGAGTATGGTATAAAAATTAGCCTCTCGAAGACTAAATTGATGTCAGTAGGTAAGAAATTCAACAGAATTGAATGTCAGATTGGTGATACAAAGCTAGAACAGGTCGATAATTTCAAGTATTTAGGTTGTGTGTTCTCCCAGGATGGTAATATAGTAAGTGAGATTGTATCAAGGTGTCGTAAAACTAATGCAGTGAGCTCGCAGTTGCGATCAACAGTATTCTGTAAGAAGGAAGTCAGTTCCCAGACGAAACTATCTTTACGTCGGTCTGTTTTCAGACCAACTTTGCTTTACAGGAGCGAAAGCTGGGTGGACTCAGGATATCTTATTCATAAGTCAGAAGTGACAGACATGAAAGTAGCAAGAATAGTTGCTGGTACAAAAGGTGGGAACAATGGGAGGAGGGTACTCGGAATGAGGAGATAAAGGCTAAGTCAGGAATGAACTCGATGGATGAAGCTGTGGGCATAAACCGGCTTCGGTGGTGGGGGCATATGAGGCGAATGGAGAATAGGTTACCTAGGGGAATAATGGACTCTGTTATGGAGGGTAAGAGAAGTATAGGTAGAACAAGACGACGATGGTTAGACTCAGTTTCTAACGATTTAAAGATAAGAGGTATAGAACTAAATGAGGCTACAGCACTAGCTGCAAATAGCGAAATGTGACGGTATTTAGTAAATTCACAGAGGCTTGCAGACTGAACGCTGAAAGGCATAACAGTCTATAATGATAATGTATGTATGTATGTATGTATGTATGTATGTATGTATGTATGTATGTATGTATGTATGTATGTACTCATAACTATAAACTGACCTAATTCTTTCATTGGTAAAATAAATCGCGAAAGTGAAGATGTCTGAAGGATCTCCCAACCAACTAATACAATTTTTCTTTTTAGGAAAATATTTTCTGAAAGTATTGTGGAAGTCTTGTACGAGTCCAATATTTTTCGGTGACTCAGCAGCACTGCGAGGCGTGAGAAAACAGTCTGTGACATTCCTATTCATACGAATTTCACATGACTCAAGATTTTTTGAATTTTAATTTATTTTGTCACGATATGAAATTTCATCAACTGAACTCCAATGAAGAGATACGTTTACTTGAAAAATTGTAAGCCAGACATGCTTAACATTGTAACCAAGTTGACTGAGAAAGTTTTATTCATAAATGAAAGTCACTAAAAGAATTATCAAAATATAACATGTATACTTCTACTTGTAAGTAGAAATGTTGAACTAAAACTTTACTTCGGGAGAAAGATCTTACTTCTGTATGCAGAGTAAGGGTAACTGACCAAACACATCTCCAGACAGAGCACTGAATTAGTCTGGCATTCGGATGTGAGGATTTAATAAAGTTTACAATGTTGAGAGCCTCAAGGAAACCTCTGTAAAAAGGTTTACCAGCAGCGCTTGGAAATCAGAACGATTTGCTCTGGATGATTTCCTACAAAGTAGTAGTGTTACGCAAATGTTGCAAAGTTTGGGCTGGATTAAGGGGACGAGATACTCGACTATGTGGTATGTTTCGAGCTGTCAGTGGTGAGTTGGCGTGGAGTGACATAAGTACATGAATAAGCTTTAGTGGAGCTTTTAAAAGTAAGAACTATCATAATATGAGGGAATTTAAGGGGACAGATTGGGGCAAATATTCATTGGATCGTATAAACCAGAATAAGTACACGATAGGCTACATCTTAGGTTTCATCAATTTTGTGAACTGAAGGAAGCATCAGCTTTCATTCCACTCACAGTCACCAGTTCAACGTCCCCCATCTGCACGTGCCCTGAAACATTCTTCTGATATCGGCACGTTGTAGAAATAATGTCTCCCATACAAGATATGCCGATGATATGAGCCCCTCCAGACCGCTCAACTGGATACCTCGCTTTATGAGAAAACTATGGCGACTTTTCAGTGTCACAGGCTGTGGTCTGAGAAATGACTATACACTTTGATTTGTTCTTCGTATTTCTTTCTTTCTTTCTTAACCTGCTTACCCTCCAGGGTTGGTTTTTCCCTGAGACTAAGCGAGGGATCCCACCTCTACCGCCTCAAGGGCACTGTCCTGGAGCTTCAGACTGGGGACACAACTGGGGAGGATGACCAGTACCTCGAACAGGCGGCCTCACCTGCTGTGCTGAACAGGGGCCTTGCGGGGATGAGAAGATTGGAAGGGATCGACAAGGAAGATGGAAGGAAGTGGCCGTGGCCTTAATTTATGTACCATCCCGGCATTTGCCTGAAGGAGAAGTGGGAAACCACGGAAAACCACTTCGAGGATGGCTGAGGTGGGAATCGAACCCACCTCTACTCAGTTGACCTCCCAAGGCTGAGTGGACCCCGTTCCAGCCCTCGTACCACTTTTTCAAATTTCGTGGCAGTGCCGAGAATCGAACCCGGGCTTCCGGGGGTGGCAGCTAATCACACTAACCACTACACCACAGAGGCGGACTGTTCTTCATATTCACGTTTAAAAATTAAACTGTTTTGTTTAGTCACTTCCACTGGAATCCAAATAACTTTTGAACTTCACCGACGCTAACCAGTTGCTAGTCAAAATGTTACAGGTTTTACAGTATTTAATAATATGTTACACAAAATACACAGTGCAATTATAGCACTAAATTGCTCGTCCAGACACATCAAGCCGAACAATAAATCATTTTGATTCTACTTTTGATCTTATCACTGTTTTCTTATACATGTAAATGATATGAGTGAAGAACTGAAGTCAGAGTTAAGGATTTTTGCGGTTGTTGTTATAATAAATAAGATGTAAGATTGTAAACGACTGGAAAAAGACCTCGACAGTGTTGTGAGACGGACGGCAGGCAATGGTATGATGGAAAACGGGGTGAAAAGTCAGGTTGTGAGTTTCACTAAGAGGAAAAGTTCTCTGCGTTGATGGGGTGAAAGTTCTCCGTAGAGATCATTGCAACCACCAAGTGTTAATACAAGGGAAAATCTTTATTGGGGTTCCTCCTATTCAATACAAATATATTTATTAACGTGAAAGAATCACGTATCTACTTTTTTTTTGCTAGGGGCTTTACGTCGCTCCGACACAGATAGGTCTTATGGCGACGATGGGATAGGAAAGGCCTAGGAGTTGGAAGGAAGCGGCCGTGGCCTTAATTAAGGTACAGCCCCAGCATTTGCCTGGTGTGAAAAATGGGAAACCACGGAAAACCATCTTCAGGGCTGCCGATAGTGGGATTCGAACCTACTATCTCCCGCATGCAAGCTCACAGCCACGCGCCTCTACGCGCACGGCCAACTCGCCCGGTGAATCACATATCGTTCACATGAGTTACTAGTTTCGGCACTAAATATGTGCCATCAACAGCCACAAAGTCAAATCGGACAAACACAATAAAACCTTAAAAACAACTTTAAACACACTATAACACCTGCATGGATGAATATGAAATATTACTTTAAAACAACTTTAAAAACACACTATAACACTTGCACACATGAATATTAAATAAAATATGGTACATGATGAAGTTGCATTCCATTTTAAAATCCGTTAAAATGATGACTCCGTTGTTGTATACCCGTGGCGGTTTGTCCAGCTTGTATATATCTTTAGTTTTCTAAAACTGTTAAATTATGCTGCGGAGTTTAATGTCATATGAAGTTGACACTATGTGTGTTCTGTAGTTTGGTTCCGAAAAAAAAAAAAAAAAAAAAAAAAAAAACGTAAACATGAACTTGGTTAGATCCAAAGAACTAATTCCCACTTCAATATGGGTTAAGGAACCTTGAGCAGCCTGAGTGACCGGCGGATGGAGCTGGACGGATCATGAAATGTCTAAATATTAATTTATTGGGGCAATCTCATAAATGGGGCTGTAAATAAAGGTTATAGAACTATCAGTATATTTAGGGGTAGTAAGGGAGTAAAGGAGAGTGCATATAAGTCTCTGGTAAGACCACATGACGTGGAATGAATATACTAGACGAATAAGTTTGAGTGGTGTTTTTAAAAGTAGGAAAGGTCACAATATGAAGACGAAAATGAAGAAGTCACATCGGGGCAAATGTTTGTTTATAGAAAGAGTAGTTAGGGATTGGAATAATTTACCAAGGGAGGTGTTGGACAAATTTCCAAATTCTTTGAAACTATAAGAAAAAACACTCGTAATGAAACCAAGTGTTAAATTATGCGCTGACAGAATTGTTTGGAAACATCCGTCTCTAATTTACATCACCAGCACATTATGAATAAGCGGTGCTCGTGCTCTGCACTACACGAACAAATGGAAATGAGTTAAGAAGAAAGTTAATGCAGTTTACCAATGGAATGGACCGTGTTACATAATAATCAGGTCCATAGCGTTATTCAAATCAGATCCTTCTTATAAGTTAATTTAAGATTTGTCCGGCAACTTGCTTCAAAGGTTAGCGTCATGGATTTCGAGTAGGAAGGTCCCGGGTTCGTTCTCCGGCCGAAACAGGGATTTTAATTGCGTATGGTTAATCCCTCTTACTCGGGGACTGGCAGTTTGTGTTCATCTTAATACACTCATCTTTAATTATATCCAACACTCCGCACTTCTAACCACTACAGAAACACGCCACACAGAAAGAATATCCAGCCGTAACACTGGACCAAATCCACACGAAATGCCTGTCCTGAGAAACTGGGAAGAAGGCCAAGAAAAAGAAAAAGGAGGAGGTTAATTTAATATTTGTATCACTGTAATACGGTAATAAGTCAGTGCACAGGTAATTCCTATGAACATGTACCTTAGACCTTTGGAAAGAAAAGTTACTCACTCGGTGAACAAGTGCTTACGCCCGCCTACTTACGTTACTTTACTTCTGATCCCCAATTTCAAAACCTCCAGCTCGCTCCCCTCGGGGAATTCAGTGGTCCCTCACAAACTCGAAAGCCGAAAACTTACAACATTTAATGCAGCCCTCCATGCCACCGTATCCTGTGCTAATATTTTCATATCTACGTAACTACTACATTATACATCTAATCTAATCGAATCTGTTTGTTATATTCATACCTTGGTCTAACCCTAGCATTCTTACAGTCTACACTTCCCTCAAAACCTAATTGGACTAGTCCTGGGTATCTTAAGATGTGTCCTATCTCTTCTTATGGTCTAATTTCGCCATATCGTTCCTCTCAACAATTCTATCGATTCACTATCTCTTCATTCGTCATCCGATCTGTCCATCTCACTTTCAGCATTCTTCTCTAACACAACATTTCAAAAGATTGTATTCCCCTTTTTTCTACACAATGCCGCGCTCCTTATCAAAGTCTTTAAAAACATCTTTCTAATTCGTATATCAATTTTCGAAGTTAGCAGAACATTTTTTTAAGGAAGGTCTTTCTTGGTTGTATGTGCATTTATGCTTGCATTGTTGAGGAATGTGAAAACAGGTTTGTACCTTTTTTTTTTTTTGCTAGCGGGCTTTACGTCGCACCGACACAGATAGGTCTTATGGCGACGATGGGATAGGAAAGGCCTAGGAGTTGGAAGGAAGCGGCCGTGGCCTTAATTAAGGTACAGCCCCAGCATTTGCCTGGTGTGAAAATGGGAAACCACGGAAAACCATTTTCAGGGCTGCCGATAGTGGGATTCGAACCTACTATCTCCCAGATGCAAGCTCACAGCCGAGCGCCTCTACGCGCACGGCCAACTCGCCCGGTAGGTTTGTACCTTTAAAGGTGGTAAGGAATGGTAAAGATCCACCTTATTAAATAGAGAAATAAAGAGACTAAGCAGGAGGTGCAGGTTGGAAAGAAATAGAGTTATAAATGGCGATGGAAGTAAGGAGAAATTGAAGGAACTTACTAGGAAATAGAATCTAGCAAAAAAGGCAGCTAAGGATAACATTATGGCAAGCATAATTGGCAGTCATACAAATTTTAGTGAAAAATGGAAGGGTATCTATAGGTACTTTAAGGCAGAAACCGGTTCCAAGAAGGACATTCCAGGAATCATTAATGAACAAGGTAGTGTGTATGCGAGGATCTTCAAAAGGCAGAAATATTCAGTCAGCAGTATGTAAAGATTGTTGGTTACAAGGATAATGTCCAGACAGAGGAGGTGACTAATACTAAAGAAGTATTAAAATAATATTTACAATAAGATACAAAAGTTGAAAATAAGAAAAGCGGCTGGAATTGGTAACATTTCTGTGAATATACTAAAGACAATGGGTTGGCATATAGTACCATACCTGAAGTACTTATTTGATTATTGTTTGGTTGAAGGAGCTATACCAAATGAATGGAGAGTTATTATAGTAGCCCCTGTCTATAAAGACATAAAGCTGAAAATTACAGGCCAGTAAGTTTGACATGCGTTGCATGTAAGCTTTTGGAAAGCATCCTTTCTGATCATATTAGACATGTTTGCAAAATTGATAACTGGTTCGATAGAAGGCAGTTCGGTTTTAGGAAAGGTTATTCCACTGAAGCTCAACTTGTAGGATTCCAGCAAGATATAGCAGATATCTTGGATTCAGGAGGTCAAACGGACTGTATCGCGATTGACCCGTCTAAAGCATTTGATAGGGTAGATCATGGGAGACTACTGAAAAAAATGAGTGCAATTGGACTAGACAAAAGAGTGACTGAATGGGTTGCTATATTTCTAGAAAATAGATCTCAGAGAATAGAGTAGGTGAAGCTTAATTTGACCCTGTCATAATTAATAGGGGAATTCCTCAAGGCAGTATTATTGGACCTTTGTGTTTCCTTATATATATATCAATGATATGAGTAAAAAGTGGAATTAGATGTAAGGATTATTTCGGATAATGTTATTCTGTATAGAGTTATAAATAAGTTACAAGATTGTGAGCAACTGCAAAATGACCTCGATAATGTTGTGAGATGGACAGCAGGCAATGGTATGATGTTTATTGGGGTAATAGTCAGGTTGTGAGTTTCACAAATAGGAAAAGTCCTCTCAGTTTTAATTACTGTGTTGATGGGGTGGAAGTTCCCTTTGATGATGATTGTAAGTATCTGGGTGTTAATATAAGGAGAGATCTTCACTGGGGTAATCACATAAATGGGATTGTAAATAAAGGATACAGATCTATGCACATGGTTATGAGGGTGTTTAGAGGTTTTAGTAAGGATGTAAAGGAGAGGACATATAAGTATATGGTAAGACCCGACTAGAGTATGGTTCCAGTGTGTGGGATCCTCACCAGGATTACTTGATTCAAGAACTGGAAAAAATCCAAAGAAAAGCAGCTCGATTTGTTCTGGATGATTTCCGACAAAAGAGTAGCGTTACAAAAATGTTGCAAAGATTGGGCTGGGAGAATTGGAAGAAAGGAGACGAGCTGCTCGACTAAGTGGTATGTTCCGAGCTGTCAGCGGAGAGATGGCGTGGAATGACATTAGCAGACGAATAAGTTTGCGTGGTGTCTTTAAAAGTAGGAAAGATCACAATATGAAGATCAAGTTGGAATTCAAGAGGACAAATTGGGGCAAATATTAATGTATAGGAAGGGGAGTTAAGGATTGGAATAAATTACCAAGGAAGATATTCAATAAGTTTCCAATTTCTTTGAAATTAAGAAAAGGCTAGGAAAACAACAGATAGGGAATCTGCCACCTGGGCGACTGCCCTAAATGCAGATCAGTAGTGAATGATTGATTGACTGCACTCCATTACTTTTGTTTTGGGTTTATTTATTTTCCTTCTCCGAGATTGTGTCTATACCATTCAGAAATGTCTGCAGACTCAGATAAAAAAAAATATCATCGGCAAATCTCAGAATTATGATTTACTCTTCTTTGATTGTGCTTCCATGTCCAAATTCCTCTTCAATTTTCTTTACCGCCTGTTCATATATAAACATTGAAAAAGAGAGGGTACAAACTGCAACCTCACCTCACACCTTCATGGATTTCTGCTTATTTCCTCTGTTCTTATAAGTGCAAACTGCTTTTTGTACATATTGTAAATAACTCTTCTTTCCCGGGATCTGATGCTGAACACCTTCAGAATTTTAAATAGTTGGTCCAAACAAGATGCCTTTTCTAGATATACTAATGCTTTGTACGTGGGATTGTTCTTATTAATTTGATCCGGTAAGATCAGACGTAAAGCCAGGATTGTATCACGTGTTCCCACGTTTCTTCTAAAGCCAAACTGGTCTTCTTCCGACCCAGCTTGAACTTGTCTTCCCATTCTTCTGTAAACAATACGCGTTAAATGAGATACCAAAGTAATGGTGCAGTAGTTTTCACACTTGTCAGCACCTGCTTTCATGGGTATAGGTATAGCAACATTCTGTCTAAAATCGGATAGCACTTCTCTTGTATCATACATTTTACGCACTAAATGAACTAACTTCTCCATGCTGGTTTCCCATAAGGCAGTCAGTATTTACAAAGGTATGTCATCAATATTCCAGGTGCATTGTTCTTACATAGGTTTTTCAAATCTCTGTCGAATTCTGACCTCAAGCTTGGGTCTCCCATTTCATCACCATCAACAGCCTCTTGTACCAGAACCTTATCGTCTATTTCTTTTCCTTGATACAATTGTTGAATATGTTTCTATTATATTTCTTCCTATCTTCTTAACCTAGAAATGTTCTTCCATCTGACCTCTTAATATGCATACAACTAGTTCTCCTTTCTCCAAAGGTTTCCTTGTTTTTCCTGTATACAGAATCTACATTTCCTGCAACCTTGCACTCCTCCTTCAGCCATTCTTCCTTAGCTGTCCTGCACTTTCTATCTACTGCATTAGTCGTCTGTATTATTTTCTGCCCTACTCATATTTTGCAGTCTTGCATTTTTTCCGTTCTTCAATCAGGTCTAGTATCTCCCGGGTTATCCACAGGTTTTTACTTGATCTTACCTTTCTTCCTAACTTTTCTTCAACAGCCCTACTGTTCTCATACTCCACGACTGTCCACTCTTCATCAATTGTGTTTCCTCCAGCTTTTTCATTTAGTCCTTGTGCAAACTGTTCCTTTTCTTTCAAATTATCTAGATCCCATATTCTTGAATTCCTTCCTTTCTTCATTTTCATCAACTCCAGACAGCACCTCATGACCACCAAATCGTGGTCAGAGTTCACGTCTGCTCGTGGAAATGTTTTACAATCCAACACCTGGTTTCTGAATCTCTGCCTAGTCTATTTGATACCTTCCTGTATCTTCAGGTCTCATCCACGTCTACAGCCGTCATTTATGGTGTTTGAACCAAGTATTAGCAAGGACTAAATTATGATCGGTGCAAAATTCAACCAGCCGACTTCCTCTTTCATTCCATTGTCCTTGTTCGAATTCTCTACAGCATTACCTTCTCTTCCTTGGCCTACCACTGCATTCCAGTCTCCCATCACAATTAGATTTTCGTCTCCTTTTGCATATTGTATTAAATCTTCTATCTCTTCATATATTCTTTCGATTTCTTCATAATCCACTGAACTAGAAGACACATAGAATTGCACTATTGTGATGGGCACAGGCTTGGTGTCTACCATGACAACAATAATCCGTTCACTACGCTGGTCGTAGTCGCTTACCCGCTAACCCTATTTTCTTGTTCATTATTAAACCAACTCCTGGATTTCCCACTTTGATTTTTTATTGATAATTATGTAGTCGCCAGGCCAAAAATCTTGCTCTTCCTGCCAACGTACTTCACATACCAACTACATCCTATTTTAGTCTATCCATCTCCGTTTTCGGATCCTCTGACCCATCACAACGATTCAATCTTCTAACATTCTATGCTCCGTCTCTCAAAAACGTCCGTATTCTTCTTCCTGATGATTGCCCCCTCTCGTGTAGTCCTCACCCGGAGATCCGAAGAGGGGTAACTATTTTACCCCTGGAATATTTTATCCGGGAGGAAGCCAGCTTCAATACCATCATTTATAGAGCTGCATATCTTCTGGAGTTCGTTACGGCTATAGTTTCCCGTTGCTTTTAGCAATGAGCAGTATCAACATAGCGTTAAATATTACAAGGCTATATCAGTGAATTATCCAGATTGCCTCCCTTGCAACTTGCAAAAGGCTGCTACCCCGATTTCGATATGGTTGCACCTACGGCTCGGCTACCTGCCTCTCTGGGACGCACAAATCTCTCCACCGTGGCAGGTACACTTGGCTCACAGGGGAGGGCTTTTAACATACAGAGGCCAAAATAAATCCTAATCTAAGCAAAAATTAAAACAACTGCTGTGTATGTAAATTACATGCAGATTACGAGGCGACGCATGTTCAGTGAGACGAATCCTCTCGGCCGTAATTCTTGGTTTTCTCGACCAGGGTTGCTACAAGTCAATTGTAATCATGTAGGTTGAGTGGACCTCGATCCAACCCTCACGTCTGGGTAAAAGTCCCTTACTTCATCGGTAATCGAACCCGGGTCCTCCGGATGTCTGTATGATACAAATAGAGGACTGTGGAGGTGTTCACTTAATTCACGGAATCTTTCAGACTGAACGCTGAAAGACATAACAGTATTTAATGAAGGTATACTGTATGCATGTACGAATCTATGGTACGCATAAGAAAACATTTAGACAAATTATTACGCACAAAAACCCTTTGGTGCATCTTTTATGCATAAACCAGCCACCACGATTCGCAGACCTTACCTTTTGGGGATGGTTGAAAAGCGAATTTTACAGAGGAGAAAGTAAACACAAGAGACGAATTGGTCGCTCGCATTAGGCATAATTCCATAATTCTACCATCACACAAGAACGCCAAGACGTTCTTCGACAAAGTACACGTAGTATCGCCAAGAGAGTTGAAAAGTGCAGCATTGAAGTACTGTGAACTGCTCCGAAGGACGTACATTTCTGCTTCAATATATATATATATATCGATACGCCATCTACGTTGAACTGTTGCATATTATGTAGAGTTTTTGCATTAATAAGTCATTTATGTGCCTTTAATCATTTTTGTAAGGCTGGTGTTGTGCCTATCATCAAACATCTGTAATTACACTCATATTTTACAATGGGCACATGTTTATAATATGGCCTTTAATATAAACTTTTCTACCCGAAACACTCTTCAAACCACTACACTTCGACATCTATTAATCAGTATAAACAGACTAATAGTGAAGCTTTGTTGATCCGGCTATGGTTTCAGACTGTAATCTTGATTACAGTGAGAAGGATGGAAAATCTGAAGCCAGTAGCAAGAAGTTTCTCTACAAGGCGCAGGGCAATATTTGGCTAATAAGGTACTGCCAAAGCAGAAGGGAACTGATCAATGTTATTGTTTAAATTTTATTTGGTACGCTCATTTTCTGTGGCCAAGTCAGTCGACGGATGAAGTCAAAACATCGAAACATCTTTTATTTCAAGCAGAATGTTAAAATGAATTCGTAAGGTTTACGGATATGATGATTACTTGACAGTGTTCAATTTAATATTCACCCTGCGGGTGGGAGATTCACGGTAGTCCCTGCTTGTTGTAAGAGATGACTAAAAGAGGTTTCCTCAGGGGCTCTGTATCAGGGAGTGTGTGAGTTGGTGGTCATGGACCTTCTAGCGAAGTTAGAAATACTTCCACTTACTTGTGCCTATCCGACCCCATTGATCGATCCTTGTTCTCCTCTAACCCCTGTGGTATTAAGTTTGAAATCCTAGGGAGTCTTCCATTTTCACGCTTTCGTGGCCCTTCCTTTGCTTGTCTATACCGCAATTCTTCGAAGGATTGGACATCTTCCATTTTTTTCTCCGATTAAAGTCACTAGACAATTGGTGGTCAATTGTATTTTCTCTTCAAAACAATAATCACAACCACCACCTCCATGACCTCGCCTTTAGGCTGAATCACACTGGACTTTAAAAAAATATCCATGGCGCTACAGCCCTGTTCGGCCTTGATCTTCCAAGTAACAATTGCTTAGCTTGAAGGCTTAGAGATTACGGGATGATGCGTGGTCAGCGCGACGAATTCTATCAGCCATTATTGTTGGATTTCTAGACCATCAGATAGTTCCTCGTCTATAATTACGTTGGCTGAGTGGACTTCGAACTAGCCTTCACATCCAACTTCCATATCTAATCAAAACATGAAAGTAAATTGCATCATTTATGAATTATAGCGATGACGGGCGTGTTTCAACAGTAATGCAACAACTATCGACTGAGAGCTCACTAGAGATTCTGGAAGAATAAAGAAATAAGAGAGAGAAAATATGGTGCAGTTGGATGAATATTTAAGAGTATAAAACAGTTTTCGTGACGAACCACTGTATATTCACACAGTGTTTATTTCCACTTAATCATAGGCATTATCAGGTTGCTCACTATTACACTTTTACTTTGCGAAGAAACAATAATTGTTTATTCCATTTTAGCCGCCAGAAACAGATAATTATTAAAAAAACAGCAATTTGTACAAACCCTGTTGCCTTTTCAGCTAATTATTTCCCTTAATTTTTCTAATTATTAAGAAGAATTCTTAGCGGAAATATGCGCAAAATGTCGTTCGTCACGGCTAGCCATGTTGTACAATGACACGTGGAGACCCGTGGAGCAATGTGTAGCAGGGGTATATTTTTGCCAAAGTCACCCGCTTGCCGCGTGCATTCGTCAATCTAGTAGTTCCACTCAGCCAATGTGCCTGTTGTCTGGCTCCATGGTTAAGTGGTTAGATTCGATTCCCGGCTGGGCCGGGAATTTTAACCATAATTGGTTAATTTCGCTGGCACGGGGACTAGGTGTATGTGTCGTCTTCATAATCATTTCAACCTCATTACGACACGCAGGTCGCCTACGGGCTTCAAATCGAAAGACCTGCATCTGGCGAGTCGAACTTGTCCTCGGACACTCCCGGCACTAAAAGCCATACGCCATTACATTATTATTACACTTAGTGTCTGTTACTTTGTTAGCGTGTAGTCAAATACTAAATTACTTTTTAATTGTATAATCACACCGTGAGCCCTTGCTGGCAAGACGTAGTGTTTACAGTGCACTATGTCTTCTGGTATGGGCTAGAGCAATTTGTTACTTTCATTGCCCTGTCTCAGTCTCATCCTTGGCTTTGACAATATGTAAGTGACCAAGGTATGAGCGATGCTAGTAATACCATTGCTTATGCAGCCAGTCCCTGTTATGAAGCAAAGCGAAGCAAAGCAAAGTCACCTCCGTACAGGCCATGAAGGCCCTTGGAGTGGTGGAAGGTAAAGGCTTTCACTATCCTTAAACCCGGCACTTTGTGGGGTTGAGCAGTTAGCTTTACGCCCGGCCGCCTTTGCCCCCAGGAATTAACCTGGTACTCATTTTTGGTGTAGGCTGAGTGAACCTAAGGGTCATGTGCACTTCCGGAAGTGGAAATCTCGTTTCTTAAATTTTACGACTTCCTGACGGGGAAGTTAGGAATGGTGTGAATATATCACTCATAGGGTAGGTTGGTGCGTGCATTCCAGTGGACTTCGCAGACTGATATGTAATGGCAACTTCTGGCTCGGTGAGGAAAGCAACGGGAAACTACCTCACTCCTCATTTCCTTAGTATGCCATTCAGTGACGCCTAGGCTGTCTATGATAGTTTTTGGTGGAGCTGTGGAGGATCAAACCAGCCTTCGGGCTGAATATCCAACATACAATCACACCGTATGTCTATTTACGAAATTGTAATCATCATCATCATCATCATCTGTTTACCCTCCAGGTTCGGCTTTTCCCTCGGACTCAGCCAGGGATCCCACCTCTACCGCCTCAAGGGCAGTGTCCTGGAGCTTCAGACTCTTGGTCGGGGGATACAACTGGGGAGTATGACCAGTACCTCGCCCAGGCGGCCTCACCTGCTGTGGGGAACAGGGGCCTTGTAGGGGGATGGGAAGATTGGAAGGGATAGGCAAGGAAGAGGGAAGGAAGCGGCCGTGGCCTTAAGTTAGGTACCATCCCGGCATTCGCCTGGAGGTGAAGTGGGAAACCACGGAAAACCACTTCGAGGATGGCTGAGGTGGGAATCGAACCCACCTCTACTCAGTTGACCTCCCGAGGCTGAGTGGACCCCGTTCGAAATTGTAATACATGCGTAATTATTGTTCCTTTGGTAAAAGTTTTATTGTATAGTACTATTGTTCATCATCATCATCATCATCATCATCTGTTTACCCTCCAGGTTCGGTTTTTCCCTCGGACTTAGCGAGGGATCCCACCTCTACCGCCTCCAAGGCAGTGTCCTGGAGCTTCAGACTCTTGGTCGGGGGATACAACTGGGGAGTATGACCAGTACCTCGCCCAGGCGGCCTCACCTGCTATGCTGAACAGGGTCCTTGTGGAGGGATGGGAAGATTGGAAGGGATAGGCAAGGAAGAGGGAAGGAAGCGGCCGTGGCCTTAAGCTAGGTACCATCCCGGCATTCGCCTGGAGGAGAAGTGGGAAACCACGGAAAACCACTTCCAGGATGGCTGAGGTGGGAATCGAACCCATCTCTACTCAGTTGACCTCCCGAGGCTGAGTGGACCCCGTTCCAGCCCTCGTACCACTTTTCAAATTTCGTGGCAGAGCCGGGAATCGAACCCGGGCCTCCGGGGGTGGCAGCTAATCACGCTAACCACTACACCACAGAGGCGGACTAGTATTATTGTTACCGCACTTAAGTCGAAATTCGCTCACAGAGAGCATCAAAACTCTACCCTGCAATCAAGCATTACGCTACGTCCCATCAGTTTCTCACCGTATTTAAACTTTTATAACTGGCAAGTAACAGTCTGGATCTGGAAGATATCAGCCTAAAAGTCTACAGTTGATGGAATCTGTTTGAGGATAGAAAGTTCATTGGCACTTTTATTACTGGCGGCCGTAGCTAATACCTTCGAAGCCTTCACGTTTTGCCATTGGCAATGACTTGGCATTTATCATTCAGTTCTGACGTCAGCCCATGCCGCGTACGTCAGTGACTCTTCGGATAACGGGAGCCGACACGTGGAAGACATTGAGATGCAGATTACCTACGAATAACATCAGAAGTGCGTTCAGGAGCAAGCTAGATTTTGAAGTGGTATGTTCTCTTTTCGTCATCGTGAGGAGCAAGTCATTATCATCTGTACTTGCAGTGTTGATACCTTTCTGGTGCACATGGCTTACTACCGAACGGAGTGGCTCAGACTGTTGAGGCGCTGGCCTTCTGACCCCAACTTGGCAGGTTCGATCCTGGATCAGTCCGGTGGTATTTGAAGGTGCTCAAATACGTCAGCCTCGTGTTGGTAGATTTATTCGCACGTAAAAGGAATCCTGTAGGATTACATTTCGGCACTTCGGCGTCTCCGAAAACCGTAAAAGTAGTTAGCGGGACGTAAAGCCATTATTATTATTATTATTATTATTATTATTATTATTATTATTATTATTATTATTATTATTATTCTCATGACTTACTGAAGAACCTGTATCAAATGAAATGGGTAATGTTTATCTCAAATGAGTCTGTTCAAAATATGAATTACAAAGGTGTGACTGTTAGATTCAAAGTCAGTTTTTAATTTTTTTAGTTTACATTACTTTTCTACTCAGGAAATTGTCCTTCTATTTGACGTACAGTAAGATTACTTTCGTGAGTTGCCCATTGTTAACAGTCGTACCTTTCTATCTAGCCGACCGAGGTTCGAATCCCTTTAAATCTTGGGTATAAAGTTCAATTAAAAAATAATGAGGTATCAGGAGGGGCAACCTGCATTATATCCCAGTAAAATCTAAAATGAGCCAAAATGACTCCGGCAATGCTAATAGTTACAGAGATAAAATAAAGATTGTTATTCTTTTCAATTCCTGTCAGTTTAAACCTTTCTTTTCTGTACGAGTTTTGAAACTTCTTCTAAGCGTATTTTGATTTTTTAAACAGATCCCTTGAATGATTTTAGCGATACTTTTGTATTACCATTTGTTGAACTTTATTTAGATCAGTTGTGCTCTTAGATTTGTAACTATCAAAAACTGAGATTAGAGAGAAGTCAGCAGATCATTCATTAGATTAAATTCAGCAAACTAGTTTACAGTTTTATAGAATTCAGTTTAATTTCATGTGGCTATTACCTCAGGATGCACCCGTTGTAAGGTAGACTTTCCGATGAGGGTGGGTGACACGCGGTTTATGAGAAACTGCATGTTGTTGGGGTGGTGATGTAGTAGTGTGAGTTGTAGGAATGCTGGGGTCTACACAAACATTCGGGGGAAACAATCGCTTAAAATCCTGCGATCTTGCAGGATATCAAAGGCCAAGACACTGACCACTCAGTCATGGAGGAGGACAGAATTCAGTTAGTCGGACCAATGCTTGTCTCAAACATGGAGAGTTCCGTGTTAGAATTATAACGTCAATTTCAGTCGTAACCTCCAAGAGAGGTTCCTTTGTTCTAATTTTTCTCTGTCATTATGATTATGATTGGCACTTATTTTCCAAAGTTTCGAATCATCCTCCGTTAAGGACGGATAGTCTGCTTTTCTCTCCCTTAAAACACAAATAACTTACTGTCCATTTATAGGGTAAGAGCTGAAATGTTGTGTAGTACCAGTCCTACTGTATTTTACTAATCTTCCGCTGAAAATCGAATTAACCGAGCTCGATAGCTGCAGTCGCTTAAGTGCGGCCAGTATCCAGTAATCGGGAGATCGTGGGTTCGAGCCCCACTGTCGGCAGCCCTGAAGGTGGTTTTCCGTGGTTTCCCATTTTCACACCAGGCAAATGCCGGGGCTGTACCTTAATTAAGGCCACGGCCGCTTCCTTCCACTTCCTAGGCCTTTCCTATCCCATTGTCGCCATAAGACGTATCTGTGTCGGCGCGACGTAAAACAAATAGCAAAAAAAAAAATCGAATTATGAGAGAGATATGCTTTTTTTAACGTTCGTATTGTAATTTCAACAAAACCTTCATTGAAATGAACTGAGAACCAACTAAGGTTCATGTTGAAAGAGATTGCGGAGGATCATGAGATAATTTCAGAAGTTTGCAGACAGTTTGTTGAAGATCGTATTCCTTTAAACAAGCACGCGCACTTACCATAAGATCTGCCAAAGTACTAACGAGCAGTTTAGAGATTTCATCAATCACTGACTGCGCATAACAACAAATGAGATATCGCCAAAGACATTGTTCAGAGAGTTGCTCATAGCTCACTGTTCGATTTTTGTGAAAAGTGTTAATCTGCCGCAAATTACTGGTGACCACAAGCATCCAGAATCCTTCTACTTCCTGGCCTTTTCTCGGTGTCGGAAATTTGTGTAGATATGGGCAGGTTTTATATGGCCGGATGCCCTCCTTGGCGCTAATTTTATGTGGAGGGATGTATTTGCTATTGCGTGTTTCCGTGGTAGTTGGTAGTGTAGTGTGTTATGTGAAGATTAAGAGGTGTACTAAGACGAACACAAGCACCCAGTTTTTGACCTAGAGGAATTAAACATACGAAGTTGAAATATCCGAGCCGACCGGGAATCGAAACCAGGCCTCTCTGAACAGAAGGCCACTGCGCTGACCAACCAGCGAGCCGGACCAAACTTTCCTCAGCTTATCCCACTTATTTCTGGAGCCACACATATCATTTTGGTTTGGCCGGTGTTTCAGACTGGATGCCCTTCCGACGCCATACGATTTTTGAGATGAAAACATCCACCCTGTATCAACTGGGACTCGAACCTCAACCTTCCGGGTGGGAGGACAGCATCTAAGCCACTGAGCCGATGATACCCCCACCACAAGTGTCCAGAATACAACAAAAATGTATACGCGCAGTTGTAAGCTTGCATTCGGGAGATAGTGGGTTCGAACCCCACTATCTGCAGCCCTGAAGATGGTTTTCCGTGGTTTCCCATTTGTTTAACAATTTGCTTTACGTCGCATCTACACAAATAGGTCTTATGGTACCGAGCTCGATAACTGCAGTCGCTTAAGTGCGGCCAGTATCGAGTAATCGGGAGATAGTGGGTTCGAACCCCACTGTTGGCAGCCCTGAAAATGGTTTTCCGTGGTTTCCCATTTTCACACCAGGAAAATGCTGGGGCTGTACCTTAATTAAGGCCACGGCCGCTTCCTTCCCATTCCTAGGCCTTTCCCATCCCATCGTCACCATAAGACATATCTGTGTTGGTGCGACGTAAAGCAAAAAAAAAACAGGTCTTATGGTGACGATGGGATAGGAAAGAGTTAGGAGTGGGAATGAAGCGTCCGTGGCCTTAATTAAGGTACAGCCTGGTGCGAAAATGGGAAACCACGGAAAACCGTCTTCAGTGCTACCGACAGTGGGGTTCGAACCCACTATCTCCCAAATGCAAGCTGATAGCTACGTGACCCAAACCATGCGGCCACTTGCTCGGTATTTCCCAATTTCACACCAATCAAATGCTGGGACTCTTCCTTAATTAAGGCCACGGCCGCTTCCTTCCCACTCCTAGCCTTTTCCTATCCCATCATCGCCATAAGACCTATCTGTGTCGG
Organism: Anabrus simplex; assembly: GCF_040414725.1. Lineage (NCBI taxonomy): Eukaryota > Metazoa > Arthropoda > Insecta > Orthoptera > Tettigoniidae > Anabrus > Anabrus simplex. Next base: position 332,030,348 of record NC_090265.1, read on the forward strand.
GGCGACGCAAGAATCTTCTAAAAAAAGAATTATAAATTAATTACCCACAGCATGCCTTTGCTGGCGAGACCTAATGTTTGCAGTGCGTTATGTCTTCTGGTATGGGCTAGAGCAATTTTGTTACTTTCATTGATATGTCTCAGTTTCTCCCTGGCTTTGACAATATGAAAGTGACTGAGGTATGAGCGATGCTAGTAATGCTTTCCTTATGCAGCCAGTCCCTGCTATGAATGGTGTGAAAATGTTGCTCATAGGGTCGGTTGGTGCATGCATTTCAGTGGACTTGGCAGACTGATTTATAATAAAAAATTCTGGCTCAGTGAGGGAAGCAACGGGAAACTACCTCACTCCTTATATCCCCAGTACGCCTCTTCAGTGATGCCTAGGCCATCTATGACAACTAATGGTGGAGCTTTATTTTCTTTTTTGCTATTGGCTTTACGTCGCACCGACATAGATAGGTGTTATGGCGTCGATGGGACAGGAAAGGGCTAGGACTGGGAACGAAACGTCCGTGGCCTTAATTACGGTTCAGCCCCAGCATTTTCCTGGTGTGAAAATGGGAAACCACGGAAAACCATCTTCGGGATTGCCGATAGTGGGGTTCGAACCCACTATCTCCCGAATACTGGATACTGGCCGCACTTGAGCGACTGCAGCTACCGAGCTCGGTGGTGGAGCTGTTGAGGATCCAATCAGACTTCGGGCTGACGACTGAACATACACATAGCAGTTGTGGACAGAGAGAGAAAGAGAGAGAGAGAGAGAGAGAGAGAGAGAGAGAGAAGGAATTTGCGATTTGCGTCACAATGAGTGCGTAATATAAGGTTGCAAGTAAATGATGTCTCACTATCCTGATGGATCCCTCGAGTGCTGTGAGGGCAAAGGTAAGGATCGCATCTTTTCTGAGTCTGTTGGAGAAATGGAAGATATAACACTTAATCGCATCTCCATTTCGCAATTCAAAAAGGTTGGAAATGATTATAATAGCGAAAAGAACCAATTTCTTGGCAGAAAAGGAGCAGGGACTATCGGCTACATTTTTATTACGGCGGTACCGTCTATCTAGTTTCTTTTTAATTAAAAGAAATCGATAATGTATTACCACTTAAAATAACTTGAAGTATCCGATTTAATGTAAAGTTTCTGTTAAACAATTCTTTTGAAATCCAGAAGTATTTGAAATTCCTGTTTCTCATATGGATAGGGTGGACAACAGTTGAAGCGAAGGATTCGATCTTTGAGAGACCAAAATGTGATGGTGGGTTTTAACGACCTTGGCCAACTGAAAGCACTAATTCTGGGTGGACGAAATCAAACATTAAATCATTTATAATATCTACACATGTAAAGTTCTATTAAACTAGCCTTCTCGTATCACTTCCTTCCATTACCCACACTCTCACGAGATTCCTTATTATTAGGTGAAGAGTTGCTTTTATGCTAACCGGTGAAAAATCTTGCCTAAGTGGTATCACTTGAGGAGGCTCAGTCTTTGTTCAGTATCACTTTCCCTGATAGTTCTATGTTCTTATCGAAAAATGTGAAGCCCTTAGACCTATGCTTCAGGGACGAAGGCAGTTTCAGGTTCCCAGGCCTGAAACGAAAATTTACAGAGTCTCAGAACCCTTGCCTTAGTTGTATGTATGTTTAGTCCTCAGCCCGAAGGCTGGTTGTATCCTCAACAGCTCTGCCATCAGCTGTCATGGACGGCCTAGGCATCACTGAAGAGGCGTACTAGGGAAATGAGGAGTGAGGTAGTTTCCCGTTGCTTTCCTCACCGAGCCAGAAGTTGTTATTGTATATCAGTCTGCCAAGCCCACTGAAATGCATGCACTAACCGACCCTATGAGGAATATTTTCACACCATTCATAGCAGGGACTGGCTGCAGAAGGAATGCAATTACTAGCATCACTCATACCTCAGTCACTTTCATTTTGTCAAAGCCAAAGATAAAGCTGAGACAGATCAATGAAAGTAACAAGATTGCTCTAGCCCATACCAGAAGACATAGTGCACTGTAAACACTAGGTCCCGCCAGCAAGGGCCTTTTATAACTCTGTATCTCTTGAAACAGGATGCCTCGGTTTAGTAGTGTTAACGTGTCCGAATCATGATGCCTAGTTCCCTGGTTCGATCCTGGCTCTGAGGTATTTTTGAAGAGCAGTGAAAAATAGTGGCACTCCATGTCAGTGTTGTTGGCATGTTAAAGATCTCTGGTGATTCACTCAGTGCCATGCGATAAAATTAAATTAATTCCCATAGGAGACGTCCAGTAGAATTAACACACTTTTCCTTAGTAGACAGCAAAACAATCGGAACATCGAATTTGGTACAAAGACTGACTAGATGGTATCACTTCAGAAGGTCTGCTGTTTAGTAGCTGAGTCATTATTATTATTATTATTATTATTATTATTATTATTCCTCGAAACTCTCAAACATTCCTACACTAGTGTCCAGAAGTTAAGCATAATCACTAAACGAGGCCATACCGCCTGATAGGAATGTTAGACGGATTGCTGAACAAACGGAAGCTGAGTCACACATCATAAATATGTCATAGAACTTGTCCAAAAAAAGTGTCAGAAAGGTTCTGATAGTTAAGGTACACTTTTGACAACAACTAACAAAACTTGGCGATGTCTTCCACAAAAAAATATGCTGTTAATAGGGTGTATGGCTACCCCTAACGGCCAAAAATGCTTCGCAGTGACGTGGCATGCTCTCTGTCAGATGGTCCAAGAGCTCTTGTGGGAGTCGATCCCATTCCTCCGAAAAAGCAATGCGAAGGTCTTGGAGGGTCCTTGGTGGAGGCTGACGGGATGCAATTCGCCTCCCCATTGCACCCCAGGCATGTTCTATAGGATTCAGATCCGCAGACCTCGCCGGCCACGCCATGCGATGAATGTCTTCCCCAACCAGAAATTCATCCACCAGAGCAGCGCGGTGCGGTCGGGCATTATCGTCCATTAAGAGGAAGTCTGGACCAACCGCACCTCTGAAGAGTCGAACATGTGGTTTCAGTACCTCATCCCTGTATCTCCGAGCGTTAACAGTGCTCCTTGGACCACCCATGAAGATGTGCAGGTCCGCACGGCCATTCAACATGATGCCGCCCCACACCGTGACGCCACCACCACCATACTGGTCCCGTTCCACGATGTTCCTGTGGTTGTATCGGCTGCCCGGTTCTCTCCAGATTAATGTGCGATGGGAATCGTTCTGCAAACTGAAGCGGGATTCATTTATGAGGAGCACATTACTTCATTCATTCATGGTCCAGTTTCGATGTTGACGGGCCCACAGTAAACGGGACCGTCTCTGTGCTGGAGTGAGCGGAACGCACACCGCTGGGCAAACATCCCTGCTATTCTGAGCCTCAGGTATACAGTTTGCCGGGAAACGGAAACCCCTGAGACGGCTACAAGCTCCGCCGACAATGTCTTGCAGATGCACTCCGATTTCGTCGGGCGGTTAAGGCCAGATATCGGTCCTGCTGTGGGGTGGTTACCCTTGGTTGACTTGGTACTGGCTTGCGACTAACATCTCCTGTGTCTCGAAATCGTCTCCAAAGCCTGGAAATGACACTTTGTGGCACATTCAAGGATACGGCGACTTCGGTCCTGACTTGCTTCCAGGCAGCCGAGTATTCTACCCTGCAAAACGGGGTCCAAATGGAGTCGTTGTGCCATTATGTTGTGACGTTCACCACGAGGCTAAACTCCGCACACTGTAACAGGGCAAACACGACTGAGGGAATATGGGGTGCAGGCACTGGCTGTGTTTACTTTGCGGTTACGCCGCTAGTCAAAGCAGGGAACAATCCTTTCCTATACAGAGCGAACACGTGAGGTTGGTAGGTGCATATATCGTGCGATTTGCGGTCTATTTCCTGTTGCCCTGCTTACTCGTAACTTATGCTGAACTTTTGGACACTAGTGTACATTCCATCCTAATAGCAACCATCCAGTGTTTCGTGCACGATAGATGTATCATCTCTCCCAGTCGTATAACTGCAAGGCAACTACAAGATGTTGTTGCTGGGAATCGTAAAATGAATTGTCCCCCGAGTTCAAGAGTGAATACGAACTAAAGCTGCGGTATGAGCGTTTGATAAAAACATTGGAAACATCATTTCTTTCCGCTTACTACTATATAAAAAATTCCACGTTACAAAGTGCGGATTCATTCCTACGTGCTGAACCCGTTATCTAAGTCTTACATTGTGAGTTCTGGAAATGACGTAACCCTTTCTCCAGGTATTCTTCCGTGATAGTCTGAAGGGGTATCAATATTTGGTGGAAAGCCATGTGTTTACTGTTTGCAGAAGAGAGAAAACCCGAGTTTCCAGTTTCCTCGGAAACAGCATTGCTCCAAAAAAAAATTTCCAAGGAAGCGAAGGCACACATAATCTGTGATGTTTCATGTTAGTAACGAACTGTTTCCGGCAAAAGTGAAAAAAAAAATGCAGAATACTTAAGAGTCGAAATTAAAATTACAGAATGCTAGTATTAAGAGTGATTTCCTGGATCATAAAAATAACTAAGAGTAAGACCTGCGTAAACTTTAATTCGGCACGTGTAACGACAGATGTTGACAAGATAACTGCACACCGTTTTTATGTAACATGGCTACTCAGGATGAGAATTTATCCTTCCATGCTCATGGAATTTCGCCCAGTATCCACGAAGGGAAATTTGTGTCTTTAGCACCAGTGAAATGGCTTGAATTTTTGAAACCAGACCAATTATTTCCCTGTGGAAACATCCTGCAGGATCTCGAAAGGGACCTGGTCGATTGGGTATTGCGAGGGAAGTTTGCCGCCAAAGGATTTCCTTACTTAAGCCAAACTACAGTGTGCAGGACTGGTCACACTTTCTGTCGAAGTCGTGTGGAAATGGTCTGCGACACTGCGTCGTGCCAGGAGTTTTGAATTATGAAGCTTTTCTACAAGTACGCTGAAGTGTAGAGCTATAATATAGGAGTGGACAACAATAATAATTCCACAGTAAATTTTGAACTAATAAACTTCAAAATGTACATAATTGAGACTCAAGTTTACTTAGGCAGTGAGTACTTAGATCTGTATCGCTTGTCAGCGTGAAAGAATTACAGTATTGCAAAGGTAATAATAATAATAATAATAATAATAATAATAATAATAATAATAATAATAATAATAATAATAATAATAATAATAATAATAATGTTATTTGTTTTACGTCCCACTAACTACTCTTTTACGGTTTTCGGAGACGCCGAGGTGCCGGAATTTAGTCCCGCAGGAGTTCTTTTACGTGCCATGTAATCTACCGACACGAGGCTGACGTATTTGAGCACCTTCAAATACCACCGGACTGAGCCAGGATCGAACCTGCCAAGTTGGGGTCAGAAGGCCAGCGCCTTTTACTGGCACGTAAAAGAACTCCTGCGGGACTAAATTCCGGCACCTCGCGCCGTCTCCGAAGACCTTAAAAAAGTAGTTAGTGGGACATAAAGCAAATAACATTATTATTAATTAGAGTATTATTCTAGTGTATGGGACCCTCACTGAGATTAATTGATTCAAGAACTGGAAAAGATCAAAAGGGAAGAGGAATGATTTGCCTTGGATGATTTCCGATAAACGACTAGTGTTACGAACATGTTGAAAACTTTCTGCTGGAAAGACTTAGAAGTAAGGAGACGAACAGCTCGACTAATCGGGATGAGCCGGCTGCCAGTGTAGATGTGGCTTGGAATGACATTAGTAGACGAATAAGCTTGGGAGTAGTTTTTAAAAGTAGGAAAGATCATAATATGGAGATAAAGTTGGAATTCAAGAGGAAAATTGGGGCAAATACTCGTTGAGAAGAGAAATTAGGGATTTGAATAATTTACAAAGAGAGATGTTTGATAAATTTCCAACTTATTTGAAATCTTGTAAGACAAACTTGGTAAACAAACGATAGGAATTCTGTCGAGTTGGTGACAGCCCTAAATGCACATCAGTGGGGACTAACTGTGATTGGTTGAAGACCGACACTGCTTGAAACTTAGCCAATGCAGGCTTAACATTTTTGAAATAAAATGTCAAGCTCCTGTACTTCGGATTGCTAGTGAAACTGGAGATCCCGTAGCTATGATCACGTTATCAACAGTCATGTGAAATTACAAGCTTGATTCCTCTCGGCACGCTAGAGGTGTCTGTTTCAAGATAGAACGTAGAATTTTAGGCACAGTTCATCCAGGTGGCATCACTCAAAAAAAGTTTTCTAGTTCGTCAGCCATCGGGCGAGTTGGCCGTGCGGTTAGGAGCGTGCACCTGTGAGTCCGCATGCGCGAGATAGCGGGTTCGAACCCCACTGTCGGGAGCCCTGAAGATCGTTTTCCGTGGTTTCCCATTTTCACACCAGACAAATGCTGGGGTTGTATCTTAAATATGGCCACGGCTGCTTCCTTCCCACTCCTAGGTCTTTCCTATCCCATCGTTGCCCTAAGACCTACCTGAGTCGGTGCGACGTAAAGAAAACTGTAAAAGAAAAAAGTTCGTCAGCCGAGCGTGTACGATATACCTTATAGGTTATTTAACATATTTTTGTCAGTCTACTGATACACAAAATATGGCTTTTATGAATCTGAAAGCATGAACAACGATTTTATAGGTATGTAAAGTGTTCTATTTTGTGTTTCGATGCACTAAAAACTTGGCCGGGCTGAGTGGCTTAGACGATAGAGGCGCTGGCCTTCTGACCCCAACTTGGTAGGTTCGATCCTGGCTTAGTCACGTGGTATTTGAAGGTGCTCAAATACATCACCCTCGTGTCTCTAGATTTACAAACACGTATAAGAACTCCTGTGCGACAAAATTCCGGAAACTCGGCGTCTCCGAAAACCGTGAAAATAGTCAGTGGGACTTAAATAAATAACATATTATTGAAAAGTTATAAGTTATATTAATTGAGTCGACACTTAATTCTTATAGGGTAACTCCGCTGTGTGAAAGTGAAAACTGGTGTTACTTCAGATAAATGTAAGTTACGAAATTAGAAGGAGTGTTTGCTAGCAAAAATATATGCCAGTCATGGCAGCATGGCATATCAGCAGATAAAGACCAAGTTAGAAACGTTGGATGCTGTGTGCTGCTGAATCCACTTATATTGCGGAATGAAATGAGAGGGAATGATTCAGCTGATAGAAGCGGCCGTGGATACATAATGATTTGAACACTGGACACCTAGCCCACAGTATAGTTTCCAAAGGGATCATACTGTTGGTGGATAAGTTGTGTTATTTCTGCGGTAGATTTTATTTTTAAAAATCGCTCTAAAAGGTGAGACATTCCATACTTTTCATTAGATTGCAAACAAAAAAATGTTATTTTTGTACATTTCAATGTACTTCGATGTTTTACAACGGAAAATGACGTTCGTCTCCACGAGGATACTAGTGTTTTAACGCTCTTAATGGTTTGTAATTGCTTGAATTGAAGTGATTACATCCCAGTTGAGGGGATCAGACACTAGCCTCAGGCAAAATTATGAACTTAAAGGCGAGCTGTTACATTAATTGCCAATCGAATTGCCCGTTATACAAGTGGATCATAGGCCACGTACTAACATTAAAACAATATTGACCGAGCTCGATAGCTGCAGTCGCTTAATTGCGGCCAGTATCCAGTATTCGGGAGATAGTAGGTTCGAATCCCACTGTCGGCAGCCCTGAAAATGGTTTTCCGTGGTTTCCCATTTTCACACCAGGCAAATGCTGGGGCTGTACCTTAATTAAGGCCACGGCCGCTTCCTTCCCACTCCTAGCTCTTTCCTGTCCCATCGTCGCCATAAGACCTATCTGTGTCGGTGCGACGTAAAGCAACTAGCAAAAAAAAACAAAAAAAAACAATATTGCCAAAAGTGAGAATTTTATAGGTTAAGAGAGATCTGCGTTGATTCTTGTTGTATAATGTAATTGGTTGATACAACTTGGTCACCAGCCTCGTGTCCTAGGTCAAGAGTGGGTGTGTGCGTACGTGCGTGCGTGTGTGCGTGTGCGTGTGTGTGACTATCAAATGGTAAGCGTTTCTGGCCACTTCTGGGTGTGTAAATGGGGTGCGACAACTCCGTGTTGTTAGCTTACAAAATATTAAAGAACTCTTTCGAGATGAAATTCCTACATCGCGATGTGTCTTAAAACCTATTGGAAATAATTAATCAAAAATAGGACTAATTACTTGGTAATGGATGGAAAATGCATAAACATTCCAGGTGATGGGATGTAGTAGGATGAAAAAAAAATTCAGTTAACAAATTTTAATTTTAATAACAGCAACAGTTTTTAAAAACAATGTGAATTAAATATCTGAGAAAAGTAACAAGTTAGGAAAAAAAGGTGCGGAGAAGGTATACAATACAAAGGTCAAGTTAACTGAATCAGAGAAATTCTAAAAAATAAAATTAACAATAATTAAGAATTCATATCACATATGAAAAGTTAGTCTTGGAAGAGATTTGAAGCTGCGGAAAAAAGCGAAAAATTTGCTGACTAGATTTTACTTGGAGCAAATCTGTATATAAAATTTGTACGGTAACTACAAGTCCAGCCAGATTGGCTTATTAGAGAAACTCCAGGAAAGCATTGAAAAATGGTAAATTAAAGTAGGTTCACTTGAAGTTACAAGAAATAATCCAAATTCAGTCATAATTTTGGTAACGGTAAAATCTTCATAACAGATTGGTAAAACTTGAATTTGGTAGAAATGTTGAGGTCCCAGATCCTGGCGAGGAGGTCCGGATTCCAACGGAGATATTCTAGGTCTTCATCCTGAAGCTGGTTGCTGACTAAAATATGAATTACTTTAGTCGCTCGTGGCGACCATTATCGGAGTGGAGACATTATGTGTCAAACGCATCCACAAACAAGTTGATTAAGCGAGTCACTCAGAGAAGGCCCCAAGACACCGGACTCCCCACAAAAAAGTTGAGACGGCTAGAGTTATGGCCAGTGGAGAGACCTAGTGGGCGAAAGGTCGCGTGAGGTGGTGTGTAACTAGCTTGCAGGCAGTTGAGAAGTGGGGAAGAGACACTTTGGTGTACGAACTTAAGACGTATGAACAGTGGGTGTGGAAATAAACTGAAGATTTCAAGATCCGACAGATATTTAAGAATAACAATTAATCAAACGAAATACAATCTACACTGACCGAGCACATGTCATGGGATAGCGCAGCACTGATGCGCAGGTGTGTTGTCTGCGCACCACACGCCCCCCTGTGTCAGCGGCAGTTGTATAGGAGACCTTGTGAGCAGTGGTTGTGCATGTGACAGGTGTAACATGGAACGTCGTCGTGAGCTGACACCGTTTGAACGGGGTATGGTGGTCGGTGCCCGACGGATGGGAAGTGCGATTTCGGAAGTGGTGCGGGAATTCGGCTTCACACGATCAACCGTGTCCAGGGTGTATAGTGAATGGTTGAATGCGGGTGTCAGCGTCCACAACAGACGAACGAACGGCCGTCCAGCCACCCTCATGAACGTGACCGGCGACATCTGAGACGAATTGTCAATAGTGACAGACGGGCAACCGTGCAACAAATCACGGCTCAATTAACACAGGCCGTGCTAGACACGTCTCCCAGTGGACAATCCGTAGGTACATGGGTTCTATGGGGTATGAGAGCCGGCGCCGCACACGGGTGCCACTGTTAACTCAACGTCATCGGGCACAACGACGCGCATTTGTCGCCAGTCACCAGGGATGGACACTGGAACAATGGCGTAACGTGATATGGTCGGACGAATCACGATTTCAACTGCACCACGCCAATGGGAGGCACCGTGTATGGCGCAGACCACATGAAGCGATGGGTCCCGCCTGCCTCGAAGGTGTGGTCCAGGGCGCTGGAGTCTCTCTTATGGTCTGGGGTGCATTTTCATGGTATGGAATGGACCCCCTAGTTGTTCTGGAAGAGACTTTGAATGGTACGCGGTATGTTGAGCTTCTCGGAGACCATCTCCACCCATTTTTAGCCTTGCAGCGCCCAGACGGTTCTGCGGTGTTTCAAGATGATAACGCGCCGCCACATCGCTCCCACGTCGCCCGGGAATGGTTTCAGGAACATGCAGCGGATTTCCAACGACTGCCATGGCCACCAAGGAGCCCCGATATGAACTCTATCGAACATATCTGGGATGTCCTGGAACGCAGGCTCCGTGCCATGGATCCTGCCCCCACGAACAGACCAGCACTGGCGGCCGCTCTGTAAACGATTTAGTGTCAGCTGCGTCCAGAGGACTACCAGGGACTTGTCGACTCACTTCCACGGCATCTCACTGCAGTTCGCAGAGCCAGAGGAGGCCCCACACGCTATTAGGTGACTATCCCATGACATTTGCTAAGTCAGTGTACTTCATGATAAATCTTCATTATAGACTGTTATGCCTTAGCGTTCAGTCTGCAAGCCTCTGTGAATGTACTAATCGCCGCCATAATCCTCTATTTGTAACTAGTTCTGTGGCCTCGTTTAGATCTAAACCTCTTATCTTTAAATCGTTGGAAACTGAGTCTAACCATCGTCGTCTTGGTCCTCCTCTACTCCTCTTACCCTCCATAACATAGTCCATTATTTTCCTAGGTAACCTATCCTACTCCATTCGCCTCACATGACCCCACCACCGAAGTCGGCTTATTCGTACAGCTTCATCCATCGAGTACATTCCTAACTTAGCCCTTTATTTCCTCATTCCGAGTACCCTCCAGCCATTGTTTCCATTTGTTTGTACCAGCAATCATTTCACTACTTTCATGAATGTTACTTCTAGCTTATGAATAAGATATCCTGCGTTCACCCAGCTTTCACTCCCATAAAGCAAAGATAGTTTGGTCCGGGAGCTGACTTTCTTCTTACAGAATACTGTTGATCGCAACTGCGAGCTCACGGCATTAGCTTTACTGCACCTTGAATCACTCTCACTTACTATACCATCCTGGGGGATAGATAACACATCCTAAATACTTGAAATGATCTACCTGGTCTAGTTTTGTATTCCAAATCTGACATTCAATTCCCTAGGTTTTCTTACTACTGACATCAATTTAGTCTTAGAATGACTTTTAATACCATACTTATTGCACCTATTTTCAAGTTTCAAGATATTAGACTGCCGCCTTTCGGCACAATCTGCCACTAAGACCAGGTCGTCAGCATAGGCCAGACTGCTTAACTATAAACAATAAAGGTGAAAGATTACAACCTTGTCTAACCACTAAGTACCTTGAACTAAGACCTCATTCTACTGTTAATTCTCACTGCAGCCCAAGTGTCAACATAAATGCCTTTGATTGATTTTAATAATCTACCTTTTCACTCGGTACGGTACTCTGCCATAAGCCTACTCTAGATCTACGAAACGTAAACATAGCTGTCTTACCTGGCTCATACTGAAAATCTGATCCTGACAGCCCCTCTGTGGTCTGAAACCACACTGGTTTTCATCCAACTTCTTCTCAACCACTGATCGCACTCTCCTTTCCCAGATGCCAGTGAACACTTTGCATGGTACTCCGTATACTGATTAATGAGATACCTCGATAGTTGTTGCAATCCTTCCTGTTCCTTTGCATATAGATTGGTGCAATTACTGCTCTTGTCCAATCTGAAGGTACCTTACTAACACTCCATGCTAATCTTATTACTCGATGAAGCCATTTTATCCTTGCCTTCCCATTATACTTCATCATTTCAAGTATAATTTCATTTATTCCCGCTGCTTTATGACAATGGAGTTTACTTACCACACTTTCCACTTCATCAAGTGCAATTTTACCAACATTATTGTCGTCTTCCCTATAAGCTCCGTTGTTTGTGATATCACAAGGAAAATACCCTTTTACTTTGAGAAGATTTACAAAATATTCCTTCCACCTGTTGAGTGATTCTCTCGGATCAATTACGAGTACACCTGAATTACCCAAAACACTTTTCATTTCCTTTCACCCTGCCCCTCCCCCCTCCTAAGGTTCTTTATTACTATCCAGAAAAGTTTCCCTGCTGCTTGATATAGCCTTTCCAACTTATTACCAAAATCTTCCCACGAGTTCTTCTTGGATTCAACAACTATTTGTTTCACTCTGTTTCTTTCCTCTAGATACAATTCGCGGTCTGCATTAGTCCTTCTTTGGAGCCATTTCTGATATGCCTTCTTTTTACGTTTACAAGCTGCTCACACTCTATCATTCCACCTAGATGTTTACCTTTTCCCACCCTTACACACAGTTGTTCTTAGGCATTCCCTTGTTGTTTCTACTACAGCAGCCCTGTATGCCACCCATTATCCTCCTATATCCTAAACCTGCTTTCTGTCTTCTGTTTGGAGCCTTTCACTAATCATGTACATATACTTCCGTCTAGTGTACTCATTCTGGAGATTTTCTACCCTTATCCGTCTACAGACAGATTTCACTTTCTCTATCTTAAGCCTAGAGGTACTTAGTTCACTACATATCAGATAGTGGTCTGTATCATCAAAAAATCCCCGGAATTCCCTCAAATTGCTGTCAGATTTCCTGAACTGAAAGTCGATTATGATATGTCTATTATGGATCTGGTGCCCCTACCCTCCCATGTCTAGCAGTGAATAGTCTTATGCTTGAAGAATGTATTTGTAATTGCTGATCCAATACTAGCACAGAAGTCCAGCAAACGCTTCCCATTCCTATTAGCTTCCATATCTTACCCACATTTACCAATCACCCTTTCGTATCCTTCAGTTCGATTTCCAACTCTCGCATTGAAATCGCCCATTAGTAGTATTCTATTCTTGCTATTGACCCTGACTACGATGTCACTCAATGCTTCATAAAAGTTGTCAACTTAATCCTCACCTGCACCCTCACAGGGTGAAAACACGAAGACAATTCTCGTCCTAATTCCTCCAACTGCCAGGTCTACCCACACCAATCGTTCATTTACCTGCCTAACAGAAACTATGTTGCGTACAATAATATTCCTGATATAACAGTCCTACCCCACACTCTGCCTTTCCCTTTTTAACACCCGTCAAGTACACTTGATAATCTCCTGTCTCTTCCACGTTATCTCCCCTTACTCGAATATAATTAACTCCTAACACATCCAGACGCATCCTCTTTGCTGACTCAGCGAGTTCTACTTTCTTTCTTCCATAAGTTCCATTAATATTGATAGCTCTCCATTGAATTCCATTTCGTTCGCCAAGTTGTTTCCAAGGAGTCCGTCGCTTGTCAAATTACTCCCAATTGTGCGATGCTTGCTTAAAACGTTCTGAGCGTGCTCGATGAAAAATTCTGTGAAGTAGGATGCTACCCTTACTTACACACAGTCCAAGTGAGGATCTCTCCTCTAACGGGTTAGGGACCATCGGTGGATTGCATAGTCCTAGCCGCCTGAGCACAAGGAGGGCCATGATCCAGAATATGTCCGAGATGCCCACTCCCATTCCATAGCAGCTGGTATCCCTACTCTCAGTGGTTACAAAGTACGTTAATATTACCAGGGAAAGGATGACTAAAGTGATCATGTTACCATTGATGGCACGCGAAACGTCACAGAATACGGAATGAACTACCAATAGGGTTCAAGTAAGCTAACATTGTGAAAGATTATGAAGATGGTGCTGATTGCTTAACAGGAAGAACGATATTTACGTTTTTCTTTAATTATAATCAGAGAAGGAAGAAAAGTCCGAAATTTCGAAGAATGAGAGAAAAATACCACGAAAACCTTCTCCGGCTTCGCAAGCTTACTGTAATATCAGAGGGTTAAAAGAGAACAACAATTGAACAAAGGAAGTGGATACAAAATATGAAGTATCCAGTATTCGGGAGATAGTAGGTTCGAATCCCACTGTCGGCAGCCCTGAAAATGGTTTTCCGTAGTTTCCCATTTTCACACCAGGCAAATGCTGGGGCTGTACCTTAATTAAGGCCACGGCCCATTCCTTACCACTCCTAGCCCTTTCCTGTCCCATCGTCGCCATAAGACCTATCTGTGTCGGTGCGACGTAAAGCAACTAGCAAAAAATGAAAGTGAGGAGCCTGGCACAAGTGAGATGAACCAATGGAAGTCTGAGAGGAGATGACTCTTTGCGCGTCCACGCACCACCTGGCAATCTGCAGGAATTCGGGCCGAGCTGCAGTTTATTCGTAGGCCAGAGCACATCCACTTAAACAATAAACACCACCTTCATCATCTTTAGATAATCTACGTGGACATAGTGGCCGTGGAGAGGTATGTATTTAGATTAAATTGTGCTAGGATTGGGAAAAGCAGCAGGGAGTTAAAAGTTCCTTCAGCGACTTTCGCTGTTATGAGACGACCGGGTGCCGAAAATTTGCCATTAAATGGTGGACTCTTTAACGTTCCAGATGATGATGATGATGATAATAATAATAATAATAATAATAATAATAATAATAATAATAATAATAATAATAATAATAATCTCATTCTTCATTAAACAATGAACATCACCTTCATCATATTTTAGATATCCTACTTTTGTTCAAAGAGTGTATAGCTGTATGTACTTAGAATAAATGTTTCTGGGATTGGGCGATGTAGCCGTAGCCTATTCGCCAACCGGGCGAGTTGGCCGTGCGTGTAGAGGCGCGCGGCTGTGAGCTTGCATCCGGGAGATAGTAGGTTCGAATCCCACTATCGGCAGCCCTGAAAATGGTTTTCCGTGGTTTCCCATTTTCACACCAGGCAAATGCTGGGGCTGTACCTTAAGGCCACGGCCGCTTCCTTCCAACTCCTAGGCCTTTCCTATCCCATCGTCGCCATAAGACCTATCTGTGTCGGCGCGACGTAAAGCCACTAGAAAAAAAAAGCCTATTCGCCTGAAGTTAGTGAGAAGAGGCAGAATGCCACTTCTAGCATGGCCACCATCTATGGACTGCGTGTAAGTGTGGTGGAGGTTAGTGTTGACTGAGTCACAGAAATGTTGGCTGCAGCACAAACACCCTGTTCTTGAGAAAAGTAACCGAGCCGAAAATTGAACCCGGAGCCCTTTGTCTACTAAGACATGAAGCTGTACAAGGTTGCGCACAGGAAGCAAAAGCCTAACTAGCTGTACAAGATACTTACATGAAAAAATAGGCCTAATAGCTCCACCACCACCACCACCACCACCAACAACAACAACAACAACAACAACAACAACAACAACGACAACAACAACATCAATTACGAAGATGTACAATAAACATGTTGTAACTACTTTTTACTACGGAGTATTGAAAGGTGGATCCTTCCCTATAATATTGTACATCTTCTTATTTCTCTATTCAATACGGAACAATCATGAAGTTTTTAACTTTAAATCAATTACGAAGTCTTCCTGTGAGGCAGTTGCCTTGACTTCTTCAAATTCCAAAACCTGGCTTCCAAACCAACTGCAGATGAATAACTTCTTTACGAATGTGTTTCAGACATAGGCTGGGATGGAAACCCACCTTGCAGAACAATGCATTTACACCGCATGTGTTCTGCCACAGAATATGCACGAAAGACTATAGCCACAGCTC
Organism: Anabrus simplex; assembly: GCF_040414725.1. Classification (NCBI taxonomy): domain Eukaryota; kingdom Metazoa; phylum Arthropoda; class Insecta; order Orthoptera; family Tettigoniidae; genus Anabrus; species Anabrus simplex. The sequence goes on from NC_090265.1 coordinate 332,045,892, forward strand.
AAGAATAGTGTGAGAAAGCTCACGCTACTGGATTTTAAAAGAGGACAGTTTAATTAATTAATTTCTACAGCAGGAAGTGGATACTTATGCGAATGAGACTGTACAGATTTCTCATAATTTCCCTAGATATATAGAAGTCTTACCTTGACTTTATACACCATCCGATGCATGAGTAAGTCTAGTACTGCAGATTTACTGGCTGTTGACCTGTCTATGGTAGATAATTACTAATCAGTGTCCCTGAGAACGAGCCTCTTTTTGTCTCTCCACCGGCTAACTTCGACTAATAACTCCGAAATATTCATGAGGATAGAATCTCTTTATGGCAACACACGTCTTCACCTTACTTCGTGTTTCATTTTATTGTTTGCTACAACAGTAATGATCCATTCATTATTTCTTCACCAAACCGGATCAAATAATCCTCTAGAATTAAATAGAGTGTTAAGATCCCATTCCACCTTCATTCTCATATAAAAATCTCGTTGGTTTTGTTATTATAAATTGCAGTTTTATTTTTAAAGAACATTATTGGTTAGGGGATCCAGACAATTTCATCCCATTTAATCCGTACAGTATAATGCATTTAAGGTTCATTTTCCTTTGCACAATAGAAAAACACAACGAACCTTGTTCTGATCGACTGCATATCCATGTGTGACTGGGAGACGTGACCAGTCTTATGCAGAATAATAGATATGAAGAGCTTTGTGGAATAGGGCGCATTGCTCGCGCAGCGACGATATTAATTCAAACGTTAATAGCTTTTACACATATTCACTGTTTCACATTTTCCTGCACTGTTTGACAAAGGAAAATACACTGTGTGAGCAACGTCACAACCCCGTTCATTCACTGCTGCACTTCCTGACTGTATCTTCCTCGTTTTATACCTGCGAGCTCGGCCTCGCCCTAGGTTTGCAGAGCTAGCTAGCGCAACACAAGCGTTAATTGCAACTCTTCTTGAAGAAAACAAAACTTCCATCTGAGTCAGAATAACTCAAGTGCTCACCCCAAAATACAACTTACACGATTCCCAGCTTCTTACAAATGTAAAACTCAAATAATATGCCATTTGATCTCAGTCAACTACAATATAGAAACCTATTCCAACACGTACAATATTTAATCAAATAGCAATATGCCACTTTGTAAGATATACTGTACCGTACCACATTTGCTTGGTATTGTCATTCATTGAATACCTCATGCATATATTAAAACTAGCGCGGGGATGTGAACGAAGGAAAGTGCGCCAGAACTAGGCCACCACTCACGACGGGAACGGGTACACCAGCGAAAGGAAAACGCGAGCGGGATTTCACTGATTACTCTCCAACTCTGATAACCGAGCCACTTAGATGTCAACTGCAAGTATAAAAAAAGCGGGAAGAAACAGTAGTGGAATGCTTGCGAGATTAACGGGTAATTACGTCTAGGAGCCACATGACAGAAAACTAGAACGACAGAGAATATTGACTGAATTTATCTAGTGTCTCGAGTTGATTATATCTATTAAGATATGTCCAATATTCAAAATTTATCATCATCATCATCATCATCATCTGTTTACCCTCCAGGTTCGGCTTTTCCCTCGGACTCAGCGAGGGATCCCATCTCTACCGCCGCAAGGGCAGTGTCCTGGAGCTTCAGACTCTTGGTCGGGGGATACAACTGGGGAGAATGACCAGTACCTCGCCCAGGCGGCCTCACCTGCTATGCTGAACAGGGGCCTTGTGGAGGGATGGGAAGATTGGAAGGGATAGACAAGGAAGAGGGAAGGAAGCGGCCGTGGCCTTAAGTTAGGTACCATCCCGGCATTCGCCTGGAGGAGAAGTGGGAAACCACGGAAAACCACTTCGAGGATGGCTGAGGTGGGAATCGAACCCACCTCTACTCAGTTGACCTCCCGAGGCTGAGTGGACCCCGTTCCAGCCCTCGTACCACTTTTCAAATTTTCGTGGCAGAGCCGGGAATCGAACCCGGACCTCCGGGGGTGACAGCTAATCACGCTAAGCACTACACCACAGAGGCGGACTTCAAAATTTATCATTATATAAAATACAGTGGGAACCGAAGCCCATTCAACACAAAGAGTTAGCGCGGTTCTGCCAGTGATTCCCCTAGCTATGCGTCGTCCAACAGATATGATATAAGGGAGCTATTCTGAAGTAGTTGTAGAAAGAAGAGGTTGTGTCTGTGTTACGGCGCGCGAATCAAAAGGCTATAACAATAGTTAGTACTATTTAGACTTTCGGAAAGGATTGTGGGAATACTGAATCTTTAAAATCAAAGAAACAATTCAAAGACATTAATACTGTTAGAAAAATGGCGTGTAAAGTAATGAGGGAACGACACTATAAACTATGAGTAATTAGAGCGCTAAAGAATGGACTAGCTCCATTAAAGTAACAGGGAATATCTTTTCAACTTGTTACGTGATAGTACAGTAATGCCAGTATTAAAAACGCCCAGGTAAAAGAAAATTATTCTAGACTGATTACAGTGAGTAACAGCGCCCAGTCTAGAAGAACGAGTTGAACGAGCTGTACAAGCTAATCCAGGAGAACGAGTTGAACGTGTTGAAGGAGTTGTACGAGTGAGAACAGCATCGACTGAAGAGAACGAGACCATTCAACTTCATTCCGGCCGAGTAGACGACATCGCCATGGATTGCACTGGAGGACGTGCCAGAGAGATTCGAACCATGGGCTCCTCGGCTGCAAAGATTCACTAAGTATCGCCGAGATCTAAGCAATGGAGCCGAGCGACAACACTTAAATAAGATAAGTCTGAACATATGTAAGCATAGATAGAATAGCGAGGTTGATGAATTTCTGAGGTAAATAAATCATTAATCTGCCTAGAGCAAACCATGTGTTAGTTTAGATAGGTTCAGGACCGTTGCATGTGTAATTTTAATGTATATAGCAGGGCCTCTCAAACGCCCAAACTCTCACGCGTGCAGAGCGAGGTGCACAGGCTCTGTGCACTGTGCATCGGTACGCTTCGCCTCAGCTCGGCTTGACTCGGATGGTGTAGTGTGCTGAGAGCGATGAAGCGTTTGGTGGTAGACGACGTGTTTATCAGTGAAATAGATAAGCGCACGACAACTACATAATAATGGAGCAACCTGTTTCCAAGAAAGCAAAGACTTCCGAAAGTCCATTTCAGTCGAACTGGGAACTTTCGTATTTTTTTTTTTTTTTTTTTTGTCTGTCGTGACGATAACGCCAAATGCTTATTCTGTTGGACGATAATTACGTGCGTAAAAAAATCGTCTACTGAAAGACACTACAACAGACTACATTCGGAAAATTATTGTGAAATCATAGGACACGTCAGAGAGAAAGAATTAAGGAAGTTGAAACATCTTGAAGAAGAACATTCTATATCCACAAATGAGGTTTGTTCCAGTACTGTAGCATTTTCATTTTGGTTACGGGTTCTGCATTTTTTTAAAATTATGTTTACATTCCTCTCAAACATGTATGTGTATTTCTAATTCACTTTTTTAATTTTTTAATAACACTGGTAACCTTGTCCCATACAACTGTGCGTCTCCGCTCACCACACATAAACATTTCGCAGTGGAGGAGAAACAGCAGTGAAGGTGAGGAACGCGGAGACAGGCCGAACGGGTGAGACAGGTGTAGGGAGAGAGGAGTGGGGGGTCTGCACTCTGGTCAACCAAGCGAAGTCGTCTTTTGCACCGTGCACAATGCATGCACCACGCGCATGCACCCTGAGAGGCCCTGGTATATAGCTTTGCTTGGGTTCTAGTTGGTTATATGAAAGAGGCGTTAGAGAGGTTTGGTTCACTGCGTATTACATAATATTATTTAATCTTGTCTTATCTGAAGTTACGGTAGGTTGAGAGCTAAGATCATCCAGAGGATAAGAATAAAAGGGCCTTATAGTAATCGAATTGGGAGAAGATCCTTGAGAGGACTAGCCAACCTAAAGAGTAGGATGTGCGTGGTAGATTAATGATAATCATGAGATTTCAGAGATCCATACAAGGGTGTGGACGAGGTGTCACCATCGTTTATTAGTGAGGGTTTTCAAGAAAATTCCGGAAGGTTACTTCAAAGCTGTGTGAGAAGCTCGAACCGGGGCCTAGTGAATGTGAAATAAATAAATATTGAATATATTCCAGATAGTCCGATGTTAGAGTATACATCGTGGCCTATCTGATGTGATATGCGAGTATGGGGATAATTATACCAGATTATTGTGATGATTTTGTACGAGTTATTTGAGAGGCTATGACTGCCGAGATGGTGAAGTTTGCCCCAACGAAGGGATGGAAAGGCTCGCCCAGAGATGAGTGCTTTTGTTTTCACGAGCGAAGAATGGGACACAGCCGTGGTGAAATACGGGCCTCAGCTGTGTAGAAACCTCGCCGTTCTTAAGAGTCTGGAATGTGTTTTGTATTTACAGCCAGTTAAAGGGCCGTGTTTTGAATGATGACCACCACCCGATGGCCTTGCTTATCTTTTGGTTCACTGAGGTCTATGACCTTTCTCGGAGGGTTGATCAGATGCCTCAGATGTTACCAACCCGTCAAGACAAGTGCATTTTCTTTTATGTGCATTTACAGGGTAGTGTTTAACGTGTATATTTATTTGGTATGTTTTGTTTCGATATTCTTTTTTTCATAGTAGTGTCTTTGTTACAAGGGAACTAAGCCCGTATGCTTACAGAATGGATACAAGTTTCTGAACTCATTCATTTGTATATTGGAAATCGTATCAATGGTAGAGTCAGTGAATATTTTGGGGGATAAATTTACGGTCCTGGATGAGTGTTTATGTATTTGTGTACCTAATTCTAAGAGAATTCTCTAGCGCGAACCTTGCTAATCTTTTCCCATGTTTAATGAACGTTTAGGAACGAAAGTTATCATATCTTTTCAGACTAGGAAGTTCACAGTTCCACAAGAGAAATAAGGTATCTCACGTCACCGAAAAACATGTATTGAACTATATTTATGTGGGGAACAGATCCATCATTCGATAAAAATGTTGCAGTGATTATTTCGGTATCATGTTTATGATTCTTAAAAAGGGGAATTTCTATGTTTTTCGTAATACATTTTGTCCAACTGTAACATGCTGATTATCATTCACAAGTTGGTATGTTAATTCTTGTCCTACTTTGATTTCATTGGTATAGTTAAAAGGGGAATTTATATGTTTTTCATAATAAATTTTGTCCAAATGTAACCTGTTGATTATTGTTCACAAGTCGGTATGTTAATTATTGTCCTGCTATGATTTCATTAGTATAGTTATTGAGTTTATATTTGACCCACTGAAGAACCGAAGACGAAACTCTACCGATGGGCAACCGGATAAGAAAGCAGGAAGGCAGTAAGGTACAATACATCCGTCAAACTTAATTGATAACGGTTACATTTGATCAGTTTAAAGGTTGCAATATGAACATGTTACAACATGTCCGAGAATTTATGCCAATGAGCCTTACTTAACGATAAAATTATCTTTTTCAATTTATCAGCCTGCAAATTGCTTGGGAATTTGGGTGTAAGTAATTGTAGCCCCGCTGATTTAATGATTCCCTGACTTTCACACAGACGTCTCAGGTACGAGGCACGCCTGGGCCTCAATACTTTTTCTTTTACTTCTTCCTTTAATCTTTTTTCTCCTTTGTCACATGGACGAGGTGATGCCCTGATTAAATGCAAGCTGTATCATAAACTCGTTTACTATCGTCCCGTCTAGCCCTTCATGGTTTGACATATTCGATTTTTATGTTATTTTTATAACAAACGTTCTGGCGCGGCTTTTTTCTAGTTGCTTTACGTCGCATCGACACAGATTGGTCTTATGGCGACGATGGGACAGGAAAGGGCTAGGAGTGGGAAGGAAGCGGCCGTGGCCTTAATTAAGGTACAGCCCCAGCATTTGCCTGGTGTGAAAATGGGAAACCACGGAAAACCATTTTCAGGGCTGCCGGCAGTGGGGTTCGAACCTACTATCTCCCGAATACTGGTGCGGCTTTTCATTGGTTTAATGGTTCCCTGAACTCTCTATCACTAACAAGTCATTTATTCTCCTGATTAATATTTTCTTAAGAGTAAAATCAGGAGGATATTGCTGGTTATTCGTCTTTCTTCGCTAAGAGTATAAAGGAGCGATTAAGAGCTTTAAAAGTAGCCCTGGGCGGGCTATGAATATTAAGAGGTATAGGAGAAACGTGTTTTTGAAAAGATGCTAAAGTTGCCAGTGAAGGTTGCGTCTCCCATCTCTCTTAAACTACCCTTGTCCATCATTGCCCTTCTCTGTCACTCTGACTATTATTCTGTCTGACACTAATACTATTTTCTTTCTCCAAATCTGCTCGGAACCATTCTCTTAACATTTAAGGATTTCTGAGAATTATGCTCTCACTAGGCGTCACAATGTTGCTTTCCAATGGCTCATATGTCTTTTTATTCGTGTTACCTACCAGTGTTATTGTGTTACGTTTGTAACAGAAACAGTCTAAAACGTCAGTTTTCAGTGTTAGTGTTCTCCTGGAACCAAAATGTTCTAGCCTTCCGTTAAGAAAATACTTGAAATCAAGCCTGCATTGAAAGATTGTGGATTTCAGCGAGAGGGTGATTGAACTTTTCTCAGCACAGAAGGAGAGAAGGAAGGATTTTCGCTATACTGTCGTCATCGAGAGAACCGAAAATGACGTAAATAAAGAACATGATGTATCTCTCCGCGGTCTCCAAGTTGGTTGGAGAATCACCGTGCTACTTCCGAGCACATGGCAAGAGCTACGTGGGGTTATCTAGGAACTCTCATTACCTCGCCTAATTGCCGCGATTACAAGGGACTATTTCCGGATGCCACTGATGCCAACATGTAGGTGAAATGCCATGGTGGTATGGATTACGAGAGAAATTACTGTATATACACTGTCCGCGAGGTATAAATAACAAGCGAATAACAAATCACATCTGGATACTTAACATCTCAGAAAGTAAATAAATTACGGAAGGTTGATGGATTTGAAGTTATGGCCGTAAATATGCAATAAACCATTCACAACAGCACATAATAAGGAACAAATTACGCTTTTAATATTGTAATATTGTAGAAGAGAAATATACTTGACCTAATTAGAACCTAATAAAGCACGATGTCCTCCCAAGTCGGATTCCTCTCTCTCCTCTTTCTCACTGCTGCTCACATCATTCGAATTACTGACAAGACGGCGAGTGAGCCCTTATTGAAGTACTCATTTAATTAATCAGGCATTCATTCCAATGTATAGAGAATATTTCATTTTTATTAAGTACTAGTAACTGGCAGGGAACATCTACATTCAGCAGCACATGTCGCAATTTCTACAGGAAGCTTGGATCCCAGGTCTGTTTGCTCGCCAGCTAAGTTTAGAAGGAGGAATTTTGACATGGTGTACACAAAGCAGAACAAGGAAACAATAGAACTCCAACGGCCAGTCCAACGGACATTTCAGAGGCCCGAGAGAGGCTAGAATGGGGAGGAAATATACGTTTGAAGTAAACATCGGGTACGCGATGTGTTGAACCAATGAAATGATAGAGCCACAGTCAATTTAGCTAGGCATTGGTCTATGTAAGTGAAGGCCCCGATCGAGCATAAAACGGCGCCTTAGAGGACGAATTGATAAAAGCGATGAGCGCGTGGGCTAGCTACCCTATTATTCGGCAAGATTCTGTGCAGGTAACACCGAGATAAGTATTATTTACGTGAGTGCGGGTCAGAAATTATGTTTTCTAATCGTGTGGGGAATTGAACTTTAGTTTAAGACGCACAATCGGCATTTCAGTTATTCAAGATGTTGAACTTTTGAGAATGGTTCTTATTTTCCGATTTCCGAAGGGAAGAACAGTTTCCAGATAGTCATTCAATGTTTACTAGCTTGCCGGTGTAAACAGATTTTATGAGGACATCAAATTCAGTAATTTTCAGTCCAGCATTTAAATGGGAAATATTTGACCTAGTTACGGGATTAGATAAGAAGGTTTTCCGCGACTGAATGGGAACTGGTTTCATGGCCAGTGGAAATTACTCCTGCTGTAGTATTCTAGTAACTGGTGGGTTAATCTTGACCCAGTTTTCTACACCGTGAACGAGGGGATGTTTTAAACAACATCAAGAAGCAGCGACGGGGACTACGAGATCACCACTTCAACGCCTGGAAGATGGAGACCCAAGGGCTGATCCAGTTCTTTACTGAAAGCACCACTTTCGATATGGCTGGATAAAACTATGTGGGTGCCAGCTGTCCCAAAGGCAGGTGGCGACAAGTCAACGAAATAGATGAGTACAGAATTTTCAATGTAATTGTGTGAGTGTGAACGTGTTTTAATGTTGCAAACGGGGATAGGTTAGTTTTAATATTTAATTTCAGTAAGTTTTGCTTTTGTTTGGAAGGACTACGTCCTATTTAAAGTAAATGTTAGGAAGCTCATTAATGTAAATATAATTGTAACGTAAATGTGGACCGTTTGCATAAGGTAACAGCTTGTTTCCTTTCCATTTTATGCAGATTTTTGGCTGAGTGGTTAGCGTCATTTCTTTTACGAGTCAGTTTCTTATTTTAGCCTCATTTTAGTATTTGTTTGCTTTGTTGCTTGAGACGCAGTGTACGTCTCGGGGCTTAAATATAAATATAAAAAGGAATTAAAATTAAAGTCAGGAAGGACTAGATTAAAGTATTAATGGGAGCTCAAAGCGTACGGAAACATGCCGTCACGTTTTCTGGGATTTATTGCATGATGTGTGAATGAGAATGTGTGAGACGGTGGAGTCTGGATCCACAAATTTTGATAGCGTATTCTTCACGACTATTTTGAATATCAAGATGAGTGTAAATTAGTAATTGATTCACGAGTTCCTCGAACCCAGTTTCGTATTCCATGTTCGAATCGTTAGAATCAGTTTTTCTGTAAAATTTTATTATTATTATTATTATTATTATTATTATTATTATTATTATTATTATTATTATTATTATTATTATTATTATTGCGAGTTTGTTGAGTTGTAAGATTGAGATATTTCAGTAACTTTCAGATGTTCAGACATGATCGATTGTCTATGTGGTAATTTCTTAGTTTCAAGTTATGGTATTCTTACAGAGTTGGCCACTTTATCATTCAAGTTAAACATTACGAGCGCGAGTGTTATGATTTATGACCAGCGCGGTCTTGTTTCTTTTCATGTGAGCAAATGTTATACGACGTCATTTTACATACGTATTCAATTTCGGCATCTTTAGGACATGCGATATTATTTTGTGTGATTTTGAGTTAAGAGGACGCGTTCCTCATTTGAAAGGCCTGCATTTTTTTTCATGATTGTGTGACTTGCCTCGGGTAGACTGTTGAGCAGCGTGTGTAAAGGGTTGGACCCTGTGTTTTTTATCTTTGCTGCATCATTTTGGGAGACTGAATCTCCGCTTTTGTGTCATTCCGCCGTGTGTTGGCGAGAGTGATATGTTTGTCTACCGAGGGGAGTTATTTTAGCGGCCTATATTTCGTGATTTTTGTTGGTTTTTGTCCATGTCACTACGGTTGTTACAGTAGACGAGATTTTTATATCGTGACGTTTAGTTTGGATTTTCCTTTATGATATAACCTTGCTGAGGAATATTTGTGTCATGTAATCTATTTCAGGAACCAACGTTGAAATATGTGCTGAAAGTTAAAGCCTACTCTGTTATTTCTATGAATTTGTGTCAAGTAATTTATTTCAGGAATCCACGTTGATTTGTGCGTGTCGTTATACAGTCCACCAGTTGATTGATTTTGTGTCATGCAATTTATTTCACGAACCTACACTGAATAGGAAGTGTTGCTTAAAGTGTAAATTTATTTCCTTATATTTTCCAACGGGACTTTGAGTGAGTGAAAGTTGCGTATATGTCGCATGCTTTTCCTGGTGAGCCCTGGAAGGTATGACATCAGGTTTTTGTTTCTTTAAATGTTTATATTTGCTTTTTAATGTGATTTTTATTGTGTGTGATTCCGATCTACAGTGTTTTGTTGTGCTCATGAGATTGCTCATGTTTGAGGTGTATATATTTTGGTAGGAAGTTTTACCACTCAGCGTGTTAATATTGTACAGTTAGATTAGTTTTTGTCTCCCCTTTGCGCATTAAATCACGTCTTTTTTAAGGTTAGGGACTCCTAGTGCAATTTCAAGTGTGCAGGAAAGGGGAAGTACTCATCTACAGTTCAATAATAATAATAATAATAATAATAATAATAATAATAATAATAATAATAATAATAATAATAATAATATAATAATAATAACAATGTTATTTGTTTTACGTCCCACCAACGACTTTTTAAGGTCTTCAGAGACGGCTAGGTGCCGGAATTTTGTCCCGCAGGAGTTCTTTTACGTGCCACTAAATCTACCGACACGGGGCTGTCGTATTTGACCACCTTCAAATACCACCGGACTGAGCCAGGATCGAACCTGTCAAATTGGGGTTAGAAGGCCAGCGCCTTAACCGTCTGAGCCACTCAGCCCGGCCATCTACAGTTCAAAGTGTTAGCAAATATAAAGCCAGGTGCGTGGTGCGAGCACGCAAGCCAATGTGTTAAAATTAATGAATTGATTTGATATGTCAAGTATGTGTGTCGGTATACATTCTATATTTGTATGATTTTTATTTTTATTCTAAAGATGGACTTTATCAAGGCGAAAGAAAAATTCTGAGTCATGTAAAACTGGATCGTTTGGTACATTTTGCTTTTTTTTCCATATTTTCTTGTTTATTTTAACAATCATATTTTCCTCCAAAACTGACGTCATGCTTCGCCCTGCTTTATTTGTAGCTTTTAGGTGACCTCACCGTGTCCATATTAGTTATATGTTCCCCATCAAATCCAGGGTATATGTGATTTTAGGGCAATTTTTTTTATCATAGTTCGAACTGAGCACCCCTGGGAGCGGCTGACTAGTCTGGGCAAATTACATTGATGGTAGAAACGGGGACAACGGTTGACAGTCATATCGTACAGGCTGTCCGATTCTCGGAATCTCAGCTCTTCCACCACCAAGTGATGAATTAAGACACGCTACATTTCTGCTGTTACACTCACCGAAGCTTCATTAATGTCCTGAATTCTACGAGTTGAAAAGTATTATTATTATGCGCAACATGCCCCTTTTCCAGGCAGGCCCCGCACCAAATAAGTGGGGTGAAGCTTCCGTTGAGCCTTCACGAACAGACAACGTCATATAATTTAGTGATGCAACATGGCAGATCAAACATGAGCGCGTGAGTCCCCGGCATTCTTCAGTTTGAATTGCCTGTTTATGTTAATGAGTGACAATAATACAAATCTGTACTTGCATTTTTTATATTTAATTATTTGAGAAATTCTATTTTGGACATTTTGCATGTAGGATCGCGTTATGTCATGACCTGGCTAACGAACTACTTTGATGTATCTGCGTCACTGATCTTTATACATGGATGGCTGGTAGCTTGGGTAGCAGTAAGCCGAATAGAAGATGACTGGGCAGTGTGCTTCTAGTCTTCGTGGCGTGCAGTTGCTTGTGTGTTCGCTCTGTGTGACTCACGCTCACTTATCGTACGGAAGTACGGACTTAGTTGTGTGGACATTTATTCGTGCCTTTCAGTGACTACGTCTACTAGTGTGTGGCCTCATAAAATAACTAGCAGCTTAATTAGCAATTAATGCTATGGAAGGAGACCCATATGGGGAGGGCGGTCCTCCCCTCATATCACAGTCAAATGTGCTCATACCGAGCTGTATACAGCAGGTGTCTCATAGTGTCGGGAGTGCTTTGGCGGTTCTAAATTTACCACCTACCTACGACTGTAATGTGGAGGCGAGTTTTCCATCTGTGGTGGCGGCAAATAAGCGTGCATTAGAAGAACCTTCAGGTAACATCGATAAGAAACAAGCAGTAACACCAGAAAATGCTACAGGTAATGTTTCACAACAGATATATTCTCCCAGTGATTCAGGGTCTAGCTCAGCTGCTGGTCAAGGTGATAGTGTTTCTGATATGAATGTGGAACCAGCTGTGCTTCTTCCTCAAAATAGCGGGGCACAGCCTCGGCTCAGTGCATATGAATATAACAAAGCTAACCGGTATCACATTGACTCTTCAGGGCCTTACTACATCTATGTGGAAGGGAAAGAAGGAAACATAGGTAAACTACATCCGATGGCGTTTGGTAAAATAATTTATCGGGAGTGTCCATCTCAACGTCGAAATATCAAAGATATTTATTCCATCGGGAAAATCGTCTCAAAATGGAATTTCATTCAGCAGAGGCAGCAAACAGGTTCGTTAGTTCTACTTTCTTTTCCTCACATCAATTAGAAGGTTACATTCCGTCTCATGTCATAACTCGACAGGGTGTCATTCGTGACGTACATACAGAAATAGAGGAAGACGAACTATTACAAGTGATAGATTCTTCTGTTAAAATCAGACGAGTCCATCGTATGTACAGGCGCACAATGAAGGACAATGTTTCAACTGCTGTTCCAATACGGACATGTGTGGTTACTTTTGACTCTCAGACGCTGCCAGACAGTGTATCAATACATGGGGCACGTTGTGAGGTTTCTCCAGTACGTATTTACTATAATTGCTTGCGCTTCGGCCACATAAGTAAACACTGTAGTTCACAGGGTAGATGCAGTAACTGTGGTGTGTCGCATACTCCAAACCCCTGCTCATTGCCTCAGCCTCAGTGCGTACACTGTCAAGGTCAACACAGTGCCCCCAGTAAAGAGTGCCCGGAGTATAACAAACGATTAGAAATAAACGAGGTTTCGGCCAAATATAACATGCCATTCAAGGAAGCTAAGGAAGCTATTATGAAAAAATCATATGCTGAAGTGGCTCAGCCATTACCTCTCAAACATGAGCAAGCTTTTCCTCCCTTACCAAGACACCAAAATCACAAAATTACCGTGTTCCAACCTAGGCGAACTCCTCCGGCGTTACCCAGACCATCTATCCCCAACCCACCTGTATTTTACCATCCTCATGAAGTCAGTGGGGGTCCAGTGGGCCCCAACCCTTATCCACCTCAGCCGCACTTAATAGCACCCCGCAGTAAAAGTCCCCTGCCTGCAGCTCTTTTCAATCACCACTTACTTCATCAGAATCCCTTATTACTGGTATCCTTAACCTAGTTACACAGCTTCTACACGGAATTCTCCTATCCAATCGTGGTATCCCTTCTGCATCGGAACTTCGCGAAATAACACAGAGCATTCATGGAAGCTTTTAAAATATTGCAGTGGAATAGCCATTCAGCGATGGCTCATAAACACAGTCTTCAGAAAGAATTACATGATCGGCACATCAACTTGGCAGCATTATCCGAGACTTGGTTTCGCGCTGGTATACCAGTTCTGTTTCCTGGATATAGTGTTCTGCGTTCAGACAGAGATGATGGATACGGAGGAAGTGGTCTGTTAATAGGCAACAATATTCGTCACAGAGCAATACCCCTTACATTTCCCGGAGCTCTTTCATTCCAAGTGGTAGCGGCTCGTATCTTCCTCCCTACGGTGGCATTTACATTAATATCTATCTATTGCCCATCACGTATTCAACTAGGCGAATGGGACAGTTTATTTAACCAACTGGGGTCTCCATATATTTTATGTGGAGATCTGAACGCCCATAGTGTAGCTTGGGGATGTGCTTATACGGACCGTGCTGGAATAACCCTGCAAAATATGATGGATGACTACCACCTGGTCATACTCAACGACGGTAGTCCTACCCTTATATCTCGGCCTGGACATCGACCTTCGGCAGTAGATGTAACTATTTGTTCTCCAGCCATCGCTGCCAACCTAACCTGGGAAGCACGACGATACTCCCTAGGATCTAATCATCTTCCTATCGAAATTCATTTACAAAATAGCTACGCCTTACCTACAACTTCTACCCAACCACAAAATGGAACACCAAACGAGCAAATTGGATTGCCTTCAGCGAGAACATAGACTCCGAACTTCGTACTGCAACTCTCCCTAAAGACCCACTTACAAGGTACGCCAGTTTAATACACATCATAAATACTGCAGCTTCGGTTAGCATCCCAGTGAAACAACCTTCCTGTTTTCAGAAACATCTCCCTACGCCGTGGTGGGACACAGAATGTTCCCGAATGATTGCAAGAAGGAAACTTGCCTTTAAACAATATCGACGCCTTTCTTCCTGGGAGAATTATTCTATTTATCAACGCATCAACGCACAGGTCAAAAGACTTTTAAAACAGAAAAAGCGATCCAGTTGGCGATGATACTGTGAAGAAATTAGCAGAGAAACCCCACTTACTACAATCTGGAATAAAGTAAGATCCTTGAAAGGGGTGGGGAGTAGCTCCCCACGTTCTTCGTTTCCGTCTGATTGCGTCGAGATTTTTCATAGTCATATTGCTCCACCGACTGTACCGCAGGTGCACGGTTGGCGCTTTTCAGCGAACTGGGATCGCACTCATTTTCTGTTACGGCCATTTACTTATACGGAACTCCAACAGGCGTTAAAATGTAACAACAACACTGCCCCTGGTAAGGGCTATGTTACGAAAATTTGGTTATGTTTATTTGTTCTTGGGCTCAAAAATGGTGGACACTGGCAGGATATCAATGTTTACTTGGACTCGGTGGTGTGTGAGGCCTGATGGGACATTGAAGACAAAAGCGGGATGTATAAAGGCGGTAGCCATGTGTATGTATCATGTTTTGCGTCGTGTGCAATAAATAGTATGTTCTATCTTTGTGGTTAATACTAGTTCAGTGAATTAGTCCCTTAACGAAACAATATGGTGACCCCGACGTGATCATAACGCGTACAGTAAGAAAAGTTGCGATAGAATACGGTACGTAAGATTTCTTTGTCAGTGAAAAATACCGGCACACGACCATGGAAAGATTAGTGAAACAACGTAAACCAATTCGGGCGTCGTTTACAAAGGTGTATAACGAACTAATGCGAAGTTTAACTAGTTAAGTAGTTGAGCTGGAATCGGCACAGAAGATGCTGATGAAACTGGAGAGGTTAAGTGCTGACCTTTCCCCACTAGATGAAAAAATATTAGAACTAACATTGGAACAAGAGGACGATGTTTATAACCGTGAGTACGAGGCAATTGAAACATATAGAGACAATTTGGACGAAGTTAAGTTAAAGATGACGAATTTATGTACTGAAAATGTAGGCATAGTTAAAGATCACAGATCGGATATTTCATCTACAGCTAAAAAGAATTTAAAAGTACCTAAGTTGGAACTAGCCAAGTTTGGGGGGAAATAAAGGATTGGCTCGGATTCTGGAGCATGTTTAAAAGAATCCATGATGATTGTGATATAGAATCTGAAGATAAATTTCAGTATCTGATTCAGTGCACCAAACCTGACAGTCGAGCCAGAGAACTGGTAAATAGCTTCCCTGCCACTGCCGAAAACTATCCAAAGGTTATAGAGTGTATGAAGGAACGCTTTGGACGTGAAGATCTTTTGACTGAGTATTACGTTAGGGAGCTTATTGGGTTAGTTATCCAGAATGTGTCCCATAAGAAAGATAAATCAGGGATAGCCGCTTTGTATGTTACACTAGAGAGCAAGTTAAGAGCATTAGAATCCATAGGTGTAACCAGAGATAAATATGGGTCAATGTTGTTCCCCCTGGTAGAATCGTGCTTACCTGAAGATGTTTTAAGGGTATGGCTCAGAAATCAATCGTCAGGGAATGAAGATTTTATCAGTCCACATAAAGATAAACTGGAGACTCTTCTTAATTTCCTTAAACGTGAAGTGGAGGGAGAAGAAAGGATTACCTTTGCGCAGGCAGGTTTCGGTTTAGCCGATAGGAAAAAACAAGAGAAGGGAAGAGGGAAATTTTCTGAAGATACATCGCTACCAACTGCGAGTTCATTGTTCTCTGCGAAATTCGATGGCAAGAAGCGAAAGTGTGTGTTTTGCAGTAAACCACATGAGAGTAAGGAATGTCATCTTGCTCAACAAATGAGCTTGGAAGAAAAACGTAACAAGCTAGCCAAAGAAAACTGTTGTTTTGCATGTCTGAAGTTAGGGCACAGAGCCAAGAATTGCAAGGCACACATTCGATGCCCCTTGTGCACTAACCCTCATGTTGTTATTATGTGCCATAAACTAAATGTGAAAGGGGCTGAAGAGAAACTTGAACCTAGAACTCGGGAAGGTGGGGAAAACCAGAGCAATATCTCCATGAACATTCAGAGTGCCACAAAGGAGGTGTTTCTTCAAACATTGTGTATCATGCTGACACATAAGGGGAAACAGAAGAAGGTCCGGGCATTGATAGACAGTGGATCCCAGAGATCCTACATCTTGAAGAAGACGGCTGAGGAAATGGGATACAAACCTTTGAAAACAGAGACGATGATTCATAAGTTGTTTGGAGGCGCTGAGACCTGTGAACAAGACCACCATGTGTACAACGTAAAGGTGAGCAGCTGCGATGGTTTATATAGTACAACGTTGCAGTTAATCGATCAGAAGGTAATTTGTGGTAAAATTCCAAAGTTGAAGTTTGGGCCCTGGATGAAGGAGATGAGAGAGAAAAAGATATGGCTCTCAGATGTGGGAAGTGATCCAACTGACGTGGAGGTTCTTCTAGGAGCTGATGTTGCTAGAAATATTTTGATGGATGAAATACATAAGCTTGAATCAGGATTGGTAGCCGTTAGGACTGCGCTTGGCTGGACAGTGACAGGCAGACTGAAGGAAGGGGATAAGGACACTCTAGCTCCATATACAACCTCACTGTTCATTCAATCTGCCTCGATAGCTGACTTATGGAACTTGGATACCATAGGCATATCTGATCCAGTGGAAAACAAATCGAGAGAAGAAATGGAAGAAGCCGCACGTAACTACTTTCAAAATACAGTAAGAATTAATGGCGATGGCCGATATGAAGTTGCATTACCTTGGCTGGAGAGCCGTCAGTATCTACGGAACAACAAGGAGATAGCGGAAAAGAGATTGATCTCTGTTTCGAACAGGCTGATCAAGGAAGGAAAGTTTGAGGAATACGGAAAGGTGTTTCAGGAGTGGGTAAATGAGGACATCATTGAAGAGGTTCCAGAGGAAGAAAACAAAGATCGATGTTACTACTTACCACATCGAGGAATATTTAAAGACAACTCTACCACTAAGGTGAGACCAGTTTTGATGGTTCCTGCAAGTCAAAGGATATGCCTTCATTGAATGAGTGCCTCGAGAAAGGACCTAATTTGCTACTACAAATCCCCACACTTCTTTTGATGTTTCGGAAGAATAGGATAGGGGTGATTTCGGATATTAGAAAGGGTTTTCTTCAGATATCTATCCAAGAAACGGACCGTGATTGGTTACGCTTCTTATGGTGGAAGGATATAGAGAGAAGAGAATTAAAGGCATTTCGTCACTGCCGAGTAGTATTTGGACTGAATTGCAGCCCATTTCTGCTGGAAGCAGTGTTAGATCTACACTTGAAACATAGTACAGACTACCGAGGGACAGCTGAAAAGTTGAGAAACTCCTTTTATGTCGATAATTGCATCACTTCTGTGGACAATGAGGAGGAATTATGTATGTTTATGGAAGAATCTACTGCATTGCTGAGCAGAGCACGGTTCGATCTTCGTAACTGGGAGCACACATGGCTAAATTCTTCTGAAAGAGATTCATCCGCTTCTGAGGTAACTTCAGTGTTAGGTCTTCGATGTAATAAAGCAAGAGATGTTCTTTCTTGTGAACAAATTGACGTATCGAGGATTGGTGAGAAGATCACTAGAAGGAATGTATTGGCTGCTGCCCAGAGCATCTTTGACCCCATCGGTTTTACTTGCCCTGTCTCTATAGTACCCAAGTTGCTGTTACAGGAAAGTTGGCGGAAGAAAATGAGCTGGGATGAAGAAATGGAGGACGAAATGAGGAAAAAGTTTGAAAATTGGCTTCAAGAACTGAACGTATTGCCTGATATTAAAATTTCTAGACAAATAGCACCTTGTGAAACACAGGAATCTTGGAGCCTTCACACATTTTGCGATGCGAGCGGCGTAGCATATGCCGCAGTTGTATTCCTTCGATCACAAGATGGTCAAAATTCAAATGTAACACTCTTACAGGCGAAATCTCGTGTAGCACCTCTGAAGAAAACTACTATTTCTCGGTTGGAACTCTTAGCTTGTTCAATTGCAGCTCGTCTTGCTTCCTCCGTAAAGGCAAGTCTAGGAATTGGAGACCTTTCAACTTATTATTGGACGGATTCGACAACAGCGCTCTGCTGGATCAAGAGGAAAGAAGTCTGGGGAACTTTCGTGGCCAACCGGGTGAAGGAAATTAAACAATTGTCGAGCCCTGATAGTTGGAATCATGTGCGTGGAGTGAATAATCCGGCTGACCTACCCTCCAGGGGATGCTCCGCTACCAAACTCCTGATGTCGAAATGGTAGGAGGGTCCTCAGTGGCTAAGATGCCCCAGTTATGAGTGGCCTAATGACGATGTCATGCCTGATGAAGAAAAGGTCAACGAAGAGAAAAGGAAAGGACTTTCTACTGTTTTAGTTTCTGCAAAACCAGAAGAAAAATGGTATCTTCATTATTTTTCAAAGTACACGAAAGTTGTCAGGATGACAGCTTGGATTTTGCGATTCATCCACAACACGGCCGGAAGGAGAGGACGACACACTTCAAAGGAACTTGAAGTGGAAGAGTTGCAAATGGCTGAAAGGAGGCTATGGAAGATGGTGACGCAAGAGATGCTTGGAGAAAAGGAGCGGTCGTCCCTCAAATCTCTCAATGTGTTTGAAGATGAAAGTGGGTTACTTAGGGTCAAGACGAGGTTAATAAGAAGAAAGGATGAAGAATTATTCCTTACTCCCATTCTGATACCTCCAAACCATAAGCTAGTTCACATGATGATTATGGAGAAACATTTGGAATTGTCTCATGCTGGAGTACAAGTTCTGCTCTCTACTTTGCGAGAGCGGTTTTGGATCGTCAATGGTAGGAGAACCATAAGAAAGGTGATTTCTGGCTGTGTCAAGTGTAGAAGATACCAAGTGAAAGGAATTACCATAGAGGTCGCACCTTTGCCAGAGGATCGAATTCGAGATGCTTCTGTTTTTGAGATTGTAGGAGTGGATTTGGCTGGCCCATTACATCTCCGCGGGGGTGAAAAGGCATGGATAGTGATATTCACATGTGCTGCTTACAGAGCTGTACACTTTGAGCTCATCAGGACTTTGTCTACTCCAGGGTTCCTTCAAGCGTTACGAAGATTTATTGCTCGGAGAGGGAGACCAAATGTTATTTACAGTGATAATGGAAGGAATTTTGTGGGAGCTGAAAATGCGTTCCGTGATCTTGACTGGACAAAAGTGAGTGTAGAAGCTAGTTGTCTGAGAATCGCTTGGAAATTCAATCCTCCCACAGCTGCATGGTGGGGAGGGTTTTGGGAACGTATTGTTCAGATGCTAAAGAAGTTGTTGCGACGAATCTTAGGTCGTTCCTCTTTGGATTACGAGGGACTGTTGACAGTATTAATGGACACTGAAGTAGTTATTAATTCCCGACCGTTGACTTATCTGAAGACAGTGATGATTTACTAGCATTGACTCCAGCAATGTTTCTTCAGGATATTCCTAGGGTGGGAGTGCCCGATATTGATCACATTGATCAGATAAGCCACGGAAAGAGATTCAGATATATGCAGCATCTGAAGACAGAATTACGTAAAAGATTCAGGATAGAGTACTTAGGACAACTTAAACCGGGGAAAGGTCAGACGAACCCTCGTCGAGAGTTAAAGGTTGGGGAAGTAGTGATCCTTGGAAGTGATGGAGCACGTAGAATGGACTGGCCCTTAGGAAGAGTGGTTGCTGTATATCCTGGGAAGGACAATGTCATCAGGGTGGTCAAGGTGAAGACTGCTGGTGGTGAGTTGGACCGGCCTGTGCAGAACATCTATCCACTGGAAGCAACTCCCATTACTGAGTGGCAGAATGAAGAAGAGGTCCAGGAGAGAGCCCTGCTGTGCCTGTCTCTAGCAGAACTGTTCCACGAGTGGTTACTACAAGATGTGGGAGGAAGATACGAATCCCATCTCGTCTCAGTTTGTAGATTTTTCTTTGCTTTGTTTTGTTTTGGTTGTGAATTCAGTGGTTTCAATCATGTGATTAAAAGGTGGGAGGATGTTACCAAAATTTGGTTATGTTTATTTGTTCTTGGCCTCAAACATGGTGGACACTGGCAGGATATCAATGTTTACTTGGACTCGGTGGTGTGTGAGGCCTGATGGGACATTGAAGACAAAAGCGGGATGTATAAAGGCGGTAGCCATGTGTATGTATCATGTTTTGCGTCGTGTGCAATAAATAGTATGTTCTATCTTTGTGGTTAATACTAGTTCAGTGAATTAGTCCCTTAACGAAACAGGCTACATCCAGTATTTGATGTTATCCCATCTCCCTCGCATAGCGCATGTTCTATTACTAGATATTTTTAACAACATTTGGACACGGGAAGAATTACCTTTGGACTGGATTACTCAAATTGTCATCCCTATTCTGAAGCCTGGAAAGGACCCTAGTGACCCTTCTTCTTACAGAGCAATAGCTCTTTCCTCGTGTGTGGTAAAGACTCTGGAAAGGATGGTGAAAACACGACTTGAGTGGTGGTTAGAACACCAGCAGCTGCTTCCTCAGTCGCAGTATGGATTCCGCCGTGGGAGAGGAACATTGGACCATCTCAGTATCTTCACTTCTGCAATAGAACAAGCTTTTGCGATTAATGGATATCTCACGGCTCTTTCACGGGATATCAGCTCAGCTTATGATAACGTCAGTATTCCGGTTCTCTTCAGTAAGCTTGAAGCATTCCATATCCCTCCAGCTTTTATATATGGTCTTCAGACATTGTTACAAGAACGATATATCTACGTACGAGATGGACATAGTCGTTTACATGGCCCTCGTCGCGTGTGTAAAGGTCTCCCACAGGGAGATGTGCTCAGCCCGCTTTTGTATACAATTTATACTGCTGATCTTGAGCATTTGTTCAGCCCCTCGATTCACGTTTTACAATACGCGGACGATGTGTGTATCTACACTACTTCCTCTAGCTTCGAGGTTACACCTCTCCGTTTACATTACGTGGCCTGCGAACTGGCAAAATGGTTGCATAATAATGGACTTGAATTGTCTCCATCGAAATCTACTGTGGTGACTTTTACTCGGAAGAGGACTTTACCTCAGCTTTGTGATATCCATTTAGGACCATTCACATTTCCAGTGACATCATCATTACGCCTATTGGGTATGCACTTCGATAGTAGACTAAATTGGAGTTGCCATATTGCTCACCTCCTTCCAAAAATTGAACGAGCGATTAATATTCTCCGCTTTGTGACCCGTACCTGGTGGGGAGCAGATCCTGTAATACTTTTGACTCTGTATCGTTCTATGATACGCTCCATGATTGATTATGGGTGTTTTTTGTATGGGAATGCTCCTGCATACGTCACGAAGAAACTTGACACCATACAATTGCGGGCGATTCGCATCTGTTTGGGTGTTATGAGATCCACACCAACAAATGCTCTCATAATAGAAGATGGAGAATTATCTTTGCAAATGCGCCGAGAAATGATAGGCAAGAAATTTCTTTTACAACGTTCTGCTATTTCACAGCATCCCATTCTTATTGCACTTCAACGATTGACCGTTATCGAGGAGAGACATGGTCCACGCTCACGATACAAGCCACAGCTTCTGTTATGCTGCTACAACGAACTGAAAACTATTTTCGCCCTAACTCTCAAAACACGAACCATGCCCGGATTTGAAGCCAGCTTTCAGTGTTCTTCATATCGACTGCCGATATACTATCTACCTAGATATCTCACCACAGAACCTCACACACAGAACTGCATTCCGGCTCTGATTCGCTCCATGTGGCCCAATAGTACTTATATCTTTACGGATGGTTCCAAATTCGCCAACCCGGTAGGATACGCATATTACTGCCAACAAACGGGAGAATGTGGTAGCTTCAAACTGCCGCCCGAAACCTCTAGTTATACAGCGGAAATTTTAGCTATATGTGCTGCACTTCGTTTTTGTCAAAACAAGCGATTCGATTCTGCTCTCATCATTACGGACTCCCAAAGTGTACTGAAGAAATTACAAAATCTCAAGTGGAATCTCCAAACGCATGGTTACTTGTATGACATCGCGGAGCGAGCTGTTAACATCTACTCGTCATGTTGCTCCATAGCATTTCTTTGGGTCAAAGGACATAGTGGAATTTTCGGCAATGAAAAAGCTGATGTATTGGCCAAACGTGGTGCATCGGATGGGCTATTTACAGCGCTGCAACTTCCATGGATGGATTTTATTCCCACTATTAGACAACAAATTCGTCACAAATGGTCTACGGAATGGGAAACATCTCAACTGCATAAAGGCAGAGCCTATGCTCTCGTACAACCCACCATCTCTCCTTAGCCATGGTATTATAAGTTTCATCGGTCACGAGGTCTAACGGTATCTGTCATCCGAATGCGGCTCAATCATGGATCATTCCCTTCCCATCTCTACCGCATAGGAGTTTTGGCTTCACCACGCTGTCGATGTCAGTATGCGGAGGATGCAGATCTCAACCACATTTTGTTTAAGTGTGGCCTTTATGAAGCTTCTCGCAGCCGCTTTTTATCTGAACTATCTGCTCTACAAGTGCCATTCCTGACCAGCGCTGCATTGGTATTGCACGGTGAAAACAATTCCGTTCTCAATGCTGTGATGAACTTTTTGAGAACCGCGGATATAAGAATTTGACTTTGTGCTCTTCGCATTGTTGCCAGAGTTGTGTAGTGTTTTGTGTTGCGTTTTGTTTTGTGTTTTGTTTTGTTTGTTCTCCCACTCTTCTTCCGGAAGAGAGATTAAATGTCGTGTTCTCTACTTGAAGACTGTGACAATCTGATTTTCATTCTTGTATGTCCTTTACACTGACAATTTATTTTTTATATGTGTGCAGTGAGTGTTCCTTGTACATGGAGGATGACCAAATGTTGTACCAACAAAGGTCAATTAAATATTTTTTTAAAAGGACGACTGGCATAGTAAGATGGCAGCGAGCGCACCGTGCAGTAGACCACGAGGAGCGCGATTGCTTTGTTTATGCTTAGTTCCTTCGAGCATACAAACAGATAGAGAGGTCGCTCCCTATGATTCTACCGGCCAAGCGTGGCACCAACATCAAGCTCTGAGCGATCAGCTGATTTAGGGCAAAACAAGGGTCTTCCATAAGAAGAGCATTACGGAGTATTTTTAAATCTCTATTTAAGCGTGCTCCCTATGATTAAATGATTTAAACTATTCAAGATGGTGACAAATGCTATTCCTTTGGAATATTTCCTTTCCTTTTTGTATGAAAAGTGTTAAGTATCACTATATATGTGTAATATTTGGATGTGTTTACATATCAGTTAAGCGTTACGGTGGCGTGGTTAGGCCTTACGTGGTTAAGACTATAATTACCACTTTTCTATACACTAAAACGACGCACTATGAACTCTACGCTATAAATACACATTTACAAAGGAATTAAGATGAAACACATAAACGAAAAATCACTAGTTTAGATATTTCACTCGCTGAATTGAAACCACATGTTACTTCTGCATGTTAGTAAAATATAAACAAACAAGGGAGCCATGCTTGTACTACTACGATTAACACAAATACGAATTCGTAAAAATAAATAAATAATACAAATAGGGTACATAATATATTTAAACTATCAAAGTATACATGCGTGGCAGATATAAAATGAGTACTATTTGAAGAGGTACAACGTTCTCTTCGTCAGTTCAAATTAAAATAGGTTCCCCTGCGAACCATGTGACCTTGCCGCGGTGGGGAGGCTTGCGTGTCCCAATGAAGCAGGGGAGGTTGAATATACTATGGAAGGAATAAGGATCACGGAGTGCAGAAAGAACCGAAGTTAGCGTCAGAAATCATCCTGAGTGAAGAATTGTTGAAAATGTTTGACGGAAAGCTCTATCCTTTCATATGACATAATGTTAATTTTCGCCAGTTCTTTAGCTACGGAAATATTGCGAGAAAAAACGTTGCTTTTTCGTTGACGGTACGTTTAAGAGTGTAAGCAGCCAGTTCGCCCAACTATACACGATACATGTGGACTTGTGAAGTAGTGAAAGTGACACTATCACTCATATATTCGGATGCTCGAAAACATTGTGCAAGCTGTCCCAGAATGGAAACCAGAGGAATTCACAGTAGACTTGGAGACTGGTGTTATTTTTGCTATAAGAGAATGTTTCTTCTCATTTTTTCATTTCACGCAGAGTCTGTGGAGGAAGGTTCAGAAAATAGGAATAACGACTCTTTACAAGAAAAAGAGAAGAAATCAGATGAAATGTAAGAAAATGTGCTGCACTTGCTTTCCTGAAACCTGAAGATGTTGAGAGTGGATGGATTCTAATTCACAGTCAAGCTCCGCCGGATGTGAAGTTAACAGAATTCTTCGACTTTGTTGAACAATGGCTGCTGAATGAGTCTATGTCGCTGGATATTGGGAACTGCTTTAACGTTAGACACAGAACAAACAATTCAATTGAAGGGTGGAATTACAAAATCAGTAGTAAAATTGGAAGGCCTCACCAAAGACTAAGAGATCTCATCACTTATCTAAAGCTGGAAGCAGAGAATTCAGATCATTCAATTATGGGGATGGACTTAAACGTGCAAGGAACTAAAAGAAAAAGAAAGTACTGTAGACTGGACGGAAGAATTGCTCGAAGCACGGGGAAGTACAATGAGGATGGCAACTTGGAAAGGTTTTTGGACGTAATGTCATTTGTCCTCAAAATGGAGTAAGCGTAAGTGTCGCTCGTTAAGGAACCGTATGTTGTAAATAGGAGTACATTATTAACAGTATGTATGTAAAATTATGACGAATCATATAGATGAAAAATAAGCCTAAATCAATACGTAAATAGTTATTAGTAAAAACGACAAACTTCTTAAAAAAGTGCAAACAGTTATTCTGAGAAAGAAAAAAAATCAGCTAATTAAGGGACTAGGTCTTCATTACTTTAAAGGCCGAGTACGGTTAACCGTACGGGTTCATGGCGTCCGTGGGTCTTCCGACTCCCTGCCGTTTATTTCATGTGCGGAGCTACACGGCAGGCCTACCTAGAAAATAAGCGAGGTGCTCTAAAAAAAAAAAAAAAAGGGCACGCAGTCCCGGTTAGCGCTAACAATGAACCTTTATACACTTTCACTAGTAATACAAGTACAATATAGATACTTTGTTTCTCGAAGGCTTCTCTGTAGGAAATAGGCACATCGAGAGACTAATGGTGTGTCCGCAATCGAAACTGTCCACAATAAAGACGCAACTGAAAGGGGAAAACCCTGGAACGAGCTGGCATTATTCCCAAATATTCTGTGTCCGCAATCAAGACTGTCCGCAATCAAGACTGTCCGCAATCAAGACTGTTCGCAATCGCGACGACAGCGTTTCTGGCCGTGGCCTCCCTTATCTCGGTGGTCACGTTCCGGCTCCCTACTGAGTAATCCCTTGCTAATTGCCCTTTTCCTCATCTCTTGACATTTGTCAACACACGGTTGCATTCCCAATACTGAGGCCTCTACAGTGAAATATCCCCGTGCATCACAATCCTAGGTGTTTTCCTTTCATTCAAGCAGTATAGTTGGGGACAAAACATGACGGCTTCAGTTCCTAGAAGCGAGCTGGAAGCCAGTAGTCAATCACACCCTGCACCCTGCTGAGTTAACGAGTTCTAAGTGATCCTTGTTTGTTTTGGAGAGGCTGCCAAACCACTTTCTTCCTCACTCTCTGTAGTATTTACCCTTTCTTCGTGTAGAGTGTAGTAGCCGATTTGGCAACTCTGGCTTCAGTAGAGATAGTAAATCCTATAAGTCGCCAACAGCTGCCGCTGGAATGCAGTGATGTGAGGCGAGGTCGTCATGATTTGTCCCCAACTATACAAATATGGAGAATTATGTATGGCTCTATTGAGCCCGTGAACCATTGAACCTTGCTAGTAGATTCTTTGTCGCTACGTTAATTCAATATTTCGGCGTAAGTTTTTAAGTTGTTCGTGCCGTACGTAAAACAACGGCTGATACTCGCTCTAGTTTCAGGAAATATTTTTTTTTTGGGGGGGGCGGCCCCCCTGGCACTCCCCTCCCTTGGCTACGCCAGTGTCTGTGATCGTCTTCATTTTGTCTCCACTTTGCTCAGCTTTATCGTACTTCACGTTACTGCCACTTGCTTTCGTAGAAGAATATCAGTTTAACATGCCATATTCAACGTTTGAATACAGCATAAATTCATTAAGAAATCGTGAAATCGATTACGAATTCCCGTACGAACAACGAGTACATATACTAGTCCTTAATATACGATAGTACCAACTCCAAATAATGGTAAATGACAAGGAAGGAGAATAAGATGTTATTGATCACTTCAGTGTTAGGTATTTAGTGAATCTACAAACAAGAAATACAATACGATATTATTGTGCACAGTAAATGCTGCGTACGTCACATTTATACAGAATAATAATATTCTTGTCGTATTATAAATATGATTTTGGTATTTGGTCAGTGCACCTTACATTATCAAGCATTGTTCTAAATGAAAGATTTCTGTTGAAAATCAGAGAGTAATTTCGAGGTGAGGAATGCATGATCGTTCATAATGAAAAAAGATGTGTATGTGCTCGCTAGACCACGGAAAAGACCACAGTATGAACATGGTTAAAATGTTGTACCTACGGTAAATAAGAAAATACAACAAAGAACATAATCACTAATAAGATGAGTTCATACTAATCCAAACATAACAAAACAATTAGACCATAAAACCACGCAAGTTGGTTACATGGTATGGGTCGTATAATGTAAGCTTGCGTTTGGAAAACAT
Source organism: Anabrus simplex (assembly GCF_040414725.1). Taxonomy (NCBI): domain Eukaryota; kingdom Metazoa; phylum Arthropoda; class Insecta; order Orthoptera; family Tettigoniidae; genus Anabrus; species Anabrus simplex. The sequence goes on from NC_090265.1 coordinate 332,072,920, forward strand.
TAGGTTCGAACCGCTCTCTTAGAAGCCTTGAAGGTGACTGTTGTGTCTCATTTTTCACTCCGTGCATATTCGGGGACTTTACCTTAATTAAGGCTTCGGTTGCTTCTTTTCAATCCTAGCCGTAACGAAAACCTATCTATGTTAGTGCGAACTTATTTATTTATTTATTTATTTATTTATTTATTTATTTATTTATTTATTTATTTATTTATTTATTTATTTATTAATACCTTTTTTACAATGGTGAAGTTAGGGCTCGAGGCCCTCTCTTACACTTAACCACTTACTAATCAAAATCTTAAATAAAGTACCGAGATTCTTAAAATAGTTTACATAAATTAATAGAATTGAGACAAGGAGATGGCATCTCATGCATATTATTTAATTGCGTTCTGGAAAAGATCATTAGTGGATGAGATTCCTTCCAGAGAACACTGGATTACGGATGGGGATTAAAGCGGACAACATAAGGATACCATGCCTAGCCTTTACAGACGATCTGACTTTATTGGCAAATGACATACAGGAGGCTACTACTCAGCTCCAAACACTGCACTCAAAAGCGGCTAAAACGGGTCTTTTGATCAACATAGGAAAGACCGAGTTTGTTACTAACATCAACAATGCCCCTAGAATGATGAGAGTCAGTGATAATATCTACATCAAGAGAGTCAAAAGTGTAAAATACCTTGGGGAATGGTTCTCAGAGGACTTCAGCGAAACAATGGCTCTTGAACACAGGAGACTCAAACTAGATAAGGCTTACCATGCCTGTAGAAAACTGTATGCTTCAAAAATCTGTCGATGAATGTCAAACTAAGACACTACAATGCAGTAATCAGACCTTCAGTCCTCTATGCAGCAGAGTGTCTATATTTAACTAAGTAGACCCCACTAAGAGCCCTCGAGGTACAAGAAAGAAAGTTCCTGAGACGGATAGTGGGACCAAGAATTTTACCAGATGGAAGCCGATGGTATCAACCAAATCGTGAGCTATATAAACACCAAGAAAATCTCATAGATGCTATCAGAAGAAGGCGACTGGCTTTTTACGGACACCTATCCAGAATGGACTCAAATAGATTATCCCATAGGATCTTCAAGGCTGCTAACAAGGGAAAAGCTACTGGATTCGTGTTGATGAAGCAAGTGGAGAAGGACCTTTCGAAACTCCATATAAATAAAATGACATTGCTGATCAGAGTAACTATCATACAACTCTTAAAACTAAATCCTTTGTAACATCCCTCACAGAAGGTACCCACAGACCAAAAGACGAGACCAGGAAATGGTCTGAGGAACGTAAGATTGAATTTAGCCGGAAAATGAAGGCCTACTGAGCCATCAGTAAAGCTCGAGGTACCAACAAGAAAACAGCTGCCAAACCAACCGCTAAGAACACCAATTGTGGCAAACAACGACGATGACATCAAGAAACAGCTAAAACACAAGCACCGTGGTCCATAGATGGCCCTAACGAAATAAAAATAAAAGAATTGAAAATAAATTTAAATAAATTACTAACTCAATTAATATTTTTAAAAAATTAATATTAACCCGCGAGTGGTCGCTAGCCGAAATGTAACTTGAGTGGTCGCGCGTGAGACTTTCTCTCACATTAAAATAAATATGCCATTTTTCCCAGTTTTGTGGGGCGTAAGGCTGAAATTTACTACTGAAATGAAACGCAAGTTCTACCTTATATATTTTACATAGAAATGAAATGATTAGCTGTTTATTAAAGACACAAATTACTACTTAAAATAACATATGCAATGTACATAAAAATAACTTCCGTCCTGAACTTGTAAATAATAAAATCTCACACATGCATTATATCTAGTAATATTTACGTACAAAGCAAGGTTTCTGAATACAATAACATTTTCAAAAACAAGAAGTGCTCATAATACAAATACTAACGCGTACAACAGGAGTAAGTTTCCCGCTCAATTTCAAAATAACACCAACGTCATTAGTCGCGCGATGAGAGAAACTCTCACGCAGCGTGCACGGACACATAGCAACCTTTCTTCTGACTAGGGGAGGTGGTGCTTACCCTTCAAATGTGAATCGCTCTACTCACGGCAGTTATAAACTCAGCTAGAAGAGGGAACAGCCACCTCCCTTTCATTACTGTGAAGTAATATCACAATAAAAAATAATGTGAGAGAAAATCTCATATAGCGACCACTCGCGGGTTAAAAACTCTTAATAATGACTAATCTTGGGGCACGCACACATTCATACTTTAACCATTCAGTCAGTTGTCCTCTGCAGGTAGTTTCGGCAGGTGACCTTAAATCTTTGTAAAGAGCTAGTTTCTCTGACCTGAGCTGGCAGGGAATTCCATAATCTGTCGCCGGTCACCACAAATGGTCTATTAATTTTATTTGTGCGGTGCACCGGAATAGAAACAAAGGATCTGGAACGTGTATTTAAGTTGTGAAATGATGATAAAAAGGTGAATTTAAAATAAATATTCAGTGGCTGACTTTCAGCTAACACTCTAAACACCATCGTTAAAATGTGTAGCTGCCGACGTTTGTCAGGCTTCAGCCATGAGAGAGCCTGATAGTATAGGGTGATACGAACATCGTACCCGATATTGTAAATAAATCGCAGGCAGGAATTCAGTGCTCGTTGAAATTTAAGTGTTTCTTCTCTCGTCGTGTCAACTAGAACAACGTCACAATAATCAAGAATAGGGAGAACCGGTGTCTGTATTAGTTCGGCCTTAAGCTCAAATGGAAATACATCCCTTTGCCGTCTAAGAGGGTGAAGCACTCTAAAATCTTTCTTTCGTGTGATCAGACCAATGAAGTGTTTCATTCATAATTATGCCGAGATTTTTAACCGTTTTACTGTAGAGAATAATGTTACCATTCAGTAGGATAGGCAGGATTGAGACATTGTTTGAGCAGTTCAGTAATTTTTGTGATCAAATTGTGATTGCCAGAGATTTTGTGGAGATAATTTCGTTGCGCATATATACTGAGTCGTCGGAGGTCATTGTTAATATCTTGTATTGTTTCACTTAAGTCTGAAGTCTTGCAGTGTCGATGAATTTGAAGATATTCAGCATAGTGTTGATGTGGGTTATTTTCTGTCACAGATGGTATGTCATTGATATAAATACAGAAAAGTAAAGGCCTTAGAATACTGCCCTGTGGGGCACCACTAAGTTTCATTTTCCATTTAGAGGCCTTGTGGTTTACTGTTACACGTTGTTGACGGTTACTCAAATAAGAACTAAAATAGGCCTACTTAAGTGCAGCCAGGTCGAAATTTAGCAGTTCCATTTTCTTTATCATAGTCTGAATTTCTATAGTGTCAAAGGCGCTACTGAAGTCAAGAAGGATAAATATAGTGAGCAGACGTTTGTCCATAGCGTTTCTAATGTCTGCAGTAACCTTCAAAAGTACTGTCGCGGTACTGTGACCCTTCTTAAATCCAGATTGCAAAGGGTCCAAAAGAGGATTTTTATTTAGGTATTCCAGAACTTGCTCGTATACTAAACGTTCAAAGGCTTTAGAAAGCGCAGGGAGTATGGACACAGGACAATAGTCTGAGGGTGATTGTGGGTCTAAACTCTTAGGTACCGGTATAATATTGGCTGTTTTCCAGACAGGAGGGAAAGTTCCGTTTAGAAAACAGTAGTTCAGTATGCGTCAGTATACACAGGACAGCACCCATAATATTATGTATAAAAGTAATAGGGATATCATCTACTCCTGTGGCCTTTGATTTAATAGAGTACAAAGCCTTTTTTAACCTGGTTTTCTGTGACACTGTGAAATGCGAATGGTGGATTGGCTGGAGGGGAGGGCGGTGAGTCAGTGCAGTTAATGGGGTTAGGTTGAATATTTATTCTACTAAAGTAATCGTTCAGTTCGTCAAGTGGAATGTCAGGAGTTGTCTATCTCTGTTGATGTTTACCTATTCCCAGAGATATAAGTTGGTCCCATGCGCGATTAGAATTTATGTGGTTTGCTGAATTCTGGAAATATGTACATTTTTTATTTCTGATTAACTGCTTTGTGCGATTTCTTAAGATGTGGTAAGATTCGAAGTCTGTGTCATCTAGGGTTTGTTTATAATGTAAACTGGTAACATATATACAGTATAAAGCACCTACATCAGGCGTACGGTCAGTTTGTTGGTTTTCCTTCTGTTGTTAAGATAGAGGTTTCGATCCCGGTTGAGGTCGGTGGCAATTACGGCTGTTAAAATTTAATAAAACCATGACGCTGGCTTTCGGCAAATTTATGTTCTACAAGGCAAATTTCCACACCCGGACATCTCTCCATATCTGATTTAACTGAATGGACGTAAAACAAGTGACAATATTCAATCAATCAATCAATCAATCAATCAATCAATCAATCAATCAATCAATCAATCAATCAATCAATCAATCAATCAATCAATCAATCAATCAATCAATCAATCAATCAATCAATCAATCAATCAATCAATACTGATCTGCATTTAGGGCAGTCGCCCAGGTGGCAGATTCCCTATCTGTTGCTTTCCTAGTCTTTTCCTAAATGATTTCAAAGAAATTGGAAATTTATTGAACATCTCCCTTGGTAAGTTATTCCAATCCCTAACTCCCCTTCCTATAAATGAATATTTGCCTCAGTTTGTCCCCTTGAATTCCAACTTTATCTTCATATTGTGATCTTTGCTACTTTTATAAACGCCATTCAAACTTATTCGTCTACTAATGTCATTCCACGCCATCTCTCCGCTGACAGCTCGGAACATATCACTTAGTCGAGCAGCTCTTCTTCTTTCTCTCAATTCTTCCCAACCCAAACATTGCAACATTTTTGTAACGCTACTCTTTTGTCGGAAATCACCCAGAACAAATCGAGCTGCTTTTCTTTGGATCTTTTCCAGTTCTTGAATCAGGTAATCCTGGTGAGGGTCCCATACACTGGAACCATACTCTAGTTGGGGTCTTACCAGAGACTTATATGCACTCTCCTTTACATCCTTACTACAACCCCTAAACACCCTCATAACCATGTGCAGAGATCTGTACCCTTTATTTACAATCTCATTTGTGTGATTACCCCAATGAAGATCATTCCTTATATTAACACCTAGATACTTACAATGATCCCCAAAAGGAACTTTCACACCATCAACGCAGTAATTAAAACTGAGAGGACTTTTCCTATTTGTGAAACTCACAACCTGACTTTTAACCCCGTTTATCATCATACCATTGCCTGCTGTCCATCTCACAACATTATCGAGGTCATTTTGCAGTTGCTCACAATCTTGTAACTTATTTATAACTCTATACAGAATAATATCATCCGAAATAATCCTTACATCTAATTCCACTTTTTACTCATATCATTGATATATATATATAAGGAAACACAAAGGTCCAATAATACTGCCTTGAGGAATTCCCCTCTTAATTATGACAGGGTCAAATTAAGCTTCACCTACTCTATTCTCTGAGATCTATTTTCTAGAAATATAGCAACCCATTCAGTCACTCTTTTGTCTAGTCCAATTGCACTCATTTTTGTCAGTAGTCTACCATGATCCACCCTATCAAATGCTTTAGACAGGTCAATCGCGATACAGTCCATTTGACCTCCAGAATCCAAGATATCTGCTATATCTTGCTGGAATCCTACAAGTTGAGCTTCAGTGGAATAACCCTTCCTAAAACCGAATTGCCTTCTATCGAACCAGTTATTAATTTCACAAACATGTCTAATATAATCAGAAAGAATGCCTTCCCAAAGCTTACATACAATGCATGTCAAACTTACTGGCCTGTAATTTTCAGCTTTATGTCCATCACCCTTTCCTTTATACACCGGGGCTACAATAGCAACTCTCCATTCATCTGGTATAGCTCCTCCGACCAAACAATAATCAAATAAGTACTTCAGATATGGTACTATATCCCAACCCATTGTCTTTAGTATATCCCCAGAAATCTGATCAATTCCAGCCGCTTTTCTAGTTTTTAACTTTTGTGTGTTTGAGTCATCAGTCCATAGACTGGTTTGATGCAGCTCTCCATGCCACCCTATCCTGTGCTAACCTTTTCATTTCTACGTAACTATTGCATCCTACATCTGCTCTAATCTGTTTGTCATATTCATACCTTGGTCTACCCCTACCGTTCTTGCCACCTACACTTCCTTCAAAAACCAACTGAACAAGTCCTGGGTGTCTTAAGATGTGTCCTATCATTCTATCTCTTCTTCTCGTCAAATTTAGCCAAATCGATCTCCTCTCACCAATTCGATTCAGTATCTCTTCATTCGTGATTCGATCTATCCATCTCACCTTCAGCATTCTTCTGTAACACCACATTTCAAAAGCTTCTATTCTCTTTCTTTCTGAGCTAGTTATCGTCCATGTTTCACTTCCATACAATGCCACGCTCCACACAAAAGTCTTCAAAAACATCTTTCTAATTCCGATATCAATGTTTGAAGTGAGCAAATTTCTTTTCTTAAGAAAGCTCTTCCTTGCTTGTGCCAGTCTGCATTTTATGTCCTCCTTACTTCTGCCATCGTTGGTTATTTTACTACCCAAGTAACAATATTCATCTACTTCCTTTAAGACTTCGTTTCCTAATCTAATATTTCCTACATCACCTGCCTTCGTTCGACTGCACTCCATTACTTTTGTTTTGGACTTATTTATTTTCATCTTGTACTCCTTACCTAAGACTTCATCCATACCATTCAGCAACTTCTCGAGATCTTCAGCAATCTCAGATAAAATAACAATATCATCCGCAAATCTCAAGGTTTTGATTTCCTCTCCTTGGACTGTGATTCCCTTTCCAAATTTCTCTTTGATTTCCCTTATTGCCTGTTCTATGTAAACATTGAAAAGGAGAGGGGACAAACTGCAGCCTTGCCTCACTCCTTTCTGGATTGCTGCTTCTTTTTCAAAGCCCTCGATTCTTATCACTGCAGACTGATTTTTATACAGGTTGTAGATAATTCTTCGTTCTCGGTATCTGATCCCTATCATCTTCAGAATCATAAATAGCCTGGTCCAATCAACATTATCGAATGCCTTTTCTAGATCTACGAATGCCATGTACGTGGGCTTGTCCTTCTTGATTCGATCCTCTAAGATCAGACGTAAAGTCAGGATTGCTTCACGTGTTCCTACATTTCTTCTGAAGCCAAATTGATCTTCCCCCAACTCAGCTTCAACTTGTTTTTCCATTCTTCTGTAAATAATACGTGTTAAAATTTTGCAAGCATGAGATACTAAACTAATAGTGCGGTAGTTTTCACACCTGTCAGCACTGGCTTTCTTGGGAATAGGTATAACAACATTCTGCCGAAAATCGGATGGGACTTCTCCTGTCTCATACATCTTGCACACTAAATGAAATAACCTTACCATGCTGGTTTCTCCTAAGGCAGTCAGTAATTCAGAGGGAATATCATCAATTCCAGGTGCCTTGTTCCTATTTAGGTCACTCACAGCTCTGTCAAACTCTGACCTCAAAATTCGGTCTCCCATTTCATCAGCATCAACAGCCCCTTCATGTTCCAGAACGAAATTATCTACATCGTTACCTTGATACAACTGTTGGATATGCTCCTGCCATCTTTCTGCTTTGTCTTCTTTCCCTAGAAGTGGCTTTCCATCTGAGCTCTTAATATTCATGCACCTAGATTTCCTTTCTCCAAAGGTTTCCTTGATTTTCCTGTATGCAGCATCTACCTTTCCCAGGACCATACAGCCTTCGACATCCTTGCACTTCTCCTTCAGCCATTCTTCCTTAGCTACCTTGCACTTTCTATCCACTTCATTCTTTAATCGCCTGTATTCTTTTCTGCCCTCTTCATTTCTAGCATTCTTGTATTTTCGTCGTTCATCAATCAGGTCTAGTATCTCCTGAGTTATCCACTGATTCTTAGTTGATCTTTTCTTCCTTCCTAACATTTCTTCAGCAGCCCTACTGACTTCATTTTTCATGACTCTCCACTCTTCCTCTACTGTGTTTCCTTCGGCCTTTTCATTTAGTCCTTGTGCAACATGTTCCTTGAAACAATCCATCACACTCTTTTCTTTCAACTTGTCTACATCCCATCTTTTTGCATTCTTTCCTTTCTTCAATTTCTTTAACTTCAGATGGCATTTCATGACCAACAAGTTGTGGTCAGAGTCCACGTCTGCTCCTGGGAAAGTTTTGCAATCCAACACCTGGTTTCTGAATCTCTGCCTAATCATAATGAAGTCTATTTGATACCTTCCAGTGTCTCCAGGTCTCGTCCACGTATACAGCCGTCGTTTGTGGTGTTTGAACCAAGTATTGGCGAGGACTAAATTATGGTCAGTGCAGAATTCAACCAGCCGACTTCCTCTTTCGTTCCTTTGTCCCAATCCAAATTCTCCTACTGTGCTACCTTCTCTTCCTTGGCCTACCACTGCGTTTCAGTCTCCCATCACAATTAGATTCTCGTCACCTTTGACATATTGTATTAAATCTTCTATCTCCTCATATATTCTTTCAATTTCTTCATCATCCGCTGAACTAGTAGGCATATAGACCTGCACTATTGTGGTGGGCATTGGTTTGGTGTCTATCTTGGCGACAATAATTCTTTCACTATGCTGGTCGTAGTAGCTTATCCGCTGCCCTATTTTCTTATTCATTATTAAACCAACTCCTGCATTACCCCTGTTTGGTTTCGTGTTGATAATTCGGTAGTCGCCTGACCAAAAATCCTGTTCTTCCTGCCAACGTACTTCACTTATACCAACTACATCTAAATTTAGCCTATCCATCTCCCTTTTCAGATTCTCTAACCTACCACAACGATTCAAACTTCTAACATTCCACGCTCCGACTCGCAGAATGTCAGTATCCATCTTCCTGATGATCGCCCCCTCTCGTGTAGTCCCCACCCGGAGATCCGAATGGGGGACTAGTTTACCTCCGGAATATTTTACCCGGGAGGAAGCCATCATCAGTACATCATTCATACAGAGAGAGCTGCATGTCCTCGGGAGGTGGTTACGGCTGTAGTTTCCCGTTGCTTTCAGCCGTGTAGCAGTATCAACACAGCTAAGCCATGTTGAGTATTATTACAAGGCCGTATCAGTCAATCATCTAGACTACCGCCCTTGCAACTACCGAAAGGCTGCTACCCCCCTTTCGATGAACCATTCGTTAGTCTGGTCTCTCAACAGATACCCATCCGATATGGTTGCACCTGCGGCTCGGCTATCTGCATCATTGGGACACGCAAGCCTCCCCACCGCGGCAAGGTCACATGGTTCGTAGAGGAGGTTAACTTTTGTATCTTATTGTAAATGTCATTGTTATCATACGTAAATTTTATTACTTCTTTGGTCTTAGTCTCCTCCTCTATCTCGACATCATCCTTGTAACCAACAATCTTTACATACTGCTGACCGAATACTTCTGCATTTTGAAGATCATCACATACACACTCCCCTTGTTCATTAATTATTCTTGGAATGTCCTTCTTGGAACCTGTTTCTGCCTTAAAATACCTACACATACCATTCCATTTTTCACTAAAATTCGTATGACTGCCAATTATGCTTGCCATCATGTTATCCTTAGCTGCCTTCTTTGCTAGATTCAATTTTCTAGTAAGTTCCTTCAATTTCTCCTTACTTCCACAGCCATTTCTAACTCTATTTCTTTCCAGTCTGCACCTCCTTCTTAGTCTCTTTATTTCTCTATTATAATAAGGTGGGTCTTTACCATTCCTTACCACCCTTAATGGTACAAACCTGTTTTCGCATTCCTCAACAATTTCTTTAAACCCATCCCAGAGTCTGTTTACATTTTTATTTATCGTTTTCCACCGATCATAGCTACTTTTTAGAAACTGCCTCATGCCTGCTTTATCAGCCATATGGTACTGCCTAACAGTCCTACTTTTATGACCTTCCTTTCTATCACATTTATTTTTAACTACCACAAAAATAGCTTCATGATCACTAAAACCATCTATTACTTCAGTTTTCCTATAGAGCTCATCTGGTTTTATCAGCACCACATCCAGGATATTTTTCCCTCTGGTTGGTTCCATCACTTTCTGAATCAGCTGTCCTTCCCATATTAACCTATTTGCCATTTGTTGGTCATGCTTCCTGTCGTTCTCATTTCCTTCCCAATTGACATCTGGCAAATTCAGATCTCCCGCTACAATCACATTTCTTTCCATGTCGTTTCCCACATAGCTGACTATCCTATCAAATAATTCCGAATCCGCGTCAGTGCTACCCTTTCCCGATCTGTACACTCCAAATATATCAAGTTACCTATTATCTTTAGAAATGAGCCTTACACCTAGAATTTCATGTGTCTCATCTTTAACTTTTTCGTAGCTTACAAATACTTCTTTCACCAGAATGAACACTCCCCCTCCCACCCTTCCTATCCTATCTCTACGATACACACTCCAGTGCCGTGAGAAAATTTCTGCATCCATTATATCATTTCTCAGCCATGATTCAACTCCGATTACAATATCTGGTAAATATATATCTATTAAATTACCTAATTCTATTCCTTTCCTTACAATACTTCTACAGTTCAACACTAACAATTTTATGTCATCCCTACTTGATTTCCAGTTCCCTGTTCCCTTATCACCGTTCCCTAGGCCATCCCGTTTCCCTGAATGTACCTCCCTATTACCCTTCCAAACAAATTTCCTAACTTATACGTACCACTGCGGTTTCAATGAAGGCCATCTGAGCGCAGATCCCTATCTCCTACCCACCCATTAGGATCTAGAAATTTCACTCCCAGTTTTCCACATACCCACTCCATAGTCTCATTTAAATCCCCAATCACCCTCCAGTCAGTATCCCTTCTACACAGTATTCCACTAATAACAATCTCCGCTTTCTTAAACTTCACCCGTGCTGCATTTACCAGATCCCACACATCTCCAACTATGTTGGTACTTATATCAGCTTGCCTTACATTGTTGGTACCAACGTGAAACACTACCACCTTCTCCTTCCCCTCCTCCCTCTCTTCTACTTTCCTCAACATCTGCCTCAACCTAATTCCTGGATAACACTCTACCCTGATACCCTTTCCTCCACACACTTTCCCCACGTGTCTAACGATGGAATCCCCCATGACCAGAGCCTCAACCCTACCCACCTCATTTGATCCCCTCCCCTCCTGGTTAGCCCTATCTTTCCTGATAGCTGCAGAAGCTACTTCCTCCTCCCTTTTCTCCTTCCCATGACCCTGTTCCACCTGTCTTTTCCTATCCTCTACTCTACATTTTCCTTTCCTACCTTTTCCCTTCCTCCTACTTCCACACATCTCAGCAACAGTTCCCTGTCCCTCATCTTCCCTCTGTTGTTCTACCTGGAGTGACTCGTACCGATTTCGCACAGACACCTGTCCTGAATTCTGATCCTGAATAGAGCCCTTAGCCTGCAATCTCCTTCCCCTTAGAACATTAGACCACCTGTCTTCTACAACTCCTCCCTTTCCTTCCCCTCCCTCTTGTACACCTACTGTAACCTGTACATTGTTTGAGGGAGTTCTATCTTCCTTCCTGTCTTCTGTGAGAATCCTAATTATCTCCCTCAAACTTTCCAACTCCTCCCTCATACCCCTCAATGCCTCGCCACATCCACAGTAAGTACACTCGCGCTCCTTAGCCATTCTTTACGGGGGAAAAAATGAAATTAAAAATAACTTATTTGCAAAAAATAAATGAACGGAGGGATATATTGTCTGGGATAGTACACAACAATAAGGTAATTAATATACGACTACACTACAATTCTACTTAGTCGTGCTCTATTTTTTTATCCTACAACCCCTGACAGGATAAAAACTGCTGTTAATTACTGAATATCGAAAGTAATAGCCTACACAAGAACTACACAATTCCAAACTGCAATTAAGCCTATTCTAATTACAACAACAGTATTTTAGTAAGAGTTTCTACGGATACCTCTACTACATCAGTACTACACAAATATTTTACAATAATAAAATAATCACACTAAATTCTAATAGGATATTACTCGTATACTACTGTACAGTACACTACAGTAATTTTAAACTACTTTCAGACGTATCCTAATTACGATACCGGTACCGTACCGTATGTCACTAAACTAAGCACAACAGAAATGAAATTTGCAAGAACTACTGTACTCAAAAATTACCAACGAAGCTAAATGCTTAGACAAATTATTATTAAGTTAGTATTGCGGTCTAATAGATACACACGAATATAGCAGGCAAGATACGGCACTATCTAAATGTACTGTATCTATACTACAATGTATCTACACTACACTACACTGCGTTTGGTTAAATGCTTAAGTATCGAAAGGATTGCCGTACACGAAGAAAAACACGAATATAATTGGCAAGATACTATCTAATATATTTATTGTTAATAACCATGAAGTAGATGAAAATGGAAGAAAATATATTAGCAAACACCCAAGTTCTTTACTCTAAACCTTCAAGTAAATATGGGTCATTATGTGTAGCTGTTATCTTGCATTCGACAGCTGGTGGGTTCCGCGGCAGCCTATAGGTAGTTTTCCGTGGTTTTCCATGTTTACACTAGGCAAGTGTTGAAGCTGTGCCTTAGTTAAGCCCACGGCCGTTTTCTTCCCAGTCCTAGCACTTTCTGTACCAACGTTGTCCATAACTATCTGAGTTATTGCGGCGTTAAAACATGACCAAAAGAAAAAAGAAAATCAAATCACATTCTCGGCCATCTGAGAATTTGTTTTGGTGGTTTCTTTACCTGAACTCCAATCGAATTTCGGGACATGACTTACCATAGAGGCCACAGTCACTTCCTTCCTTTCCATTCCTAGTCACGATTAAGTCCAAATACGCACACAAGAAGTATGTATGTTTAGTCCTCAGCCCGAAGGCTGGTTGGATCCTCATCAGCACCGCCATCAACTGTCATAGATGGCCTAGGCATCACTGAAGAGGCGTACTAAGGAAATGAGGAGTGAGTTAGTTTCCCGTTCCTTTCCTCACCGAGCCAAAAGTTGCTATTACATATCAGTCTGCCAAGCCCACTGAAATGCATGCACCAACCGACCCTATGAGCAACATTTTCACACCATTTATAGCAGGGACTGGCTGCATAAGGAATGGCATTACTAGCATCGCTCATACCTCAGTCTCTTTAATACTGTCAAAGCCAAGTATAAGACAGACACAGATCAATGAAAGTAACAAAATTACTCTAGCCCATACCAGAAGACATAGTGCACTGTAAACACTAGGTCCTGCCAGCAAAAGCATCACACAAGAAGAGTAACTATAAATGCTCAGTTCAGAAGACGAAATTCGAACGTATTGAGTATATGGTTTTATTGACTACGGTGACGGAAACTCGCAAATGTACTGTATACAACAGAACAGAATAAGGCAACCATTTAAGCGATAATCTCTTTTGGGCCATATGTCTTTTATTATTACTTACACGACGTGACAACGGCGTTCTAGACTTACTCCGTAGGGACGTGGGCTCGATTCCTAGTCTGGAACTTGAAGAATAAAGGAACATCACTTCCTCTTCGAGGAAGATACAGGGCTTATGGTCCTGGAGTCAACTCAGCCTACAACAGAAATGAGTACGTCCCTAATGGCAAAAGCGGCCAGGCATAGAGCTAGCCCCTTTATGAATGCTCTTCTCTCCCAACCACGGATGACCACTGACTGGAAAGAGAGTATTCATACGCCGCCTCTGTAGTGGTTAGTGTGATTAGCTGCCATCCCCGGAGACCCGAGTTCGATTCGCGGCTCTGCCACGAAATTTGAGAAGTGGTACGGCGGTGGAACGGGGTCCACTCAGCCTCGGGAGGTCAACTGAGTTGAGGAAGGTTCGGTTCCCACCTCAGACATGGCTAGACCAGATTTTTTAATTCTTGACTGAGAGCTAGAACAGAGTTCACTCAGCCTGGCGAGACCTACAAAAGAGGCAACGGATTCGATCAAGGAAGTAAGACGGCTGAGGAAGGGGTGTCGCACTGACCAGGTGGGAATTCTGTATCGGCAGGTCTTCTGGATAAGCAGCAGTTGCTTTGGCAACCCAAGGCTGTAATGGGATGTTGCACCACGAGTTTATTTTGTTTTGTAATAGTTTAGCTCTCGGCGGACCAACACCAGATTTCTTCTACCATTCCCTATAATGAAGACAAGCAGCTCAGAATAATAACACCCGGAAAAATAATTCTAGAGCGTGGTATGATGATACTACTTACATGACCGTTCTCTTTTATCTCAGAGTTGTTAAACCAGGGGACTCAATTGTACTTTGCACCAATTATCGTGACTCTTAAGCTAGATATAAGTTATATCTGAGTTTAAGATGTTATGCCTGTCCCACGCTCTGACACTGAATACAGTGTAGATTTTATTGTTATAATAATTGTGTTCAGATTAGGATCATTTTCCATCGTGAGAAATAATTGTGTTCCTTTTAAGCACAGAGTATACTAGTTCTTCCATTGCTAATGTGGAGGCCAATGTTCTTTAATTGACTTCCTTAGGGCTTTCAACTTCTCGTTAGCCACCAAAATGTTCGTCTTGTTAGCTTAGTACACAGATAACGAAAAAGAAGTTCCTTGTATGAGATTCATAATGATCTGGCTGGATGGGCAATTACATCCGACACTAAAAATATTATCCTTCTCTCTCTCTCTTTCTCACTCACACATCGTTGGCGGCTGGTTCGGTTATCGCCCTGTTCGGCATTTGAGAATACAGCAAATACCAGAGATGTGTATCTACATTCATTCTTGAGACGTATCGGCATAGAAAACCAAGAATAACGGTAGAGAGGATTCGTTCCACTGATCATGCGTCACCCCATAATCTGCAGGTATTTGGGCTGAGAAGCGATCGCTTGGTAGGCCAAGGCCATCAGGGTTGTAGTACGATGGGGTTTGATTTGGTTTTCTTGAGACGTATGTTGGTTGAAGGCACACTAAATGTTATTATTATTATTATTATTATTATTATTATTATTATTATTATTATTATTATTATTATATTGTTATGCCCATTCAAAGATCGTGTTTGAACTTGTTCGTTGGACTGACGGTTTTCGCTTTCTTAACCTCCCAAAATTTCTTCACGAATGTACTGTGTTGCATCTTGTGTTCTGTGGACCACTTCCTACAAGTTTCCTTTTTTAGGTTTCTCCACGAATTTGTGCTTGGCTACTTCTATGATCTTCTATGATGTCGTCCGTGATATTCATTTCTTGGAGGCCCACCTTAATTTCTTCTAGCCAGTTTATTTTGACCTTTCTTTGGGTTGATTACTTTAAATAATATTCTGGTGAGTCTGTCGCTGTCCATTCTATAGACACAGCCATAGAATTTCAGGCGACTCTTGCGTACGGCATAAGTGAACTTATCAGTTAATAAGTAGAGGTCCGGTGTTCTCTTAATCCACATTCCACTTTCTCTCGTGGGACCATACACTTTCCGGAGAATTTTCCTTTCTTGCTTTTCAGTGGGCTATCTATATAAATAAAATTGTTCGTGTCTGTTTGTTTGTCTGTCTGTTTGTTCCACCATCACGTCGAAACGGCTGGATAGATCTCAACCAAACTTCATATTTAGAGTATACTCGTCCCGGGGAAGGTTTCGATATGCATATCATTTTAAAATCTTTGAATACACGGGGGGTTTATAGGAAAACCAGAATGGTTTTTCCACCATCACGTCGAAACGGCTGGATAGATCTCAACCAAATTTCATATTTAGAGTATACTCATCCCGGGGAAGGTTTCGATATGCATATCATTTTAAAATCTTTGAATAGACGGGGGTTTATAGGAAAACCAGAATGGTTTTTCCACCATCACGTCGAAACGGCTCGATAGATGTCAACTAAACTTCATATTTAGAGTATACTCCTCCCGGGGAAGGTTTCGATATGCATATCATTTTAAAATCTTTGAATACACGGGGGTTTATAGGAAAACCAGAATGGTTTTTCCACCATCACGTCGAAACGGCTGGATAGATCTCAACCAAACTTCATATTTAGAGTATACTCCTCCCGGGGAAGGTTTCTATATGCATATCATTTTAAAATCTTTGAATACACGGGGGGTTTATAGGAAAACCAGAATGGTTTTTCCACCATCACGTCGAAACGGCTGGATAGATCTCAACCAAATTTCATATTTAGAATATACTCATCCCGGGGAAGGTTTCGATATGCCTATCATTTTAAAATCTTTGAATACACGGGGGCTTATAGGAAAACCAGAATGATTTTTCCACCATCACGTCGAAACGGCTCGATAGATCTCAACTGAACTTCATATTTAGAGTATACTCATCCCGGGGAAGGTTTCGATATGCATATCATTTTAAAATCTTTGAATACACGGGGGGTTTATAGGAAAACCAGAATGGTTTTTCCATCATCACGTCGAAACGGCTGGATAGATCTCAACCAAATTTCATATTTAGAGTATACTCATCCCGGGGAAGGTTTCGACATGCATATAATTTTAAAATCTTTGAATACACGGGGGTTTATAGGAAAACCAGAATGGTTTTTCCACCATCACGTCGAAACGGCTGGATAGATCTCAACCAAACTTCATATTTAGAGTATACTCCTCCCGGGGAAGGTTTCGATATGCATATCATTTTAAAATATTTGAATACACGGGGGTTTATAGGAAAACCAGAATGGTTTTTCCACCATCACGTCGAAACGGCTGGATAGATCTCAACCAAACTTCATATTTAGAGTATACTCCTCCCGGGGAAGGTTTCGATATGCATATCATTTTAAAATCTTTGAATACACGGGGGGTTTATAGGAAAACCAGAATGGTTTTTCCACCATCACGTCGAAACGGCTGGATAGATCTCAACCAAATTTCATATTTAGAGTATACTCATCCCGGGGAAGGTTTCGATATGCATATCATTTTAAAATCTTTGAATAGACGGGGGTTTATAGGAAAACCATTTTCTCTTATACTATTGATTTTCTGTTAACTTCGTTTACCGTACGTGAAACGTCTCTTCATTATAAACAACTTTCGTTATGTTCATAATTTACCTTACTCTTTACATGACCGTTGCCTACGCTATAATACATGGCCTTGAAATGCACGCGTGGAAACGGGTTGCCGTCTAGTCTATAATAAAGAGTGATCTCAAAGGGATATGGTTTCTGAGGCGTCTAAAGCTTCCGGCAAAACAACTTATCTTGCAATGTCATAATTTTTCATTACGCGATATGACTCTACTGTTTAATAATTCCACGTCAGTCTCTACGCCTTATGGAGTTTAGTGGCTCTTCCTATGTTGGCCCTACTGTCTAACCCGATGGTAGTGCGATTTCTCCAAGGCATTTGAAGGAGGACACCTGCGACATTTTGCCTTTCTAGCGGAGTATTTTGCTATGTTGATGTAGATTTTCCATGAACAGGATTTTTTCGTACGATATATGGAGGCCTGTCTTTGATGCTACTGTATATTGTGTAACCTCTGTACGGCGTATCTGGTTTCATCTCTGGTCTTAGTAATGATTGCTAGATCATCAGCAAAGGCTAAACATTTCACCTTGACTTCGCTTCCCAAGTTTCCGATGCTCACACATTTGACGTCCCTTTCCCATTCTCTAATAACTTTGCTTAGAACTTAAACAAAATAGAGGAGATGCCGTCACCTTGACGAACGCCCGTACATATTTCAAAAGGCTCAGGAATTTCCCCGAGGAATTTCACTTTAGAAGTCGTATTCGTGAGAGTTTGCCGGATTAGTTCTCTGGTCTTCCTGAGTTCTTCTAGAATATCAAAACGGTATGTCTATCAACAGAATCATGCGCCTTCTTAAAGTTCACAAAAGTGGCGATCGTGCTGGTAGCTCGGCGGAACCTTAATATCGTCCCTGTTCTGCCAAAACGGCGAATGTAACAATGCTCTTCCTATCCATTATTTCCCTTAAGACTGGTCACGCCTTCCAGCCACATATTGATATTCGGTCCATCAGAACAATTTCCGTTGAGTTTATTTTCCTATGTGCGTGTGTAAAGGAAAATGAATCTTACTGTACCATACTGAAGGAATGTATATTTGCATGACTTTTACCCACTCCTAGAGTGTGATGTATTTAAGGTTCATTTTCCTTTACACACGCACGTAGGAAAATGAACTCAACTAAAATTGTTCTGATGGACCGCATATCAATATGTAGCTGGAAGGCGTGACCAGTCTTAAGGTAAATAATGGATAGGAAGAGCATTGTTACATTCGCCGTTTTGGCAGAACAGGAACGATATCATCTTATAATTCCATATTTGTTCAGCCCATGATCGGCCTTTCCTGAAACCCGCTTGGTTATCGCCGGTCAGATGATCTGTCTGTTTTTCTGAATGGTTTAAAAGAGCTTTAGAAAGAACTTTGTATGTGATCGGCAGTAGGGATATGTCTCTGTAGTTATTTAAATCCGCCTTGTCGCCTTTTTTGTGCAATGGGTGTATTAATGCGTACTTCCAATCCTGAGGGATCGTTTCAGTTTCCCAGATTTCTACTAAGATTGCATGAATTCTGCTGATGAGGTCATCTCCTAGTTTCCAAATCTCCGCGGTGATGCCATCCTCTCCAGGGGCTTTATTACTTTTAAGCGATCGGATGATCTCTGCTCTTTCCTGTATTGCCGGGGATTGTGAATCAGGGCTCGGCATGGACTTTTCGAAGTTCAATATTTCGTTTGGAGAATGACGGTTGAGGGAGTCTCGGAGGTAGTCAGCTAGAATTGTGCAATTCTCTTTGATGTTCGTCTCTAATGTTACATCTGCTCGATGGAAACATAAAGATGGTGGTTGATAACTGGATACATTCTTACGGAAGGTCTTGTAGAAATTCCTGACGTTGTTTTTCAGGAATTCTTTCTCGATTCCTATGAGTCTGTATTTGTCATACGCTCGTTTCTTCTTCTTCTTCTTCTTCCTATTATAACGCTGCCCGGCTCCGTGGCTGAGTTGTCAACGTACTGGCCTTCGGTTTAGAGGACCCGGGTTCGATCCCCTGTCGGGCCGGAGATTTTAACTGCGTATGGTTAATTCCTACGGCTCGGGAACTGGCTATTTGTGTTTGTGCCAACACATTCCCCTTCATATTCATCCAACACACCACACAACAACAAACACACAAGGACGCAATAGCAAATGTTTCTCTCCACATAGGGTTTTCGTCAAGAAGGGCATCCACTTCTTCTACCGCTTTTCGAGCACTGATGGGGTTTCCTAAGAACAGGCTAAATCTATTGCTGGCAAAAGTTATATAGATAATACACATTTGTCCATTGTGTCGGAAAATGATTGTTTAGAAAATTAAGATCTCCACTTGGTATTTCTAGATGTAGGGAAGGCCTATGATTCTATGCCCAGAAAGATATTTTGACTCGAAAAAGCAGGTGTTGATGGTGCAACAATAGTAGGTGAAAATATACCAGGGTGGTGGTTGGTTGAAGATTTAAGTAAAGGATTATGACAATGACATTCTACAGTATGTTGACATCATTAAAATTTGAAGCGGTTCATGGTTATTAGAATAGACAGTGAAGAATTTTTGTTGTGACGATACAACGTCATAGCATTCATCATTGTTGACCACTGAATAGGTGCTGCTTACTCTGGGTAGAGAGAGAGAGAGAGAGAGCCATACGCCGATAACCTCATAACTAGGCTCTTTAAAATAACAATAATCACCATCTGTATCATCACCTTCAGAGATGATGTGCTTTATCCTAGGAGAATATTGTGGATATGTAGAAACGTTATGGTTTATCAGTAAGTTGTGGAGTGTGAACGGGATGAGGTTTTGCATCTTAAATCTGGACAGACGAGGAATGAGGATATATTTGCGATCGGTGATGGACAAGACTTGTTATTACTAATCCAAGAAATGATATTCATCTTTCTTGTACCGAACTGACTGTAGTAAACTCTAATTTAAAATATTAAAATTTCCACCTGTTCACTACTATATGTTATAATCTTAAAAAGAGTATTTAATAAAAATTACATATACGCGTATACCTGTTTCGGGTCTATTGAGCCATCATCAGTGCAATTAAGACATAAAATAGTTATCACTTATTGGATAAAATATACATTATCTTGACAAATTCGATGTTGATATTCCTAAAATACATGTCAATTAAAATACGTGATCAAGACAACACAGATGTTATTACTATTCTGGATTAAGTGAAAGATGCAGTATAAGAACTACCCGTATGGACCACCATTAGAATGAATACCTCAGAGTGGAGGAGCCTATTAAGCAAAGAACCGAACCATCCGGTATTAAGATGAAATGGGTATGTTCTTCGTATGGTGGGACAGCGAAGACTACAATATGTTCTCAATTTATCATTTTCTGACAAAAGATGCAAATGAAGACCCAGAGCAATATGAAGGAGGACCAAAACCAAGACCATGAAATGATAGAACATTATGGAATCTAAACAACAGGAACTAGCGGGAACACCTGCAAAGATAAATGTTTTTCTTCATATTATTATTATTATTATTATTATTATTATTATTATTATTATTATTATTATTATTATTATTATTATTATTATTATTATTATTATTATTATTGTACCGGGAGGTACACCTCTACGCCGCACATTTAAATCTTGCGCCTAAAAGAACTCCTCTACTGGTGAAATCGTGAACTTGAAAGTGGTCCTACTTCAACCTTTACTCAGAAGATATCACTACAGGCATTTTGTCATTTTGAAGTTTCATGTACTGTATGGAATTCTACGTGTTTTGTTTATCATTTATCAAGAAGTTTGGACTTTCTTCGACAGATATCACTACAAAAACTATGATCATGCACCCTGCTGCGAAGTGAATGAACTTTGATTTGAAGAAGTTTTGTATTCATAAGGGTTTTTTTTTTACTAATTGATGTTCATTTATTTTTGGATTGGCAATATTTATCTTTTCTTTCCGCAGTTTTGAATCCAGCCAATCCCTATTTTTTTAATTAATTTCCAACCAATCCCGCATTCTTTCTTCGACTTTGAGTGTAACTTTTGTATTGACCAATAAAATTGAGAGGGTGGGGCTGGTTTATTCGTGAAAGGTCTCGAACTTTCCCCGAGGGTTTATAAACTGCGGATTTTCACGTCTCTTGGCCATTTGATCAACATCTAACTAAGTGTGTGTGTGTGTGAAGCAGGAGGCGGGAGGTGTCTCTTTCGTCCGGCAACTGTACGGCGACAAGGTAATGGCCCGTTAACATCTTTATTTCTTGCTAGCTTTACAGTTTAACCCGAGGGGGAGGTCTGAAACTTTAACCATGTAACCAACTTTTCTAAACTTCTTCTTTCGGCTAATGTAAAAACTTCATAAAACCTTTAACTGTAAATCGGGGATAGAGAGTGAAGTACCCTCTCGAGCTCCCCTTCATTTTGATCTGAGGTGCCTCGTTTTTGTAATCTTTCGTTTCTGCAATGTATTAAAGTTATTTACATGCGAGCAACCTCAGTAGTCTGGGAATAGCCCCTGTTTCGTCGGCCAAGCGCCCTATAGGTTTTAAGGTGTGTTTTTTTTTTTAGCTCAGTTTTCGACTTCATTCAAATTGTACTCGGGCCGTTTAGTTAACCTGTTCTTTTTTCACTAAGTCCCTGTAGGTTGGGTACTGGATACCTCTGTGTAATAAGATTTCTATGTGTAAACAGTGCCTCGAAAAACCGGAGATGATCTGATTTTCATCAAAGTTTTGTATGATTAATATATGCCTCTGGAAGGCTATGTGTTGTAATGTTGGGAGCAAGTGCTCTTTGAATTAGGGGATGTCTGCCCTTGTATACATTTGTACTCTTTGGTAAATTTGAGCTAGTAGCTCAGGAAATGTAAGGCTAGGGGCTTAAAGCCCAAAGTGTTAAGATTCTGTATCTTGGATTTTTCCCAATCTTTTTTAATGTTTGCTACTCGTACCTGCAATATTGTCATAAAATCTTGTTATGTGTGAAGTTCTGAAAATATAACCTTCAGTTTAAGTTTTAAATTCAATTCTTGACATTGTAGTTAGACCCATTCACCCCGGCACCTTCTTTCACCTCTGCGTTCCACGGGTAACCCCGTAACAATTATTATTATTATTATTATTATTATTATTATTATTATTATTATTGAAAAATGCATTGAAATAACATACAAACCTTTTTTTTTTTTGGTAAATGATGAGGTCAATATACTCCAATTATGAGACCCTTAAGGAGGAAGTGGGATAGGTTTAGAAACCAACTGTTGAGAGCAAAAGATCTCTCTCGTATTTCAAACTATAATCACTCAAACCGTGTTGTAGTAAATACTGCAGTTAGTGTGCAGTGATTTGAAAAACCTGTTCTTAATTCAATCACGAATTTCCCTCACGAAAAAGCTGGTTACTCCTCCAGAGCTTCATGTAATTACCATAATATTCTATTCAGCAACACTTTATTAGTTTCTTGGAAATATTCCATTGCCTTATAAGATATTCTTATTCTGAACACATCGGTAATAAAATTACAACTGTACAAACTCCTCTATACTAAAACAGGAAGTTAATTTACTGCACTTATGACGCAGGGTACCATTTAAGGAGGGCGTATTCATCACTGACAAGGTATTCTTTTGCAGATCGTTTCTTTCGATCAATTGCTTCAGCTTTATTTTAGTGCAACAAAGGCTCATCAGCATCACTCTGGATGCACTGTAGCCTGTAGGCTTAATGTACTACCCTGTTTTGAGTTAATACCAGTCCATTGTTCCTGTGCTCTTGACTGGTTTACAATCCTAGTAATGAACCAGTGTTTATTTCCTTTGATTCGAAGTCTTAGTTCTCAAATAGATTGTACTTCTTGTAAGCTGGAGCATCGTAGATTAGACAATGGGTAGTTTCTATATATTTCCTATTTAGTCTGCATTCTTTGTTGCTCTTTAAAATTCGCATTTTATAAGTTTAAAATTCGCACTTTATAAATGCTTCTTATAAGGTGTCTCATGAGGAGTTCTTCTATGAAAATTCATTTGCACTTAAGTAGTGTCTCAGTCTTGCACAACAGCGAGCAGTGTCAGTGCGGTTTGGGTCACGTAGCTAACTATCAGCTTGCATTCGGGAGATAGTAGGTTCGAACCCCACTGTCGGCAGCCCTGAAGATCGTTTTCCGTGGTTTCCTATTTTCACACGAGACAAATGCTTGGGCTGTACCTTAATTAAGGACACGGTCTCTTCCTACCTACTCCTAGCCCTTTCCTATCCTATCGCCCCATCACCGCCATAAGACCTATCTGTGTCGGTGCGACGTAAAGCCAATTGTAAAAAAATAGTCTTGCTTAGTGCTTTAATAAATAGTTTCCCATGTCGATACCTGTGGTTTTGAGATGTTCGTCCCTGTACCAGCTCTTGAATACTTCTCTAATTACAGCTTAGGCATTCTAAGAGCTGGTTCTGGTCCTTGTAAACAGGAGCAAGTTTGTCAGGTTTTTCATTCCTTTCAATGCCCCTGTGACCCAAGGATCCACGACAGCTTTATACAATTGTGTTAAGTCTCGACAGTGCACTGAGACATTTTTTTCTAACTTAGAAGTCACTTTGGAACTCAGTAAGGCCATCAGCGCAGATTGGCTGTATGGGAATATGAGAATAAAATTAAAATTTGCTTACAAAAGATCATATTTCTTTTTATATATATGCACTGCAACAAAGTACCTTGTTCAGAAAATAATATCAATAATAATCTGGCTACTCCTCACTCTTTAGGAAAATACTGAAAATAATACCTTACTTTCAAATCTCGGGGGCTCACGCAAATCATAACGCTAATAATACAGTTACAGTTCACATACTACTACAGCCAGCACAAACACGCAGGTTATCAGTCGCGTTTCGACATACTCGAGGACACGGGAATTCAATGATGGTAAAACAATGTCCTCCCCTGAAACTAATCGACAATGAGATCATATTGTACTAACCACGGTCATGTACTAACCCGCCATCGGCGGGTACAACGGCTGGTGAGATGACCGTGAGTAGTATAATTGGACAGTTCTGCCGCCTCCGCCCGCGGGAAATTTGAATTCTGGCGGGAAATTTGAATTTTGGCGGGAGATTTGAATTTTGGCGCGAGATTTGAATTTGTAAACAAAGCCACGTGCTTTTTGACAGCTGTCATCGACAACAACGTATCGCTAACCTCACTGCTGCCATCTTGACGGGCCTAAACCTCACTAGTGCCATCTTAACCTAACTAGCATGAGGTAAACAAACCCACGTGTTTTTTGACAGCCACGTGCTTTTTGACAGACAACAACGCATCGCTAACCTCAGTACTGCCATCTTGACGGGCCTAAACCTCAGTAGTGCCAACTTAACCTCACTAGCGCGAGGTAAACAAAGCCACGTGTTTTTGACAGCCACGTGCTTTTTGACAGATTTGTAAACAAAGCCACGTGCTTTTTGACAGCTGTCATCGACAACAACGCATCGCTAACCTCAGTACTGCCATCTTGACGGGAATTAACCTCGGTGGTACCAACTTAACCTAACTAGCTCGAGATAAACAAAGCCACGTGCTTTTTGACAGCCACGTGCTTTTTGACAGCTGTCATCCGCCATCTTTAAACTACAGAGCGCTGTGCTGCCCTCTTTCGTCACCTGTCATCGGCAGTGCTGCCATCTTGGCGGGCCTAAACCTTAGTGCTACCAACTTAACCTCACTAGCTCGAGATAAACAAATCCACGTGCTTTTTGACAGCCACGTGCTTTTTTGACAGCTGTCATCCGCCATCTTTAATCCATAGAGCACAGTGCTGCCCTCTTTAGCTACTTACCTTTGAAATGTGGTGGCGGATAATTTGAAAAATGCTTTTTGACAGCAGCCATCTTTGAGCGCCGTGCTACACTCTTTAGCTAGTTACCTTTGAAATGTGGTGGCAGGCAATTCCACATGACAGCAGTCATCTTTAATCAAGAGAGCACCGTGCTGCCCTCTATGTGGTGGCGGCAAATTGAAAAATTCTACATGCTCTTGTTTGGAAACAAACTCACGCGCTTTTTTGACAGCCGTCATCCGCCATCTTTAATCAACAGAGCACAGTGCTGTACTCTTTAGCTAGATACCTTTGAAATGTGGTGGCGGCAATTTGAAAAATTCTATGTGCTCTTGTTGGGAAACAAAGCCACGTGCTTTTTTGACAGCTGTCATCCGCCATCTTTAATCAATAGAGCACTGTGCTGCTATCATGCGGGCAATTTCGTCAGCTGTCATCCGCCATCTTTAATCCAGAGAGAACAGTGCTGCACTCTATGTGGTGGCGGTAAATTCCATGTGCTTTACAAACCTATGTGCTTTTCTGACAGCTGTCATCCGCCATCTTTAATCCAGAGAGAACAGTGCTGCACTCTATGTGGTGGCGGCAAATTCCATGTGCTTTACAAACCCATGTGCTTTTCTGACAGCTGTCATCCGCCATCTTTAATCTAGAGAGAACAGTGCTGCACTCTATGTGGTGACGGCAAATTCCACGTGCTTTACAAACCTATGCGCTTTTCTGTCATCCACCATCTTTAATCTAGAGAGAACAGTGCTGCACTCTATGTGGTGGCGGCAAATTCTACGTGCTCTTATTTGGAAACAAATTCTACTCGCTCTTCAGCTGTCATCCACCATCTTTAATCAAGAGAGCACCGTGCTGCCCTCTTTGTGGTGGCGGATAATTTGAAAAAATTCTTTTCGACAAGCAGCCATCTTTAATCCAGAGAGAACAGTGCTGCCCTCTTTAACTACTTACCTTTGAGGCGGTTAATTTGAAAAATTCTTTTCGACAAGCTGCCATCTTTAATCCAGAGAGAACAGTGCTGCCCTCTTTAGCTACTTACCTTTGAGGCGGTTAATTTGAAAAATTATATTTAACAAGCTGCCATCTTTAATCCAGAGAGAACAGTGCTGCCCTCTTTAGCTACTTACCTTTGAGCCGGTTAATTTGAAAAATTCTATTTAACAAGCCGCCATCTTTAATGAAAAGAGCATCGTGGTGCTATCTTGCGGGTAATATTTTACGTCACAGCTGTCATCCACCATCTTGCATTGCTAACCTTAGTGCTGCCCTCTTTAGCTACTTACCTTTGAAAAATAAAAAATCTATTTGACAAGCTGTCACCCGCCATCTTGCATCGCAAACCTCAGTGCAGCACTCTATGTGGTGGCGGATAACTTGAAAAAAATCTTTTTGACAAGCAGCCATCTTTAATCAACAGAGCACCGTGCTGACATCTTTAGCTACCGCCATCTTACATCGCTTACCTTGCTGCTGCACTGTATGTGGTGGTGGTAAATTCGAACAAGTTTAATCACGCATGGGGAAAGCTAGAGTAAGCACGTGCTACAGTGATGACGTCATTGTGCATGTTTAAACCCGTTCGTTGACTAAAAGCTTTAGTCTTCGAGAAACAGTGATAGAGTGTGGAGTGCAAACATGACGAAAACATTAATAGTTGATGTGCAAGGCTTTAAAGTAAACGGAAACAAATTTGTGTTTAAAGAGGTGGCTGTGTTAGATTGCAGTGTGTTGTGGGCACCAAAACTTGTTAGTTTAGTATTTAGTCCACCGTTCCCTTACTGTTTGCAAACAGATGAAGATAAAAAGCAGACTCAGTGGATTGAAAACAATTTAGGTTTGAAGTGGGGAGAAAAAGGAATACCTTATCGTTTTCTACCTTTAATGATGAATGCACATTTGTCAAGAGCAGATCTTGTTCTTTTAAAGGGTTGTGAAAAGAAAGAATGGTTGCGTGAGTTTCTACCATCATCATGTGAAGTTATCGACATGCATGAATTGGGGTGCCCATCATTTAAAACTCTTCCGAAAGAGCATAGCAGAAAAACAACTAAACAGTCTTTACAACATGTAGGTATGCTCTTTGATTGGTTGTGTCGCAGTGCATGCCGGGAAGTGAACAACATATGTAAACTGCAGTGTCGAAATAACCTTAGTGTAAAAGAAACATTTGTAGAGTAAAGACATCATGTCATTTCTAACAGATACTAAGTGTAACGCAGTTGAAAAGGCGATTGTAAAGTTTTATGCATGCAAAAAGAAACTAAACACTTTTACTGAAGAAGAGTTAAATGCATTACCAAAGGCATTTTTGGTTAATGTAGCTGCGAATGCTGTAAAGAAGATTTGGGAAAAGGTGCCTCGTGAGTGGACTCAAGATCCTGTTTTGTCAGAGCTTCAAACGTGTAGTTTACATCATGAACACGTGAGTTTAGCTAGAAGACCTTCTGTGAGACAGTGCCGTACATGTCAACTAATTAAACTGTATCACGGACCTAAAACTAACGAGTTGTCTTCGCTTATAAACACTTATCATGGCTGTGGAGACAGTAAACAAGGAAAGGGTGAAGAAACGTGCTGGGAGAAAGATGAGGAAGCATGTTGGGCGTGGACTCATCAATAGAGTGATTGATCTTCTTTTCTTCGTGCTTCATCTCCCCTGCGGCCCTAGAACACGTTCGCCTGGCACGTAGTTACATGCTGCCTGCATAGAGTATGTCGTGTAGCTGTTAAAATCTGCTTCGTAGAGTTATGCTGTGTGTGTGTGTGTGTTATTACCTAGTGCTTTAGCTGCTCAGAAGAATATAGCAGCACTTGTCGTTGTTGGTGTAATAAAACGAAAACTGAATGACAAAGACCGTAAAATAAACAAAGGATAAAAATGTATATATTCTAAAATAAATATGAATTGTCAAAACATATTACAGGTGTTGTTTAATCCTACAGCATGTCCTAGTGACTTAGAAGAAAGGAAACGTAGAGGATTAAAAGAAAACACACATAAGATTTAAAGTACATCCTCTTTATTAATCCATGAATTAAAGCTGTTATTAAAACCAAGCCATTTAACATACAGTTTATTGCCACGACGTCGAATAACACGTTCAACTAAATAGTGATCAGGATATTTTGTTTTCTGCAGTTCTTCGATGTAGAATCCTCCTTCAATAGGCTGTCCTCTGAGATCGCGAAGTAAATACGTAACTGGATTAGTAAGCTTAACACTTCTGATTTGAAAAATTTCAGTGCTCCAGTTAGGTGTGTATCCTTTTGCAAAGATAGACTTGTGTTTGCTGATGCGAACGAAATTACCTTCTTTAAAGCGATGGCGACGTGGATCAGCTGATTTAATTACAAGATGAATATCATCTAGACGAGGTGTATTCTTTGTAACAAGACGTGGCTTTGTTCCGATAGTGCGATGAGGTGTATCGTTGTAGGTAGATAAAAGTCTAGGTAGTAGATCAATCCAACGATATGAACCTTGCGCTGTAAATTCTCGCCACATCATTGTTTTGAGTGTACGATTAAAGCGTTCTACAACACTTGCCTTGAGATTGCTGAACGTAGAGTAGTGTTGAATGCCAAGTAACTTGAGGTAAGAAGAAAAATCCTTGTTGTAAAACTCTTTACCTTGATCAGTTTGAAGAAGCCTTGGGCAGCGTTTCGATTCTTCAACAATATGTTTAAATGCTTCTTTAACTTGAGCTGCTGTTTTAGAACGCACGGGTTGTGCAAAAGCAAACTTTGAGTACACATCGATAACAGTAAGTAGATACTTATACCCCTTATTACTAGAGGCATATGGAATCATTTCTACTAAGTCTGCTTGCCAGAGATCATCTTTTCCTCGTGTAATAACGCGTCTGCGACAGTAGGTGCGACGTGCTGCTTTATGTAACTCATGTGCGATGTTTACCTTTACAGGTGAGATCTTCTCTTGACGAGCCATTACAAAATAATACCGGCATAACGTAGTTCTCTTTCTATTTCTAGAATTTCTGATCCGTGACCAGTGTGACCAGCCTCTTGTGATGCTCTTAAAAGTTGTAATCGTTCAACGAGTAAGTTTGGGTCATTCCAGTATCTTACATCCACATACGGCAACAAAGGCTTGTAGATAACGTCTAGACTACGTGCAGTCGGAAACAGCTTAGAAATAAACTCACGATACTTGTAACTCTTATTCGCATTTACAGCTTCTGTTCTCCTGTAATTACGTCGTGTTGCATCAGTAGCAAAAAGTATTGCTTTATACTTTTTAAGATCATCTTGTAAAATTATATCCTTGTCAGGTATTCGTGAGAAAAGAAGTTCTAAGAGTCCTTTCGTAGGTTTATAGGTAACACCTTTTACAATGAGTTTGTTGCTATTAATCTTAACATTTGAATTTCCCATTCGGAAACAGTCATCTTCGTAGCGAATAACGTAGGTAGTGTCAGTTTGTCCTGTAAAAAGTTTTTCTATATAAGGTGCAAAGAGAGATCCATAGGTATCTTGAATAAAAGTTCTAAACTGATTGCGATACTCTGGTGTAATCATAACCTCAGACAAAGATGGTAGATTTTGCGTCGATGTAGTAGGTGTTTCAGCAATAACATCTGTAGTTAAAAACTCAACACGCTTAGATGGTGATGTATCATTAAGTTCTTCTTCTTCTTCTTCTTCCTTATCTTCCTCTTGATCTACATCCTGCTTCTTCTCTTCAGTATCTTCTTCATGCTTTTCTTCTTCATGCTTCTCTTTATGATATGATGTTTGCATAGAAGCAAAACTTGAAGTAGACTGCGGTAATGAAGTAGAATTAAAAATTTCTTTGAGTGGTGTACTTAGTTGTGTTTTTAAAAATAAATCCGTGTCTGCTTGAATACGTTTAAGCTCTTTAAATTTCCGTCGAATATTGCTTCGAGCTTGGATGATATGTTTTGTGATCTCCTTGCTAGATGTTAACATGATGGTGGTTTTTAATCAAGTAGTTACTGCAATTCTGTGTTAATGCATATAAAATGATCGAAACCCATGCGATATCGTCCATGCTGTACATCACTTTCTTTATCAATAACTAAAAAGCTGTAACGGTGTAATGACCAACATTTAGCACACATACGCTTAAAGTCATCGAATGTCATATCAGTGTTAACGTGATCGTTATACACATGTCGCATGTTGCGCTCATCTTGCCGAAAAAGCACAATAACATTTGCGTTGTCGCGTATCAACTGCTTAGGCACACGAGAATAGGTTTGGCACAAATAGATGCAATCAACATATTTATGCCGACCCATACTAAAGAATGCACGAATAACGTTTTGCTGTTCTGTTGCAACATCATCAAAGATCATAAGAGAATTAGGAAGCACATCGTCTGGTGATGGTACTTGCTCATGTGAATTAAATTTAAAATATCTTATTCCATCTTTAACTAGATCGTGCATTACAGTTTGTAGAATAGTATATAGCGGCTGATAGAGTGACTTTGCGAAAACGTAAATATTCTCGAAGCGTACACCATTTACAGAAGTAATAAGTGTGAGTAAAAGATTTGTTTTACCGCATCCCGACGGACCTGATATAATACATCGAACAGTAAAAGGAAACAACGTTCCATGACGTTTTCTTGTAGTTGTACTAGAACTAGGTAAGAGATGTGGTACAATGTCGGTAACAGGTAGCGTGTCTTGCTGCTTTATAATCTTCATGATAACTGAATCATAAAGTACGTAATAGTAATATATATATATATATATATATATATATATTAAACGAAACAAGAGGCAACGGTTAGTTTATGATTTGCTCTTGACTAGTAAAGTCGTGTACAGCATGGCGAAACAACGGTATCCAAACGACATGAAGAAGAAGAAGAAAGTAAAAACTGTTGGATGGAAAGATGTTATAAAGGCTGCGCAAAAAGCTATTCGAGGGGAATACAATCCACGTGTAGCTATTACTAAGGCGTTACGCGCAGCAAGAGCGAGAATTTCTCCAAAGTGCAGAGCAATATTTAGTAAACGTGCGCGAATTATTCCTGTACCAAAACGAGGAGGATTTCTTCCTGCGCTGTTTGCTGGCTTAGCAGCTTTAGGGTCATTGCTAGGTGGTGCTAGTGCTGTAGCGAGAACTGTCAAAGCTGTAGAAGAAGCGAAACAACAGTTGAAAGAGAGTGAACGTCATAACAAGACGATGGAGGCAATTGCGTTACGAGGCAAAGGTGTGAACATGAAGCTAGCGCCATACAAGAAAGGGCTTGGTATCTACATTTCTCCAAAAACGTCTACTGAATGCACTGCCATATCGAGCTCTAACGCATGATGAAGTTTTTACGTTTGCTAAACAACTAGGAATTCATTATTTTCGAGGAGTGTATATGCGCGATCAACTACCAGTACGCCCACGTGAACGTGAAAGTGCCGTAATTAACTTGGACGACAGTCGTGGACCTGGAACTCATTACGTTGCTTATGTAAAACGTAAATCTAAAGTATGGTATTTTGATAGCTATGGAGATTTACCTCCTCCTTTTGAGCTCATACGTTATTTCGGAAGCAGTGCAGACATTGTTTACAATAAAAACCGTGTGCAAAACTTTAATACACGCATGTGCGGACGATTATGTCTTATATCAAACCCAGACAGTAGAGAAAGTGCATTAGAGTCTACGTGATGACGAACAGTGAAAGAACGTTTGCTGTACGTGGAGAAGGACCTGAAACAACCGTCTATTTTAATCCACCAATCGAACTTGGTTATCAGCCGCATAGTCTTGGACTAGTATCGTTTGAAAGCTACAATAAAATCTATAATGTGCGTGATGGTTTAAACAAGTTCTATTACGATGAGTATGTGCTAACACTACCCTCAGGTAGTTATACAGTAGGTGATATTCACGACTATATTGAAAGTACGTTAATTGATCAGTTTGGGGAAGATAGTTTTAGCAATCATAATTACAAGTTCTCAATCACTATAAGCAACATTACACATAAATGTGTTATTGAATCATCATTTAAGATTGACTTCAAATCACAACCTGATTCGATTGGCCCACTGCTTGGATTTTCATCGAGGGAGCTCCTACCGAACGTACGTTACGAGTCTGATCAACCTATAAAACTCTTCGATGATTATAATGTGAACATTACTTGTAATATTATTACAGACTTGAATAGTAATCTACAACCTTCGCACGTCCTGCACGACTTTATTGTTACAGAGGAACGTGGATATACTATTTGTGAGAAACCAGCAGTAGTTCTTTATCATCCTGTGTCTGTAAAACACATTAGCAACATTACTCTTAGACTTGTAAATAAACATAATCAGCTTATTCATTTAGATCAGCACGCGTACGTAGCTTACAAACTACATCTTAAACCAGTATGAAAACCATCTATAAAACACGGTGTACATTCCGAAGACATACTACATGTGTGCAGAGACTCATCGAGTTAACAGATACCCATAAGCAGATACTCCAAGATTTTGGATATACACTACTACAACAAAATGGAAGAAATGCTAGACATTACGAATACAGTAGAAAGTCGTGAAGGTGTAGTACGAAGTGAGCTTCATTCCTATCAACCTTTTACGTTTGGATTAAATAACAATGATGAAATTCATTTTATTATTAATCAACAAGATGTTTACACCTTACCACACGAAAGCTACCTCTATATTGAAGGACGACTAGAAAAGTCTGATGGAAGTGGACCAAGCACTTCACAACTAAACAACCATGCTCTAGCTTTTCTCTTTTCTGAAGCGCGATATGAAGTAAATAATGTTGAAATAGATCGAACGAAGAATGTTGGTATTACAAGTGCAATGAAACTCTACCCTTCTTTCTGTGATGAAGAAAGTAATCTTTTGCGGATGGCTGGATGGTGTCCAAAAGCTACTAACAACTGGATGATTAATGAGGATGGAACTTTTACGGGTATGTTATCACTGAAACATATTTTTGGATTCGCAGAAGACTTTACACGTATTATAATCAACGCAAAACAAGAGCTTATTCTAATCCGTGATCGAAGTGATTACAATTCTCTTAAAGCAGTAGAAACACCTGTAGAATCGAAAATAACACTGCATCGTATACTGTGGCGGATTCCACATGTAACCTTACCTGATCGTGAAAAACTTCGATTGCTCACGATTGTAGAAAATGATACACCATTACCTATACGTTTTAGAAGTTGGGAGCTGCATGAATATCCTGTGTTACCACCTACAAACAAGCATAGCTGGGCTGTTAAAACATCACGTTTTACTGAGAAGCCCTTGTACATTATTTTTGGATTTCAAACTAATCGTAAATTCAATCACGAAAAAGATAGCTCACTGTTTGATCACTGCAAATTAAGACACGTTAGACTATATCTCAACGGAATTACGTATCCCTACGAAAACATCGACATTAACTTTGAGAAAAATAAGTTTGGGATGCTCTATGACGTGTTTTGTAAATTTCAATCATCGTATTATCAGAAAGAAGATCGTCCGCTATTTACACCTCAATAATTTAAAAATAAAGCACCGATTGTAGTTATAGACTACTCTTATCACGAAGAATCTATAAAAGAATCTCCAGTTGATATTCGTTTAGAATTTGAAACATCTGAAAACATTCCTGCTAACACAGCAGCCTATTGTCTTATTATTCATATGAGTGATGTTACTTACCATCCGCTAACGAATATTGTTACGAGACTATAAATAAGAATAGATCTTTATCATTTTCATTAGTGTGTGCTTCGACATCGTACGCTATGGAACAAAACTGTAAATGTGCATGCTGTTTGCATGCTCATACGCAACATCTTATTTATGTTTCACGAGTGAGTGAGGCTATTAAGATGTTCTATAAACGTAGATCGTTGATGCCGAAACATCTTATTCAATACTTACCACCAGGATTTTTATATACGTACGCTGCCTCTTACGTACGTAATTTTTGGGACATCCTTCCTCTACACAGTAAGATGTCAATCGAAGTAACTTTATGCAGAACTTGTGAACGACATTACAAGCATCGAGGAGAAAATGGTGATGATGATTGGGATGGACCAAATCCGAGGATTGAACACTGTACACAGTGTATGAATGAACTTTCTCTAGTACCTCATGATGATGATGATTCCGAAAAGGAATAACAGCAAGGTAAGAAGTACATGATCTTCTCTGTAAAGCATAACATACTTAGTATAATATATTTCTAAATGCTTTGTTTAATTTGAATGTTGCAGGAGGCATTTCAGAAGCATACGTTGTTAAGAAGCACACTAACCTTGTCAGCAGTAAAAACGAACACTGTTGTAGTACATTTGTAAATAAATATTTGATCGCATTCAAAAAATGTTGTACTTATTGCATTGCTTTACACCGACTTACTCTTAAGAAAAACGATCAGGTCTAAACATGCACAATGACGTCATCACAACAGCACTTGCTTACTCTAGCTTTCCCGATGCATGTTTAAACTTGTTCGAATTTACCGCTACCACATTCCTTTACACCGACTTACTCTTAAGAAATCCACTGAGTCTGCTTTTTATCTTCATCTGTTTGCAAACAGTAAGGGAACGGTGGACTAAATACTAAACTAACAAATTTTGGTGCCCACAACACACTGCAATCTAACACAGCCACCTCTTTAAACACAAATTTGTTTCCGTTTACTTTAAAGCCTTGCACATCAACTATTAATGTTTTCGTCATGTTTGCACTCCACACTCTATCACTGTTTCTCGAAGACTAAAGCTTTTAGTCAACGAACGGGTTTAAACATGCATGATGACGTCATCACTGCAGCACGTGCTTACTCTAGCTTTCCCGATGCGTGATTAAACTTGTTCGAATTTACCGCCACCACATAGAGTGCAGCAGCGAGGTAAGCGATGTAAGATGGCGGTAGCTAAAGATGTCAGCACGGTGCTCTGTTGATTAAAGATGGCTGCTTGTCAAAAAGATTTTTTCAAGTTATCCGCCACCACATAGAGTGCTGCACTGAGGTTTGCGATGCAAGATGGCGGGTGACAGCTTGTCAAATAGATTTTTTATTTTTCAAAGGTAAGTAGCTAAAGAGGGCAGCACTAAGGTTAGCAATGCAAGATGGTGGATGACAGCTGTGACGTAAAATATTACCCGCAAGATAGCACCACGATGCTCTTTTCATTAAAGATGGCAGCTTGTTAAATAGAATTTTTCAAATTAACCGGCTCAAAGGTAAGTAGCTAAAGAGGGCAGCACTGTTCTCTCTGGATTAAAGATGGCAGATTGTTAAATATAATTTTTCAAATTAACCGCCTCAAAGGTAAGTAGCTATAGAGGGCAGCACTGTTCTCTCTGGATTAAAGATGGCAGCTTGTCGAAAAGAATTTTTCAAATTAACCGCCTCAAAGGTAAGTAGCTAAAGAGGGCAGCACTGTTCTCTCTGGATTAAAGATGGCTGCTTGTCGAAAAGAATTTTTTCAAATTATCCGCCACCACAAAGAGGGCAGCACGGTGCTCTCTTGATTAAAGATGGTGGATGACAGCTGAAGAGCGAGTAGAATTTGTTTCCAAATAAGAGCACGTAGAATTTGCCGCCACCACATAGAGTGCAGCACTGTTCTCTCTAGATTAAAGATGGTGGATGACAGAAAAGCGCATAGGTTTGTAAAGCACGTGGAATTTGCCGTCACCACATAGAGTGCAGCACTGTTCTCTCTAGATTAAAGATGGCGGATGACAGCTGTCAGAAAAGCACACGGGTTTGTAAAGCACATGGAATTTGCCGCCACCACATAGAGTGCAGCACTGTTCTCTCTGGATTAAAGATGGCGGATGACAGCTGTCAGAAAAGCACATAGGTTTGTAAAGCACATGGAATTTACCGCCACCACATAGAGTGCAGCACTGTTCTCTCTGGATTAAAGATGGCGGATGACAGCTGATGAAATTGCCCGCATGATAGCAGCACAGTGCTCTATTGATTAAAGATGGCGGATGACAGCTGTCAAAAAAGCACGTGGCTTTGTTTCCCAACAAGAGCACATAGAATTTTTCAAATTGCCGCCACCACATTTCAAAGGTATCTAGCTAAAGAGTACAGCACTGTGCTCTGTTGATTAAAGATGGCGGATGACGGCTGTCAAAAAAGCGCGTGAGTTTGTTTCCAAACAAGAGCATGTAGAATTTTTCAATTTGCCGCCACCACATAGAGGGCAGCACGGTGCTCTCTTGATTAAAGATGACTGCTGTCATGTGGAATTGCCTGCCACCACATTTCAAAGGTAACTAGCTAAAGAGTGTAGCACGGCGCTCAAAGATGGCTGCTGTCAAAAAGCATTTTTCAAATTATCCGCCACCACATTTCAAAGGTAAGTAGCTAAAGAGGGCAGCACTGTGCTCTATGGATTAAAGATGGCGGATGACAGCTGTCAAAAAAGCACGTGGCTGTCAAAATGCACGTGGATTTGTTTATCTCGAGCTAGTGAGGTTAAGTTGGTAGCACTAAGGTTTAGGCCCGCCAAGATGGCAGCACTGCCGATGACAGGTGACGAAAGAGGGCAGCACAGCGCTCTGTAGTTTAAAGATGGCGGATGACAGCTGTCAAAAAGCACGTGGCTGTCAAAAAGCACGTGGCTTTGTTTATCTCGAGCTAGTTAGGTTAAGTTGGTACCACCGAGGTTAATTCCCGTCAAGATGGCAGTACTGAGGTTAGCGATGCGTTGTTGTCGATGACAGCTGTCAAAAAGCACGTGGCTTTGTTTACAAATCTGTCAAAAAGCACGTGGCTGTCAAAAACACGTGGCTTTGTTTACCTCGCGCTAGTGAGGTTAAGTTGGCACTACTGAGGTTTAGGCCCGTCAAGATGGCAGTACTGAGGTTAGCGATGCGTTGTTGTCTGTCAAAACGCACGTGGCTGTCAAAAAACACGTGGGTTTGTTTACCTCATGCTAGTTAGGTTAAGTTGGCACTAGTGAGGTTTAGGCCCGTCAAAATGGCAGCAGTGAGGTTAGCGATACGTTGTTGTCGATGACAGCTGTCAAAAAGCACGTGGCTTTGTTTACAAATTCAAATCTCGCGCCAAAATTCAAATTTCCCGCCAAAATTCAAATTTCCCGCCAGAATTCAAATTTCCCGCGGAGGCGCCCGAACTGTCCCATTATACTACTACCGTGGAATATAAACTAAATACAGGGCAATTCAAAATGATGGACCCGATTTCATAAATTTATTCTATGAAATCTAATGAACATATCATACTGTAAGATATGCGCAAAGAAAGGCAAACTCTCAAAGTTTAGTTGAGTTTAGATTTCATCCACGGTTGACTGGATCCCTCGCTGCGCTCCTATAGGAACTAGCTAGAGCGACGCATCAAGTCGGCCGTGTTTCATCAAATGTGGTTTCATGTTCAGCCGTTACGAGCGCAGGAAGCGAGTAAAAAGAATAGCTGCGGCCGGAGAGCAGAAGTCGTTCTGTGTGCTTGATTACCATGTAAAAAAGTCTGTGATTAGTGTCCAACGGCATTTCCGTACCAGGTATGGAAGAGACCCACCTACTGGAAAAGCCATGCGTGAGTGGTATGCAAAATTCAGAGATACGGGCTGCATGTGTAAGCGAAAGTCGACTGGCCGTCCTTCGACCGGGGAAGAGACAGTGGAACGTGTTCGCGCCAGTTTCGTGCGGAGTCCGCAGAAGTCCACCTACCGGGCAGCGAGGCAACTTGAACTTCCAAAGGCATATGTTTGGTGCATTCTGCGGAAACGTTTACGAATGAAACCCTACCGCTTGCAACTGGTGCAGGCCTTAAAAGACACTCATTATGCTGCTCGAGCGTCCTTCTGTGCTGATTTTCTCGCATTAATGGAAGAGGATGGGTTCTCCGAAAGGGTAATTTTCAGTGATGAAGCGACTTCTCACCTTTTCGCGACTGTGAATAGACACAACGTAAGGATCTGGGGAACTTCTAATCCCCATCAAGTTGTGGAACACCAACACTATTCTCCCAAGGTGAATGTGTTTTGTGCCATTTCCCATGAGAAGGTTTATGGACACTTTCTTCACTGAACCTACTGTGACAGGAAATGTTTTTCTTGATAGGCTGCAACAATGGCTCCTGCCACAGCTGATTCCATCCTTCAACTGGATGGTGCCCCTCCGCATTATCATGGACACGTTCGGAGCCATCTCAATGAGACATTGGCACAACGCTGAATAGGTCGGGCATCTCAGGAGGATCGAACTCTCATTCGTTGGCTACCGCGTTCCCCCGGCTTAACCCCATGTGATTTCTTCCTGTGGGGTTTCGTAAAAGATCATGTTTACGTACCACCTCTTCCACCAACATTGGACGGCCTTCGTGCCCGCATCATAGCAGCCATCGCAGAGATTGGCCGCGACACACTACACAAGGTTTGGCAGGAGATAGACTATCGGCTTGATGTATGTCGTGTTACGCGAGGTGCTCACATGGAACACTTGTGATATGACTGAAAAAACTTTGAGAGTTTACCGTGTTAATGTCTCACATTACGATACGTTTATTAGACTCCACAGAATAAATTTATGAAATCGGATCCATTATTTTGAATTGCCTTGTAATACAGTAACAATCTTCTTCTTCTTCTCCTACTTTTCCCACACCGTGGTAGGGTCGTGGATGCGAACTGTACCGCACTGGTGGGTTTGACTTTGTTTTACGGCCGAACGCCCTTCTTGACGCAACCCTATGTCGAGGGATGCATTTCCTATTGCGTGCTTCTGTGGTGGTTGTCTGAATTAAAATTTCTGACCCAAGAATCGAACTCTGGACCTTCTGAACCGAAGGCCTCAAAGCTGACCATTCACCCAAGGAACCGGATTGAAGTATGCACTATAATACAGGTTACTAATAAAGTTATTGCTTTTGGGTAACGCTGAAGTGCCGGAAGTTTGTCCTGCAGGATCTCCTTCACAAGCCAGTAAATCTACCAACACGAGGGACAGGCACATTTGAGTGCCCTCAGATACTATCGGTCTGAGCTGGGATCGAAACCACCAACTTGGGTGCGAAGACCAGCACTTTACCGCCTAAGCTACTCGGTCAGGCAAAATATTGGTTACCGAACGAAATACATCGAGACAACTTGATACGTCAAAATACTCACAAGAATATGTTGCGCTATATTTCTTCTCTTGCAATTTATTCTCAGAAAATGCTGAAATTTTTAATCCCCCTTTGCGTAGTCATACACAAATTTACTTCCTAAAGTTAATTAAGATATTTTCGTCCAACTTTAAGCAATGAGCTTTCGCTATGAATTCCCTGATTACTTAAATCATGACATTCAAAATAAAGTGGTCACGTTCTGCTATAATTTTCCTTTGACACGACCTGATGTTATTTTGTTTTATGCCGATCGTTCCTTGTTTATTGTTAACTTACAAACATTACAGCCACCTCTGTGGTGTAATGATTAGTGTGATTAGCTGCCAACTGCGGAGGCCCGGGTTAGATTCCCGGCTCTGCAACGAAATTTGAAAAGTGGTACGAGGGCTGGAACGGGGTCTACTCAGCCTCGGGAGGTCAACTGAGTAGATAGGTGTGTTCGATCCCCACCTCAGCCATCCTCGAAATGGTTTTCCATGGTTTCCCCACTTCTCCTCCAGCCAAATGCCGGGATGGTACCTAACTTAAGGCCACGGCCGCTTCCTTCCCTCTTCCTTGTCTATCCCTTCCAATCTTCCCATCCCCCACCAAGGCCCCTGTTCAAGTGAGGCCGCCTGGGCGAAGTACTGGTCATCCTCCCCAGTTGTATCTCCCGACCCAATGGCTCACGCTCCAGGACACTGCCCTTGAGGCGGTAGAGGTGGGATCCCTCGCTCAGTCCGAGGGAAAAACCAACCCTGGAGGGTAAGCAGATTAAGAACGAAAGACAAACATTACAATTTGATTTACGTCGGACAGACACAGATAGGTCTTATGGCGATGATGGGATAGGAAAGTGCTAGGAGCGGGAAGGAATCGGCCAAGGCCTTAATTAGGTATAAACCCATCATTTGTCTGCTATAAAATGAAAAACTATGGAAAACCACCTTCAGGGCTGCCGGCAGTGTGGTTCAAATCTGCTGCCACGAATGCAAGCGCACAGATACATGAACCGTACCGCGCAGCCAATTTGCTCTGTCCTGCAAGGTGTCTTAATTATTCAAGGAACTGAAGGTAAGCTGAATAGCCTTTAACTATTACTCATCCTATTCCTCCTCCTCATCATCATCATCGTCATTATCATCACCTTCACTATCACCATTATCATAGACCGTCCTCAGCTTCCTGGCAGCGGTTTACAAGTGCCCTCCACTTGTGTCTCCCTATGAATGTTTCTTCCTGCTGGACCATCAGCCCTTGTTCCTCCAGATGATGTTTAATCTGATCAAACTCCTTTTTCCTTCAGTCGCATTTTCCAGCCACGTTCTTATAGTTCTTCGATGTCCCAACCGTTTTAAGCGGACAAATCACCATGATAAGTTTTCACTAACATATACCTATTCGCGTATTAAAAGGTTACGGATCAGCCGGGATAAGTGGCTCAGACGGTTGAGGCGCTGGCCTTCTGACACCAAAGTGGCAGGTTCGATCCTGGCTCTGTCCGGTGGTATTTGAAGGTGCTCAAATACGTCAACCTCGTGTCGGTAGATTTATTGGCATGTTAAAGAACTCCTGCGGGACTAAATTCCGGCACCTCTGCGTCTCCGAAAACCGTAAAAGTAGTTAGTTGGATAGGACGTAAAGCAATTATTATTATTATTATTATTATTATTATTATTATTATTATTATTATTATTATTATTATTATTATTATTATTATTATTATTATTATTATTACGGAGTTATCCGTGGAAGGCAGAGGTGAAAGAAGGTGCGGGCTGGAATGGGTCTAACTAAATGTCTTAAAGATTAAATTAAAATTTAAATAAAGGTTATATTTTCAACAGATAACAACATTTAACAATTTTCACTAAGTGAAATAGAAAAAAAATAAACATCCAGGTAAATAATACTTTTACAAGCGAAAACACAAGTTAAGGTGTCTTTACAAATTCTGGGCTTCGAGCCCCAATACGTCAATCCTTGAGCTCTCAGCTCACAACCACAAAATACAAAAGGGCAGAAAACCCTTAATTACATGGAGTTCTTGTTCCCGCATAGTAATGTCAAGCCTCCTAGAGGCACCTTCCAAAATACCAGAAAGAGCTGACCTGCTCTCAATTTTACAAGCCTATCAAAGGCCACAACAAACTTTACTTCTAACTGCCCTCAGGCACACTTACAATGAAACAGGGGTAGCTTGTACCCAACCTACAGGGCCTTCGCATGAAGTAAAATAAACAACAGGTTAAGTTACTGGTCCAAAGTACAGAGAGGACTGGAGGCGTGAACTTGCACTCCTAAATACACATTTGAAAACCTAAGTGGCGCTAGGCCGATTACACAGGGGCTAATCCCAATCTATGGAGGTGACTAGTATCATCATCATCTGCTTACCCTCCAGGGTTGGTTTTTCCCTCGGACACAACGAGGCATCCCACCTCTACCGCCTCAAGGGCAGTGTCCTTGAGCTTCAGACTCTTGGTCGGGGATACAACTGGGGAGAATGACCAGTACCTCGCCCAGGCGGCCTCACCTGCTATGCTGAACAGGGGCCTTGTGGAGG
This sequence comes from Anabrus simplex, assembly GCF_040414725.1. Classification (NCBI taxonomy): domain Eukaryota; kingdom Metazoa; phylum Arthropoda; class Insecta; order Orthoptera; family Tettigoniidae; genus Anabrus; species Anabrus simplex. The sequence goes on from NC_090265.1 coordinate 332,114,500, forward strand.
GATGGGAAGATTGGAAGGGATAGGCAAGGAAGAGGGAAGGAAGCGGCCGTGGCCTTAAGTTAGGTACAATCCCGGCATTCGCCTGGAGGAGAAGTGGGAAACCACGGAAAACCACTTCCAGGATGGTGAGGTGGGAATCGAACCCACCTCTACTCAGTTGACCTCCCGAGGCTGAGTGAACCCCGTTCCAGCCCTCATACCACTTTTCAAATTTCGTGGCAGAGCCGGGAATCGAACCCGGGCCTCCGGGGGTGGCAGCTAATCACGCTAACCACTACACGACAGAGGCGGACGACTAGTATACAAGATAAATTTAACACATTAAGAAGGAAGAGAAAAACGGTTACGAAAACATAGTCACTCAAATTCAAAATGAAGAGAAGCTCGAGAGGGTAAAGCACTCTCTATCCCCGCTTTAAGTTATAGAGATTTGTAGATTTTACATAGACTGAAAAGGGATTTACATTTTAAAGAGGTGGTTTACATATTAAAGGTTTCGAACCTTCCCCGCAAGTTAAACAGCTGAGCTAGCGAGAAATAAAGATGTTAAAGAGTCATTACCTTGTTGAAGAGCTGCTGCCTGAAGAAGGAGGCGCTTCCCGCCCCCTGCTACATATTTACACACTAAGCTAGATGTTATACGAGTCGAGTGTTATTGGCTAACAGCAAAAACTTATACACAAGGCGATGAAGAAACACCTTATTGGTGGGAAATTTACAGAAATTTAGGATTGGTTAAATTCAAAACAGGCGGAAAGGAAGCTTAATATTGCCAACTCTCAAATAAAAGAACAAAATTTAGTAAAGACAAAACTTATGAATACAAAATTTCTCCAAGAAAGTTCATTTCTTCGCACCCGAGTGCATAATCATAGTTTTTAGTAGAGACATCTGTTAGAGAATGTCCACACTTCTTGATCAACAAAAGCAAATCAAAAACACCTAGAGACATCTTCTGATAAACAGGAGAGTTAATTCAGTTGTTACAGTTCAGGGTTTCTCCTATAGAGAAGTTTCAATTGGCGCAGGATTTGAACTAGCGTCGTAGAGGTGTACCGCCCGGTACAATTATTATTATTATTATTATTATTATTATTATTATTATTATTATTATTATTATTATTATATTACGGATCTTGTCCCATCTTGTTTACTAGACCATAATTATTTGGTATTTCATTTCAACTGCTTGGGGCTTTGTAAACTCTCTGCTGGTTAGAGTGCAGGTTTCAAGGCTGTTCGTGATGACGGGCGCAAAGAAACTGTTGAAGACTGTCATTCTGGTTCTTTGTGGGCTTTGGGAATCCCATAGAAGTTTTCACACTTTGTGGTATAATTGGGCTACCCAAGCGTATTCCTACCGACAGAGTTGCACGACGGGGTGCAACTTACAGGGACTGTCACTATTTCTTGTTACTTGTACCAAGTTCCTTTCTTTCATCTTATCAATGTGTCCTCCGTTGGTCACCTCTTGTCCTCTTCTGACTCCGACAGTATTAGGTTGCCGAGATTTCCATAGTCTTTCAAAGTCCTTCTCTTGCCTCAACCGATAACCCTATAATACGAAGGATCGGAACACTTAATTTTGCTCCTGTGATAAGAGAAGGATGACTGATTATTATTAATAAATAATAATAATAATAATAATAATAATAATAATAATAATAATCATCATCATTAGTCGTTGTGCTCATTACTGAGCGTCGTGACCTCATAACTCCATCATTTCCTTGTTGCAACCTTGACAAGATGTCTCCATCCAGAGCGGTTTTCACATTTCGTTAGTATGACCTGAAGTGGTAGCCCAGTGATTTTCTTCGCCTGATCTATCCATCTGCTTGCTGTTCTTCCTCGTGGTCTACTGCCTTCAATTTTGCCTTGTAAAATTACCTTTTCCAAGTTCTCTCCGTCTCGTCTCAAAATGTGGCCAAGGAACTGGAGGTAACGTTCACTCACACGGGAAGATAGACGTTTCTTGATGCAGAGTTCTTCCAGAATGGAAACATTAGTTCTTTTTTCTGTCCAGGATACACGTAGCATTCTCCGCCAACACCACATCTCAAAGGCATCAATGCGCTTTCTGTCTTTAGCATTCACGGTCCAGGTCTCACAGCCGTACAAAAAGACGGAGAACACTAGTGATTCTACCAAGCGCATCTTCGTGACTTTTGATATTGCCCGGTTCTGCCAGATCTTAGTAAGTTTAACCATTGCAGCACGACCTAAGACAATACGTCTTTTTACCTCTTTATCACAGTTTCCCGTGTCGTTGATGACAGACCCCAAGTATACAAATTCCTTAACTATATCCAGGTCTTTTAGGTATCCCGTAAGTTGGATTTCACCTTGCCGATCAACTACCATTAGTTTGGTCTTTTTTATGTTTATCTCTAGACCATACTGAAGACTAGAGTTCTTCACCCTTACAAGCAAGTCATGAAGTTCCTCTTCACTACCAGCGATGAGGGTAGTGTCATCTGCAAAGCGTAGGTTATTAATTTTTCTGCCACCAATCGAAATTCCACCATTCCAGCCATTGAGAGCTCTTTTGATGACACACTCTGCATAGATGTTGTAGAGTTGAGGTGATAATATACAACCTTGCCTTACTCCATTCGTCACATTGAAAATGCCTGAGAGATCACCATCTACCTTTATGGTTGCTGCGTGGTTTTTATACAGGCTTTTCAGTAACGATATTAAGTGCAGTGGAACCCCAAATTCCTTTAGCACCTGCCACAACTTGTCCCACATAACACAATCAAAGGCCTTTTTGTAGTCCAGGAAGCAAATAAAGGCAGGGACACAAAACTCGCGACATTTCTCAATTATCTGTCTCATGTTCAAGATAGACTCTCGTGTTCCTTTACCTGCAACAAAGCCTGCTTGTTCTGCGGATATCTGAGGTTGCAGGAATGGTTTTAGGCGTAGATTTATTATGTAGAGCAGAACTTTGCTTGCATGGGATATTAATGCGATAGTACGATAATTGGAACAATCCCTTATAGACCCCTTTTTGTGAAGAGGGATTAGTATTGATGTTGTCCAGTCCTTGGGCCATTCACCAGTTTTCCACACCATATTACATACCAAATGTAAAACACGCATGCCCTCCTCCCCCATCACTTTCAGCATTTCTCCCGAAATACCATCCATACCTGGGGCTTTGTTGTTCTTCAAATGATTGACAGCGTTCACAATTTCAGTTAATAAAATATCAGGTTCTTCTTCATACCTCAAAGAATTTTCCTGTTCGGCAGAATTATTTCCTTTGCAATACAGCATTTCACAGTATTGTTTCCACCTCTCTATTGCTTTGTTCTTATCAGTAATGAGGTTGCCATCTTCATCTTCAATCACCCATGTGCGTGGTTTGAACTCATGGGTAATGCTGTTGACTTTTTTAAAAAGATCACGTGTTTGATTCAGCCTATGATGTTGGTCTATTTCATCACAAATACTGGTTCTGCAATTGCGTTGTATTTTGCGGCAAAGTTCACTGTATGCTTCTTCGTCTTGCTTGGATTGAATGCCACGTTTCTTTAGTGTGCTCCGCTCTTCTATCAGCAGTAGAGTGGTGTTCGATATCCAGGGGTGCTTAGCTTGGGAAGAATTAGTAAATGGTTCAGGGAGAGAAGAGTTAATGATTGTCTTGAGGTTATCCCATGTTTGGGAGGCTGATCCTTCCTCCTGCACTTGCTGGAGTTTTGGCCTTATTCTTTCTCCAAAATCTTTGAGAGCCTTTTTGTCAGTAACGCGAACTTGTGTCACTCTCTTCTTCTTGGTCAGCTTCAGTTTGATCCGCATTTTCATGGATAGCATAATGTGGTCGCTACCACAGTCTGCTCCAGGATAGGTTTTGCAATCCAGTACAGAAGTCCGCCATCGTTGCCTCACCAAAATGAAATCAATCTGATTTCGAACCCTGTCGCCAGGAGAAATCCATGTGTATCGACGCCGTGGGTGATGTTGGAAGAGAGTATTGCAGATAGACAGGTTATTGCCAACACAAAACTCCAGTAGACGCTGACCACGCTCATTCCTCACACCTAGACCGTGCCTTCCAACCACATGTCCCAAATGATTATCTTCAATAGTCTCGCCTATCTTCGCATTAAAATCACCCTGAATGACTAACATTTCCTTCTGAGGAATCTTTCTGATGGTGTGTTCCAGCAACTCGTAGAATTCATCGATTTCTTCATCCACTGCAACTGCAGTAGGAGCATAAACCTGAATGAAGTTGATCCTACACGGAGAAGCATTCATCTTAATGGAGATGATTCTGTCAGAGACAGGCTCATATCCGACGACAGCACTGGCTAGTATTTTAGGAATGACTACAGCGACACCATTCCGACTGAGATCCTCGCTTCCAGAAAAATATATGGTGTTATCCGAGTGAGTGACAAAGTGGCCACAACCTTTCCAATGTGTCTCGCTGAGTCCAAGTATGTCCAGATCATGTAGGCTCATTGCTCTTTCAACGATAGCCAGTTTTCCTGTCTGTAAGAGACCTCGTACATTCCAGGTTGCAATCTTTCTAACTACGCGCAAAGTTGGTTTGGATTGATTTGCACGTTCAGATACTCCACTTAACCATGTCCCCCCCGGAGATCCGACTGGGAGACTTACTCCGGACACTGATTTATGATTGAGTAAAGCCATGAGGTTGTCTTGGGAAAATTAACAGTGGTGGTTTCCCGTTGCCTTCCACTGACCCCCAATTCCACTCTGCTCACCGACCCAGCTTCCCGCTGGGGTTGTTACCCAACCTTCCACTGGGTTGCTCGGCTTAACAGGGGCACCACGTGTAGGTAGGAAATGGAGAATTGAGGTGAGAGAGGCTAAGAGAACACTCTTGTTGAGTTCTTATATTCGCATCACACCTCCATTTAGCCAGAGTCTCAAGGTGGTCGCAGAGACTCTCCCTAGGTCAGTTCCCAGGGCCCAATAATAATAATAATAATAATAATAATAATAATAATAATAATAATAATAATAATAATAATAATAATAATAATAACCGTGCCCGGTCAGCTTACGTGGGGGTTTAGCTCTGAATTTAGTAAGAGCTAGGCATAACCCTTCGTAAGACACTGGGGTGGGGGCCCTCAACCCCGACACGGCGCGTCTCAATGGCTGATAGGGGAAGCTCCTGTAGATATGCAGGACAGGTGCGAATAAGGCTTCGCCAAATAAGCACCCGCGGATCAACTGAGGTGTCAGAAAAAATGGTCAACGGCTTCAACGGCAGAAGAGGACATATCCCAATGGCAGAGAGGGCGGAAGAACCGACCCAAATCCACTTTGCGTCTGACTTGCAGCAAGCGGCAAAGTGGTCAGCGTCTGTCTCCAATGGAGCGGCTGAACATCACATCACCTGGCTGTAGGTTATAAAAAGCAAAAATCAACTATGAAGAGTTCTAAAACTGTGCCTCGGAAAATGCCGCTGCCTGGGGTACGCCAGGGCATCTCTGGAGCCACCGCTAGAGATGACAGCATGCGAGCCGGTGGTGGTGGGAGCGTAAGCTGCTGGCCTCCCATCGGGTCACCCGAACAAGCTACAGTAGCTCAAGACGATCATGGCGGAACACAAGAACTTGATTATCATACCGCACCTGGTGCGAGTGCTTTTGTGCCAAGTACGACCTCTCGTATCAGTAAGCCCAAAAAACGCATTAAATGGAACAATGATATGAATGAATTTATCATGCGGGCATATCTTCGAATAACTCGTCTTGAAACTGAAATTGCAGGATATAGGCAACAACTACACGCAGCCTTTACAAATCAGTACCCAACAATGAAAGTTACTGAACAGCGCGTTGCAGATCAACGAAGATCAATCATCAAGAACAATTTGATCCCGGGTCCTGTTCTTAGTAGAATCAGACAAGAAGTAACACAAGAACTCTTTCCACATCTTGAAAGTACCGAGTCTGACTCAACGGTTAACAGTCCACCTGATACTGATATAACAGTACATACAAGTACTCCCGAAGTGATACTTTCAGATAACTCTGACCTCCATGACAAGACACATGTTGAATTCTACAAGGCCCTTCTAGAATATTCTGGTACCGATCCCACACAAAGACCCATACTGCCAAGGCAGCAATCATCCAAAAAGTTTGCAAAAATCATTGAAGATCTTAATTCGAAAGTCTTGCCAGAATATCTGAAAGAACATCAGACGTTCCCTGAAGTACATACTGCAATATACTGTGCAGCACTTGTTGCAGTACGACTGAACAATGGAAAGCCATTTTTGCCTAACAATAAGTCTGTCAAGAAAAAATTGAGAGAACCACCTTGGGCAAAACGCCTGAAAGAACGCATCATCCAAATCCGCCAGGACGTAAATCGCCTGCAGCAATATAAGAATGGAGTCAGAGGGAAACGCCTAAATAACAAAATTATTCGAATTCTGAAAATCAGTTCAAGGCAGAGTCTGGAGGAACCTGGAAGCACAGTACTACAAGAAACCCTCGAAACCATGAAGCAAAAGTTGGCCGCATTATCCAAGCGCCTCAAAAGATACCAAAACACCACAGAGAGAAAATCACAGAACGCAATGTTCGAAAGAAATGAGAAACAGTTCTACAACAATCTGAACGAGAGAACACAAGATGCAGCACAAGATGGAAATACGCCCAGCGAAGAAAAAATTCACAGCTACTGGTCGGGAGTATGGTCGAACCCAATAGAGCACAATGCGGAAGCCCATTGGATCAGTGAACTGAAAGATAGAAGTAATGAAGTGAAGCATATGGCAACCAAGGCTGTTGAGATCGGAGAAATACAACAGAGCATCAAGAAACTGCAGAACTGGAAGGCCCCAGGCATTGATCGTATACACAATTATTACTACAAGAAATTTACATGTACTCATTTCCTTCTGACTCAACATTTCCAGAAATTCTTAGACAACCCGGCAACATTCCCAGCTTTCCTGTGCACTGGCATCACATATCTGAAACCAAAGGATGAAAATCTGCAAAATCCAGCGAAGTATCGGCCTATAACATGTCTATCTACTCTATATAAGATATTTACATCTATAATAGCCAACAGAATTCTGAAACACTGCGAGGAAAACCACATCATTGCCGAGGAGCAAAAGGGTTGCAAGAAGAATACCAAGGGGTGCAAGGAGCAACTGATTATCGACACTGTGGTCCTGGAACAAGCACACCATAAATCCAGGAACCTATACACATGCTTCATTGACTACCAAAAGGCCTTTGATTCAGTACCACACACTTGGCTCATACATGTTCTGGAACTATATAAAGTTGACCCCTCAATCATTCACTTCCTTAAGACGGTAATGGCAGACTGGAACACCTCACTTCACGTTTCTCTAAGAAACTACAGTGTTGCAACAAGACCCATACCAATACGACGAGGGATCTTCCAAGGGGACTCACTGAGTCCATTATGGTTCTGCATGGCATTAAATCCACTATCCTACCTACTAAACACAAGTGGGTATGGATTTAGCATTAAGAATAAGCGAGAAGAGCTATTCAAAATCAGCCACCTACTCTATATGGATGACATTAAACTGTATGCCTCTACCAAACCCCATCTCCAACATCTCTTCTCAATTACCAAGACGTTTTCTTCAGATATAGGCATGCGGTTTGGATTGGACAAATGCAGAACCCAAACTGTCATCAGAGGATCCTACTCAGCACAAGGGACAACTTTGAGTTTAAGAGACGAATCCATACAACAGCTGGAGGAAAAAGAAATGTACAAATACCTCGGTTTTCATCAGAGCACTCGTATGAAACACCCCGACATCAAGAGAAATGTCACGCAGCAATATATAACGCGTCTCAACAAGGTACTATCATCAAAACTGACAGCTAAACATCTTACCAAAGCAGTCAATACGTACGCCGTACCACTGCTCACATACTCCTTTGGTATCATAAAATGGACCCAAACAGAACTTCAGCAGTTACAAACGAAAACAGCAGTTTTACTCACCCGGTACCATATGCACCATCCTAAATCTGCAACCGAACGTCTTACACTCCCGAGATCAGAAGGTGGTAGGGGCTTCTTATCCATTGTCAATTTACATAGCAATCTGATATCAAGTCTAAGAGAATATTTCCACTCGAGATCTGATACATCGTGTCTTCATCATGCTGTTTGCAGAGCCGATATAAACTATACACCTCTCAATCTGTCGTCGCCAGAAATGCCTGTTTCTACCCCACCTACAAAAGAGATGAATATGGCCATGTGGAAGCAAAAACCTCTTCACGGGAAATACCCCCATGAACTGGATCAACCTCATATCGACAAATCTGCGTCGCACGCTTGGTTGACCTACTCCGGTTTTTTCCCAGAAACAGAAGGATTTGTTCTGGCCATCCAAGATCAAGTAATTGCTACACGGAACTACCGTAGATTTATCATGAAGGATCCAACAGTTGTCTCAGACAACTGCCGCCGCTGTTCCAGAACTACAGAGAGCATACAGCACGTCATCTCTGGTTGCCCACACTTGGCCAACACCGATTATAAGCACCGACATGATCAGGTAGCAAAAATCATTCACCTGAAACTTTCTGTAAAATGTGGATTTCTTCAGTCATCAACTGCATATTGGAAATATACACCTCCACCCATTCTCGAAAACTCTTCATATAAACTACTATGGGACCGAGAAGTCATAACCGATGTCACGCTCAGCAACAACAGGCCAGATATTATTCTAATCGATAAATCAAAAAGATCCGCATCCCTTATAGAAATTGCTTGTCCAAATACCTCCAATCTGCAAACAACAATAGCCACAAAGATATCAAAATACACAGAACTGGCAATAGAAATACAACGCCTGTGGAAACTAGAATCAGTCACCACAGTTCCAATAGTAATATCATGTACCGGTGTTATTCCAAAATGCTTGCACAGCTCTCTGGCCGCATTAAACCTGCATCATCACACATACGTAGAACTACAGAAAGCCACCCTCCTGAGCACCTGCCACATTGTGAGAAAGTTCCTAGGAACGACTTTTCCTCTGACTCACGCCAAACAGCATGAAGTTCCAGGTCGCAGCTCCAGTAATACTGAAGAACAGATTCCCAAAACGGGGACATAAGAAGTCTGAAGTTGTTTGTATTTACTGTATAAATGTATATGTTGTAATTATTTCTGTTGTAAATATTTGTACATATATGTACCTGTAGTTTCATAATCAAGAGGGTGACTCCTTGCTTAGGCCGAGTCAGCCCATTATGTTACCGGCACAAGCCGAGCCTTCCTAAATTGATACAAATAATAATAATAATAAGCGATCTCAAAAGTCACTGGGGCGCAGCAATATTTTTCCGCAGAAGTACTTTAACGTGCCGGCAGCAAATGGCACGGATTTATCGTATTTAAACACATACACCAGCCCCTGTGCCAGCGAAATTAACCAATGATGGTTAAAATTCCCGACCCTGCCGGGAATCGAACCCGGGACTCCTGTGACCGAAGGCCAGCACGCTAACCATTTAGCCATGGAGCCGGACGTTGATGGGGTAAAAGTTCCTTTTGGGGATCATTGTAAATACCTAGGTAACTTATTAATATAAGGAAAGATCTTCATTGGGGTAATCACATAACTACTGTATGATTGTAAACAAAAGGGTACAGATCTCTGCACATGGTTATGAGGGTATTTAGGGGTTGTTGTAAGGATGTGAAGGAGAGGGCATATAAGTCTCTGGTAAGACCCCAGCTAGAGTATGGTTCCACTGTATGGGACCCTCACCAGGATTACCTGATTCGGGAACCGGAAAAAATCCAAAGAAAAGCAGCTCGATTTGTTCTGGGCGATTTCCGACAAAAGAGTAGCTTTACAAAAATGTTGCAAAGTTTGGTCTCGGAAGACTTGGGAGAAAGGAGACGAGCTGCTCGACTAAGTGGTATGTTCCCAGCTGTCAGTGGAGAGATGGCGTGGGAGGATATCAGTAGACGAATAAGTCTGAGTGGTGTCTTTAAAAGTAGGGAAGATCACAATACGAAGATAAAGTTGGAATTCAAGAGGACAAATTGGGGCAAATATTCATTTATAGGAAGGGGAGTTAGGTATTGGAATAACTTACCAAGGGAGATATTCAATGAATTTCCAATGTCTTTGCAATCATTTAAGAAAAGGCTAGGAAAACAGCACATAGGGTATCTGCCACCTGGGCGACTGCTCTAAATGCAGATCAGCAGTGATTGTAGTGATTGATTGATTGATTCCAAAACGTAAAACAAATAATTCACAATAAAAATTTATTATCTCAGAACGTTTTCGATAATTTCGGGAATCCAATTCCGATGGTAGATCTTACCTTATCCGCATCGTGCTTTTGAAGATACGATAACCGGACGAGTTGGTCATGCCGTTAGGGGCGCGCAGCTGTGGGACAGTGAGTTCGAACCCCACTGTCGGCAGCCCTGGAGATGGTTTTCCATGGTTTCCCATGGTTTCCCATTTTGACACCAGGCAAATGCTGGGTACCTTAAATAAGTCCACGACCGCTTCCTTCCCATTCCTAGGCCTTTCTTACCCCATCGTCGCCATAAGACCTGTCTGTGTCGGTGTGACGTAAAGCAAATAGCAAGAAAAGAACAAAAAGAAACGATAAGCTGATTACTTGAAAACCCCACTCTTTATAAACAATATTAAATAAGAAATACACTATTTACTGGATCAAATTAACTTATGTGCCACTAGAACAATAACTACTATTACTGAATGAACTATATTTGCATTAGAATTGCCTGATATTTTCCAGTAATAGGTCTACAGTAAGGGAGGTGAAGGAAGAATGGAATATGAAATCGCAAAACAGATAACATGACGCTGAATATTTAAATTAAATATTTCAAGTTATTACAACAGCTGTTCACCTCCGTAGCGGATTAGCTTCCCTCCTCGGGGCCCCGGGTTCGATTCTCGATACTGTCAGAAATTTAAGAATGACAGGAGGGCTGATTTGTGGTTAAAATAGTACATATAGCTCACCTCCATTTGGGGTCTGCCTGAAAAGAGCTGCGACTCCTCAGGATGAGGATACGAGTTTACTATTCCGACAGAAATATTAAAACTGGACTTGCATCAACTACACCGAACGACTCTTCGAGTTGGCTAAAGAAAGGGATGCTTTCTCCAGGTAATCGCCAACGTCTGGAGGACCGGAAATAGCACTGGGAGAAGAAGAGATGATGACGACGACGATGAAATAGAAGAATCATTTAAGGGTGCGCGACTGTGAGCTTGCATTCGGGAGATAGTGAGTTCGAACCCCACTGTCGGTAGCCCTGAAGATTGTTTTCCGTGGTTTCCCATGTTCATACCAGGCAAATGCCGTGGCTGTACCTTAATTAAAGCCAGGCCGCTTCCTTCCCATTCCTAGGCCTTTCCCATCCCATCGCCGTCATAAGACCTATCTGTGTCGGTACAACGTAAAGCAACTTTAAAAAAAGAAGAATCACTATTGATATAAGTTACACACTTCGTATAGTTGGCTGCACGTACCTAGGAAGTTAATGGAACTTTATTTGAAAGTTTCTGAATAAGGCACAGATACAATAAGTAGCTCATGTGATCTTAGCAATGGAGGATGCTCACTACACTGTATTATGTTAAACGTTTCCTCTGTTCCACAGTAAAATGAGTCTAATGGGTGAATGTGTTGGCTTACTTAGTTCTGTATGTTTTTCACGAGGTAAATTGTAAACTATATATCCTGACTTAGTAGAACCGGCTATTCAATTTCATTTCAGTAAGGGCTGATTCTTTGATTCTGGAACGGCTATACTTACAGTACTTTAACGAGGACAACTGAGGGGGCTACCTGATGAACAAAACTTCCGTCGATTATCGTCTAACATTATCCTAGGGAGGTAGCTGACGGTTAATAAGCTTTGATTCTTCAAGGTTCTACACTGACTGACAGAGCAAATGCAACACCAAGAAGGAGTGGTTCGAAAGGGATGAAAGTTGGGGGAAAAAACAGAGACGGCACGGACGAATAATTGATGTGTATTTCAAACCGATATGCAGGTTACACAATGCGCACGGCATCGACTCAGTAGGATGTAGGACCACCGCGAGCTGCGATGCACGCAGAAACACGTCGAGGTACAGAGTCAATAAGAGTGCGGATGGTGTCCTGAGGGATGGTTCTCCATTCTCTGTCAACCATTTGCCACAGTTGGTCGTCCGTACGAGGCTGGGGCAGAGTTTGCAAACGGCGTCCAATGAGATCCCACACGTGTTCGATTGGTGAGAGATCCGGAGAGTACGCTGGCCACGGAAGCATCTGTACACCTCGTAGAGCCTGTTGGGAGATGCGAGCAGTGTGTGGGCGGGCATTATCCTGCTGAAACTGAGCATTGGGCAGCCCCTGAAGGTACGGGAGTGCCACCGGCCGCAGCACATGCTGCACGTAACGGTGGGCATTTAACGTGCCTTGAATACGCACTAGAGGTGACGTGGAATCATACGCAATAGCGCCCCAAACCATGATGCCGCGTTGTCTAGCGGTAGGGCGCTCCACAGTTACTGCCGGATTTGACCTTTCTCCACGCCGACGCCACACTCGTCTGCGGTGACTATCACTGACAGAACAGAAGCGTGACTCATCGGAGAACACGACGTTCCGCCATTCCCTCATCCAAGTCGCTCTAGCCCGGCACCATGCCAGGCGTGCATGTCTATGCTGTGGAGTCAATGGTAGTCTTCTGAGCGGACGCCGGGAGTGCAGGCCTCCTTCAACCAATCGACGGGAAATTGTTCTGGTCGATATTGGAACAGCCAGGGTGTCTTGCACATGCTGAAGAATGGCGGTTGACGTGGCGTGCGGGGCTGCCACCGCTTGGCGGCGGATGCGCCGATCCTCGCGTGCTGACGTCACTCGGGCTGCGCCTGGACCCCTCGCACGTGCCACATGTCCCTGCGCCAACCATCTTCGCCACAGGCGCTGCACCGTGGACACATCCCTATGGGTATCGGCTGCGATTTGACGAAGCGACCAACCTGCCCTTCTCAGCCCGATCACCATACCCCTCGTAAAGTCGTCTGTCTGCTGGAAATGCCTCCGTTGACGGCGGCCTGGCATTCTTAGCTATACACGTGTCCTGTGACACACGACAACACGTTCTACAATGACTGTCGGCTGAGAAATCACGGTACGAAGTGGGCCATTCGCCAACGCCGTGTCCCATTTATCGTTCGCTACGTGCGCAGCACAGCGGCGCATTTCATATCATGAGCATACCTCAGTGACGTCAGTCTACCCTGCAATTGGCATAAAGTTCTGACCACTCCTTCTTGGTGTTGCATTTGCTCTGTCAGTCAGTGTATTATTCTATGAAGTGCTTATTTGACCGAACTCTGTCAGCATATGGTATACTTTCGGCATTACATTGGTCTTTCTACATTGTACTTGGAACTTACCACTCGCTTATTATTTTCAGTTACCAAAGAATTGACTATTGTTCCCAGATACAAATTGTAATTTCCAGGAACAAGACAGAGGCCTGTAGCTTCTTGAGTCTTTGTCGATTCAAACTAGCTTTCCATTGCTCTCCGTTTAAAAATTAACGAGCCGTGAAACTGAAGAATGTGAATTGGTATCCTGCGATGACGTAAATAGCATAAAACGTTTTAGAGATTCAAAATTTACATGACAAATTTATTCATCAGGATACTCTTGTTGTAATAACTGTATCCAACAAATTACAGGACTGTAAGGAATACCAATTGAAAAATATTATCTTGTTTTAGTTTATTTAAGTTGTTATGAAATCTGGTTTTATTACACAAATTTACATTGTGAAATGAATTGTTTTAAATATGAATATATTATGAATTGCAAATTTTGTAACACAGAGGCTAGGTTTTTCATATTTCTGTGCTCGATGAAAATGAAATGGCGTATGGCTTTTAGTGCCTGGAGTGTCCGAGGACAAGTTCGGCTAGCCAGATGCTGATCTTTTGATTTGACTCTCGTAGGTGACCTGCGCGTATTGATGAGTGTGAAATGATGATGAAGAGGACATATACACCCAGCCCCCGTGCCAGGAAAATTAACCAATTATGTTAAAATTCCCGAGCCTACCGGGAATCGAACTCGAGACCCCTGTGACCAAAGGCCAGCACGCTAACCATTTAGCCATGGAGCCGGACTCTGTGCTCGATAAAGCTATACCTAATACTTTTAAGTATTGGTGGAAATTGAGTGCAATCAAAATGAATGTTATGAGGAATTATTATCAGTCAGAATATTTCATATAAACATAATTCAATCGAGCGAATTGGCTGCGTGGTCCGGGAGGTGGTGGGTTCGCCCAGCAAGACTGCTCTTAGGATAGTTTTCAGTGGTTTCCCATTTTCACACGAGGTAAATTCTGGAGCTGTACCTTAATTTAGTCCATGGCCGCTTCCTGCCCAGTTCGAGCTCTGTACTCTCTCATCGTCGCCAGAATTCTGAGTTACTGAAGCATAAAATCTTTAGCAGTGAGTTAGGAGGCACATCTGTGAAGTTCCTGGAGTATAATTTGCCTTTATGACACAAATGTAGGAGATAGAATTAGATGTATGTGACAATAAACAGGCTCCACGTGCACGGTGGAAATTCTGAGCTGTGCGTCTCCATTTTCTTGCGTTGTTCACGTCCAACAAGAGATTTCTTACTCGGTTCCTCAGATTTCCCTCTGTCCTCTTGAACGAGTTAATGGTACTTCTTGATCCATTTAGACCGAAGACGTTGAGATTTTTTTTTCAACTTTTGAATTGACTGCTCACGATGTTATAGAATTTATGGGGAGTAATAGACAGTATGATAATGTTCTACGAATAAAAATTTAACAGTACACTTGTAGCACTTTAACACCACGGTGTCGTGAACTGTACTAATTTTACTGCGTCGTAACAATCACGATTTCGAGTCGGGATATAGTGGGTTCGAACCCCACTGTCGGCAGCCCTGAAGATGGTTTTCCGTGGTTTCCCATTTTCACATCAGGCAAATGCTGAGGCTGTACCTTAAATGGCCAATTAATTAAGGCCATTGCCGCTTCCTTCCAACTCCCAACCCTTTCCTCTCCCATCGCCATCTTAAGACCTATCTGTGTCGGTACGACGTAAAGCGAATTGTAAAAAATATCAACACGAAGTGGCGGACGCCACCACCACTCTCCATGACGTCACCGATTATTGAAACTAATTTCCAAAAGTATGTTCATCCTTCACTGTTTCCCTTCTTCTTCTTCTTCTTCTTCTTCTTCTTCTTCGTCTTTTTCTTCTCTTCAAATTAGCATTCGATCCGAAGGACTCTGCTGCCAGCTCTGTCGAAACATTATAAGGAGAAGGTGGGATTCTAACCAATTGTTGTAACAGGCCCTCGATATCCTGCAGATCTCACATACTGTCGGGGCTTCGCTATCAACGGGAGTACTTCAATGATACAGTCTACAGATGCATGTGCCGTATATGAACGTGCATTGACTTGTTGAAATATTGCACCAGGGTGCTATCTCATGGGCGGTAACACATGAGTACACAAGATGTCATTGACGTACCGCTGTGCCGTCGGTGTCCTCTGGGTTGCTCCTGAGGTGACCTGAAGTCATACGCATAACATATGGTTCCCTTCTCAGTGTTATCAGGAATAATACTTATTTGTTTCTGCGAAACTTTTCCAGGACATATCTTATCTCGGCGTTGACATACTTGCACACGATGGCCATGCAACAATGTTTTAGCTGAAATACAACGTTTTAATGTCGCAGCAACTCGGAAAGGTTTTTGGCGCCGATGGGATAGGGAAGGACTAGGACTGGAAGGGAAGGGAAGGGAAGGGAAGGGAAGGGAAGGGAAGGGAAGGGAAGGGAAGGGAAGGGAAGGGAAGGGAAGGGAAGTGGCCGTGGACTTGATTAAAATACAACCCATTCCAAACTAAAGAGAGTATTGAGAAGTAAAAGTTTTCTCTATTCATAATTTCGGCACCTCTACTGGTGATGGTGATGGTGATTATTGTTTTAAGGAGATATACAATGAAATAACCATCCTCTCTTAATACTAATGACTACGTATTTCATAGCAAACGATGCGATGAAAATTAGTTCCTTTACTTCCATGAAAGGTCTTTCACGGAGGCTATAATTGACTCTGAGAAGTAAGTTACGGATTCTGTGATGGGGTTAGCTTCAAATCCTTGAGGTCAGTGGACGCTTTACGCCGACATAACACAGCTTTACTAGACATTCGTATCACCGATTTATTTCCAAGCCAGCCGTTACTTGAAACCGGTACAGTATGCAACACAAGTACCGTTGAGGACGTAAATGTTTACATCTCCAGCGCTAATGATATGCAGCCTGCAGGTGTATGTGGCAATTTATCAGCCTTGTTCAAACCTTTTCAACTGTGAAGTCACGGTCACATTCAATTAGCACCAATTGACGTCAGAATATTTTACCACTAAGGAAGAGGTCATGTAGCGAACTGTTCTTTACGTCAATTGTTTGTTTCATTTTGGAGATAAGATGTTGACATCCTGCCTAGAGAAATTCCACTGCGTACAAGAAGTGGCTCATATAGCGTCTATATGGGTATTTATGATTAGAATTGACGAAGTGTCCTCGGTCCTGAAGAAATGTACTAACTGTACTAAAATGTTTTCATTACTCCCCTGAAGGAGGAGGCGGGCCTCTTAGACGGTAACACTGTCTCTCAGGCCGGGAGATTTGTTACGGTAAAGAAGGAGATATACGGAGAAGGTGAGGGATTGGCGGCCGTGGCCTATACCAGGAACTGTCCCGACATTCGCCTTAGTGCAGGAGAATGGAAAACCACCGAAAACCATTCTCAGGACAGCTGACGGTTGGGGCAAGCCGTGAGGTCCAGCCTTGTCCCGTCTCCCGACTGCATTGGCGTAGAGCCACGGTAATACCGTGGCCACCTTTCCTCTGCTCGGTTGGCCGGTCAGAGTGTAGAGCTATTGGACCACGGACCAGCCGTGGCCACTTGTGGACCGAGGACCATTCTGCATCCGCGGACCAAGAAATGTACTGTCTCAGCATTTTAATTCAACAAGCAAAGCATAATGAGAAGTCGTCTCCGTAGGACCCATGAAGGTCCCTGAAGAAGGTAAATGTTTACACTACAAGTAATCTCAATACTAGGTGGAATAAAGTGACTTCATTTGTGTAGTGATCGCGGTGATAGTAATAATTGCTTTAAGGGGAAATGCAATCAGAGAAGAAAATGTCCGCCGTCTTGCCTCAACGGTCAGCGTAGTGGCCTTCGGTTAAAGGGTCTATGTGTTGATTACCGATTGGATCGGGGATTTGAACAGGTTTTGGTTAATTCCTCTAGCTCAGAGACTGGGTGTTAGTAATCGTCTTAATACGCACACATCTGCATTTACACACCGCACTATCAACCACGCACCAGGCACGCAATAGAGAATAGTCCCTCCACATAGGATTGGTTTCGGGAAGGGCATCCAACCGTAAAACTGGGTCAAATCCACGTCCATTCCGCAAACCCTAAATAATATAAAAAATACTGGGAATAATATTAACAACCATATGAGAAAATGGAAGACGTTTGATCCGTCAAGTCATTGGCTTGTAATCAGGAACTTCGTGGCGAAAGACATTCGTTTAATGTTCGGTCATGAACATAAGATTTGTTGATTAAGTTATCGGCAAGAATAAAGGAAAAGCCACGAAGGGGTTGATAATGAAAGGCTCTCTAGGAGTCTAAAACCTAATACTGTGTTAGCCAGAAGAGAAGAAGAGTTGACCATTAGAGTCGGATAATAAATATGAAGCTGAACAGCTAGGAGTTACCAGCCCCGTGGTCGCCAACCCACGTTGCTAAGTTGTGATCTCTTCAGAAATCTTCCGTTTTGGTCGCTTCTTATAACATGTTGGGAATGCCGAAGACGTATTTTATGTCCCCATCCACAGGCAGACGAAATATCACGACCAAATTCATTGTAAGATAAAACAAAAGGCTTGCTTGTTTTCTTAGTGTAGTGATATGTATTGGAGCAGCTGAAAAATCTGACTACTGATAAAGGAGGGGAAAAGGAAATGAATAGTGTTTTGAACAATATAGGTGAACTCATAATACATCTCAGGGATTCACTTCGCTAGAAATGTGACAGGAATATTTTTAAAATCTTGCTGGTGACGTCGCGAACAACCGAGCTCATGAGGAGGAGGACACGGTGTTGGTGAAATTATGCTTGGGGAAGTGCAAAGCATGGCAAATAAACTCCATTGTCATAAAGCAGCAGGAATAGATGAAATTAGACCTCAAATGGTGAAGAATAGTGGGAAGGCAGGGATATAATGGCTTCATAGAGTAATAAGATTAGCATGGAGTGCTACTGAGGTACCTTCAGATTAGACAAAAGCAGTAATTGCACCCCGTACACTCATGCTCAGAAATTAAGGATAGTGCTGATACATGTTAAAACAACGCTATGGTGGGCGGTTTGCGGTTTTAAATCACCTCGGGGTATGACCATGTGGTGCATTTGACCTGCGGTCGTCGCACGGTGGCGCTGGCAGCAGTTGAAATACGCAGAGAAGTGTTGGTGCATGTCAGAGTACGGTACAGCGAGTAAGTGTGCAGATGTTTTCAGACGTGCCAATGGTGACTGTGTGGTGAAAATGGCTCAACGAACACACATTGATGACGTTATGAGGGGTAGAATAATAGGGCGACTGGAGGCTGGTCAAACACAGCAGGTCGTAACACGAGCCTTCCGTGTTCCACAAAGTGTGATCTCAAGATTATGGCAACGATTCCAGCAGACAGGAAACGTTTCCAGGCGCTACAGTACGGGACGTCCGCAGTGTACAACACCACAAGAAGACCGATATCTCACCATCAGTGCCCGCAGACGGCCACGGAGTACTGCAGGTAGCCTTGCTCGGGACCTTGCCACAGCCATTGGAACACTTGTCTCCAGACACACAGTCTACAGACGATTGAACAGACATGGTTTATTCGCCCGGAGACCTGCAATGTGCATTCCACTGACCCCTGTTAGCAGGAGAGCCCATAAAGCCTGGTGTCAAGAACACAGTACATGGTCATTGGAATAGTGGTCCCAGGTTATGTTCACGGACGAGTCCAGGTCTAGTCTGAACAGTGATTTTCCCCAGGTATAGTCTGAACAGTGATTCTCGCCGGGTTCTCATCTGGCGTGAACAAGGAACCAGATACCAACCCCGTAATGTCCTTGAAAGAGACCTGTATGGAGGTAGTGGTTTGATGGTGTGGGGTGGGATTATGATTGGTGCACGTACACCCCTGCATGTCTTTGTCAGGGAACTGTAACAGGTCAGGTGTATCGGGACGTCATTTTGCACAAGTATGTCCGCCTTTTCAGGGATGCAGTGGGTCCCACCTTCCTCCTGATGGATGATAACGCACGGCCCCACCGAGCTGCCATCGTGGTAGAGTACCGTGAAACAGAAGATATCCGGCGAATGGAGTGGCTTGCCTGTTCTCCAGACCTAAACCCCATCGAGCACGTCTGGGATGCTCTCGGTCGACGTATCGCTGCACGTCTTCAAACCCCTAGGACACTTCAGGAGCTCCGACAGGCACTGGTGCAAGAATGGGAAGCTATACCCCAGCAGCTGCTCGACCACCTGATTCAGAGTATGCCAACCCGTTGTGCGGCCTGTGTACGTGTGCATGGTGATCATATCCCACATTGATGTCGGGATACATGCGCAGGAAACAGTGGCGTTTTGTAGCACATGTGTTTTGGGACGGTTTTCGCAACTTATCACCAATACCGTGGACTTACAGATAGGTTTCGTTTGTGTTCACTATGTGCCTATGCTATTAGCGCCAGTTTTGTGTAGTGCCACGTTGTGTGGCACCACAATATGCAATTATCCTTAATTTATGAGCATGAGTGTATAAGCAATGGAAAAGGAAGGATTGTAACAACTATCGAGGTATCTCAATGATCAGTATACCAGGCAAACTATTTACTGGCATCTTGGAAAGGAGGGTGCGATCATTGGTTGAGGGGAAGTTGGATGAAAACCAGTGTGGTTTCAGACCAAAGAGGAGCTATCAGGATCAGATTTCAGTATGCGCCAGGTAATTGAAAAATGCTACGAGAGGAACATACAGTTATGTTTGTTTCGTAGATCTAGAGAAAGCATGTAACAGGGTACCGAGGGAAAAAAAAAAACGTTCGCCATACTGGGGGTTATGGGATTAAGTGAAGATTATTAAAATCATTCAAAGCTTATGTTGACAATTGGGCTGCAGTGAGAATTGATGGTAGAATGAGTTCTTCGTTCAGGTTACTTACAGAGGTTAGACAAGGCTGTAATCATTCACCTTTGCTGTTCGTAGTTTACATCGATCATCTGCTGAAAAGTATAAAGTGGCAGGGAGGGATTCAGTTAGGTGGAAATGTAGTAAGCAGTCTGGCCTATCCTGACGACTTGGTCTGCGCCAGAGAAGGAAACCCGCAGAAAATAGTAATTTTCTCCGTCATTTGAAGAGTAAGCGAAATTATGGAGACAACAAAAAATATTTAAAATGAAGGTACGTTTCACATGTAGTCTAGAGATTTTACAGAAAACCAATAATGTATGAGAAAATATCAAATAACTCATTGATCTCCCTATAAACCTCCAGTCTGTTACGTGATTTTTAAATCATATGCATATCAAAACCTGTTCCTGGATAAGTAAACTCTAAATATGAAATTTGGTAGAGATCTATCCAGCCGTTTTGCCGCGATGGTGGAACAGATGTAGAGATACGAAAGCTAAAAACCACTGATATGGTCTTGAGTTGACCTAAAATGGATAAATATCTTTAAAAAATGGGCAAAAATCGAATTACAGACATCGGATCCCTAGAACTGCGTTTATATAGATAAATGATATTTTTCAATCGAAAAAACTTCAAGTCAGGGGTTTACCCAAGTCATGAAAATCTGGACATTCCAGGTCTCATTTTTGCGGATGACATCCTTCTGCTCACATTGACTCCCGCTAGCATGCAGGGAAGTATAAATGAAGTGGTAAATTACTGTAAAGTGTTGAATTTAAAAATTAATGTACAGAAAACAGGATATAAATTGTCAAAGAATGGAAAGTGGTAAATGGGTGAGGCGAGATTAGAAGTTGTCAAGAAAGCAGAGTATTTGGGTATGATATTAAGTGGAAATGGAAATTGGTCAGAACAAATAAAAGAGCTAAACTAAATGGTATGAATGCGCTGTCAGCTGTTAACATTTTGGATAAAAAGATGTCCGACACTGATTACAGAGTGTATAAAGATTTTTTTAATGCATTGGTTAAATTTAGGGTGTTGTACCCAGCACAGGTGTAGTGAGTTGAATGGAAAGTGTATATACTTGATGCAATTACGAGTAGATTTACTAAAATAATATTATGGGACTACCCAGTTGTACCAAAAAAATGAAATGGCGTATGGCTTTTAGTGCCGGGTGTGTCCGAGGACAATTTCGGCTCGCCAGATGCAGGTCTTTTTATTTGACACCCGTAGGCGACCTGCGCGTCGTGATGAGGATGAAATGGTGATGAAGACGACACATACACCCAGCCTCCGTGCCAGCGAAATTAACCAATTACGGTTAAAATTCCCGACCCTGCCGGGAATCGAACCCGGGACTCATGTGGCCAAAGGCCAGCACGCCAACCATTTAGCCATGGAGCCGGACCCCCAGTTGTACAGCTAAGTGTGGAGTGAGAATGACGTGCAATGATGTAAGTTTGCAGGCGAATATCGTTAAATAGATAATCCAGTATTGTCTGAGACTGAAGTTGGGATCAATTGGCGGGGTGTTGTAGATAGCCTACCAACATTAAATGAAATACAAAATATCAGAACCAAGGACACTGGGTGGATGGGGTATGGAATATTTTGGAAACGATAGGAATGAGATAAAACTAGGAAAGAGATTTCATACAGCAGCGAAGAATATGTAAAATAATTAGTTCTAAGAATTAATTATATTGAAAAGCAACAAATTACATTATAAAAATAACAGGTCACTAGAGGAATGTTTTGTTTGTTTTTTTGTTTTGTACAAGTTGCTTTACGTCGCACCGACACAGATAGGTCTTATGTCGACGATGGGACACGAAAGGGCTGGGAGTGGGGAGGAAGAGATCGTGGACTTAATCAAGGTACAGCCCCAGCATTTGCCTAGTGTGAAAATAGGAAACCACGGAAAACCATCTTCAGGGCTGCCGCCAGTGGGGTTCGAACCCACTATCTCCCGAATACTGGATACTGGCCGCACTTAAGCGACTGCAGCTATAGAAAATAAGGAAATAATATGGTGGTTAATGGGTGTACACAAATGGGATGGGAAAACCTTATAAAAGATTGTTTAGAGACAAGGAAAATAAGGGAGAAAAATATAGATGAGGAGGATATGAGAAAAATTGATAACGAAATTCAGCTGTATACGACTGTAAAGTTATTGACCAGAGAGTGGATGCACCCAGGAAGAATTGCAAAATTATTCATTATTAGGGGAATGTGGAGTAGCAAATTGATGGAAGGAAAATAAGTGATACATGCTAACTTAGTAACAGAATTATGTCTAAGGCAACCTAGACAATATAACTCCGCTGAAGTTTAGAGCCGTTAGGTACATAGATTGTAGTTACAGCTTATATTTAATGTATTCTCCTAGTCCTATTAGTCTGCATGTTTTTTGTTTTTCTTTCGATAGTTAATATTAATATTAATTTCAGGAGCCGGACATGATATGGAGGGACTGAGGGTGACTTCTGTAGTGACCTCTTTGTGGTGGTGGGGGGGGAGGGGTCATGTTTCCAGGGTATCTGATGAACGTCGATATCATGTCCCAGAAGTTTCATTTCTTAAAATAATGTCTCCAACAAACTTTCCAGGCCATTATTTCTTTGTTCAATTTCTGAACCACTTATAAATGTTAAATTTTGATTCATGATATTTCCCAGGCACCTTATTCTTTATCTGTGGTTTTACTGTATGTTTTTCAATTATGCTATATTCTATTTTGTAAACTGCATGTATCGAAAATAAGATTAAAATAAACAGTACCGTAGCCGTGTTGAAACACCGGATCCGTGAGATCTCCAAAGTTAAGCAGCATTGGGCGTGGTCAAGATTTGGATGGGTTGCCACGCGCTCTTGGTGGGGGGTAAGGGAATGGAGGAGCGGAAAGGAACTGGCCACCCTACCGTACGTAAACTCCGGCTCAGGCACACCTTTGCGGAGGTTCGGACTTGTCTTCGGGCAGAATACACCCTTACCTTGTCTTACCTTACCTCTCCCAGATCTATGGTTTCCGAGTTTGTGGCAGATGTGTATTATCTTATTTTATCTTAAATCTTCTGCTAACCCTATGGTTGTGAGTGTTCTATAACCCATTAGCTATGGATAGTACAGTTAGTGTAAATATGTATTTGATTGAATATTAAAAGAATACCGCAGTTAAAGGACAGTGATGTTGAATTTTATTTAGCTAATATCATAGAGAGACAAAATTATCCATACATATATTTTCTGACCATCCATTGATACCAAAATTTACAATTGAAGCTCATCACAGCAGCTGAACGTGCGTCATTTTGTCGATGCACCGCATGTTCCTTCTCTCTTGTCAGATAGTGGGTAGAACTTCTCCTAGGTCCATCTGTCACATCTGTAGTATGTGATAAATAACGAAGAGCAGCAGCAGCAGCAACTCGAGCCGAGAAAAGCATTGATTTTACACACCACCTTTCAGCAGATACACCTGAAAGCTATCAAAGAAAGGTACTCTGATGTCTGTCTTCATTGTGAAGGTGGTCCACACCCTTACCCGTGGAGATGATCTAGAGCATAAACCCCACCCCGCCAGAATGTTTGGAAGTTAGGAGGGGGTTGGAAGACACCGGCGGTCTCGCAGCCAAATAAAGTAGGTTATGCGGACATAACCATTCCCCTAACATGGCTTACACACGAAATCAACCAAGGAGAATTAATTGCCTTGACCTAACTAACAATGCAGCAAGTTGTGGCTACCATTCAGCGAATGGGTACGCTTTGTCTCCTTTCGGACGCGCACCGTACCCAACGCCTTATTTGCTGATGCCTGCGAGGCTTAGTCGTCCCCGCGACTCGGTCGCAGACTGATCCTCAAAACAGATCAACAGTCCTTGACCTCATCTGGAGTTCGGCCGTCACCCCATCACCAAGTACAATGAGGGTGTTTGCTTCGTTGACATAAAGCAGCAAGCTTTCGTAGAGGTGATGGCCCCTCCCCGCCATCACCCGTGGCGACCATCCAGTAAGTCGATGCGCTTTGTCGCCCCCGGAATCCTTTCGGACGCGCACCTCATCCCACGTATTTGCTAATATCCCCGAAGTTTCGGCCCTTCCCGACACTCGGGACTGAATCCCCAAACAGAGAAAACCCCTGTTCTGAGGAGCAGTGACCTCGTGCCGAGTTCGGCTGTCACCCCGACGATATTAACAAGTACAGTGGGGGAGTACCAACTGCGATCGCAGCAGGCTTCCCCGTAGTGATGGCCCCTCCCCGCCATCACCCGTGGCAACCAACCAGAGAGTCAGCACGCTTGATTGCCCCCGGAATCCTTACGGACGCGTGCTGGGTGAACGGGGAATAGCGAAAACCTTTCGTACCCTTCTTATATTAACTGGATGCGGACCGCACAGTAAGCGAGGTGTTCAACAATAGTATGCTTCTGTCGTATGTTGGTGTTGACTGTGCACCTAATGTGTTGTGACTATAGCGCAGAATGAAGGCTTCTCCCAGTCCCAGTATTTCCTACCAGATCTTAAAATTATATTACACTAAGGAAAAAAGTCGTAAAAATAAATAAAAAACTGAATTTCTCTCGTATATTATATTGTTTCCGACCGGAGAATTGTTGAATTGGGCAGTGAAACTCCTGTTTTCGCATTCTATTCTGGACACATATTCCTTCAAGGATATCAAATACTATAGTAGTGTTACTACCCCAATCCTGTAGATAGTACACCACGCTCAATGAACAGTGATTGATAAGTATCGCATGTATTACAAGCTGCCATTTCCTCATACATTAATACATTTTTGTGGCAATAATAAGTTTGTGGGTTTCCTTAGAAACAAGTCCGACATATCAATCTTCCTAAAACTGAACGGTAAAACTTCCTTCGTGATATACAGGCCGTATCGAGGCTTTCATGGGCCCGAGAGTCCACATGCATGTTTCATAAAATCGAAATATTCCCTTAAATAGCTACATAAAACGTTCTCCTCTCACCTTATAGTAGAAGCAATCATAAATAATGTGTTTAATTTCACGTAATTTTAACGTAATGTGTACAGGCTTGAGTTCTCGCTTATTATGTTAAATTTAAATAATCATTCAGTAACCGTAAATTAATTCATCCCGTTCGGGAAAACCTGTGAATCTTATTGTTATACAAGAACATGAAAGTCCCAGAGACTCTTAACTTGGGAGCGTGGGTTGGCGACCACGGGTTCCTTTTGTGTCCTGGCATTGTTTCCACTTGTTCCAGGCTCCTCACTTTCATCTCTCCTACCCGACCTCCCTTGGTCACCTCTTGCTCACTTCCGACTCCGACAGTATTAGGTTCCCAAGGGCTATGGAGGCTTTCGTTTTCACAACCTTCATGGGCCATTTCTTTCTTTGGCCGATACCTTCATTTTTCGACGTGTTGGATTCCTTCCATTTTTTTCTCCGATTTGTGTTGTACAGAGGACTAGCAAATGTACCCGTACTTCGCTACAGTATTCTACATTGTACACGGATTTCGAAATAAATTACTATACTCTCAGTGAATAAGATTTTTTTTAAATTGCATGTCTCTTAGCGTTACCCTACAAACAGCATGAGCAGGTCCCCATACGTTGTTTCTAATGTAAAGTGCGAGTTGTGGAGTTGTGGTGATAATGGCAGGCCCGCTTTTCCACTGCCATTCACAACCGAGTTCGGGAGTTTCTACTATACCGTCATACTCATTTGCCTACTGCTATTCACAATCGACTTGGGAAGTTTTCATTACGATGGTGGCCCCCTTGCCTATTGCCGGTCACATTCGATTTGGGGAGTTTTCGTTACAATGGCAGGCCCCCTTTCCTACTTCCAGACACATTCCAGTTAAGGAGTTTTCATTATAATGGCAGGCACCTTCACTACTGCCAGTCAAAATTGAGTTGTGCTGATATCATTATTCATTCATTATTTATTTATTTATCATAAAACTTTACAGCATCTATGGAAGGTCAGGGGAAAAGGACAAGCCCCCTACACGTAGTGCCCCCTGACCTTTGAAATAATTACATAAATCCTAAAGTAAAACAGTCATATACACTATTTGCAGGTAAAGTAACAAAGTATAGCCTCCCCCCCATGGCACTACAGCCCTTGAAGGGCCTTGGCCTACCAAGCGACCGCTGCTCAGCCCGAAGGCCTGCAGATTACGAGGTGCCGCGTGGTCAGCACGACGAATCCTCTCGGCCGTTATTCTTGGCTTTCTAGACCGGGGCCGCTATCTCACCGTCAGATAGCTCCTCAATTCTAATCACGTAGGCTGAGTGGACCTCGAACCAGCCCGCAGGTGCAGGTAAAAATCCCTGACCTGGCCGGGAATCGAACCCGGGGCCTCCGGGTAAGAAGCAGGCACGCTACCCCTACACCACGGGGCCGGAAAATATAGCCTAATATATACATATTTCTCATTTATACAACCTTTCACTCCCTCATTCATTCTTCCACATATTCACATGCATTTTCTCACCGTATGTGCTTCCTTTTTTTTTTTTTTTTGCTAGGGGCTTTACGTCGCACCGACACAGATAGGTCTTATGGCGACGATGGGATAGGAAAGGCCTAGGAGTTGGAAGGAAGCGGCCGTGGCCTTAATTAAAGTACAGCCCCAGCATTTGCCTGGTGTGAAAATGGGAAACCACGGAAAACCATCTTCAGGGCTGCCGATAGTGGGATTCGAACCTACTATCTCCCGGATGCAAGCTCACAGCCGCGCGCCTCTACGCGCACGGCCAACTCGCCCGGTGTATGTGCTTCCTAACATAGCATTTAACTATATTTACATTTCTGCATTTAATGTTGGCGGGTAGATCGTTCCAAAGCCGCGCTGAACGAGCAAAGAAACCTATACTGCTAATAATAAGAGTTGGCGTCTGGCATTTCTTAGAGGGAGGTCCGTTTACTGCCTACCGAGGCGGGATAAAGGGAGTGGCTGTGTGGTTGCCATGGAAACGAGGGTGGGGCGACTGCGGTTGCCATGGAGATAAAACTTCAGGGCAGCTCGTCTTGCTGGGAGTTGCCAAACCTGTCACTGTCACTGATAAGAACCTGATTGTTTGTATAAGAGTGATCGAAAATGGGACGGCACCGCCTGGCCAGGTAGTCTACAACAGATCACAGCGGTCAGAATGAAGGAGGGAACAAGTGAACCGGAAGCGAGGGGTAAGAGCATGTAGAAAGGAATGCTGGAATGTGGCAACATCGTGAAATGGCACGTGCAGTGCTCCTCCCTCCAACCTTACCTGTCAGACGCCAACTTTAGTTAAGTCTAGTATAGTTTGTAGGACTCAGTTCGCGCAAAGGGGGGTATAAGACACACCCCTTTGCCTCTACGGACGGAGCTGTAAGATAAGGAGAGCCGAGGGAATGGTGAAAGGTGAATGGCCCCTGTGAGGGACTTGTGTAAGAAGGTGATGCCGCTTTGTTTACACAAGGAGGCGATTGACGGGAGGGAAGACGGGCAGCTGTTCTTGTTAATTAGTCGTTCAGCGCGATGTTGGATTCCTTCTAGTTTGTGAAGGTTAGCTGCAGTGGTAGGGTGCCAGGCAGGTAGACCATACGTTAGTATAGGTCTCACTAGTGTCACGTAAGCCGTCCGTATAGCATTCGTCTTGCACCCACGGAGGCTTCTGTGCATAAAACCGAGCACCCTGGCAGCTTTGCATCTCACTTCCTCTGTTTGTGCGTTCCATTTTAGTTGTTCAGAAATGGTTATTCCTAACAAATGCATAGTTTTAATTCGCTCAATATGTACATTATTAATGTTATATATGCATTCTACTGGGTGTCGAGACCTACTTAACCTAATGTATTTACATTTGCCAGCATTAATGCTGAGACCGTTGACGTAACACCACACCGCTATAGTGTCCAAGTCCGACTGTAACCTCAGACAATCCTCTGCACATTGTATATCCCTGTACATTACTGTGCCATCAGCGTACTGAGCTATGGTTGAGGTCACACATTTAGGTAAATCAGAGACAAATGCATTAAATAATAAAGGTCCGAGGACGGTGCCTTGACATACTCCTGAGGTTACTTTAACGGTCGATGATCGAACTCCATCAAACACAACGCGTTGTGTTCGACCCTCGAGAAATGACCGCAACCATGCCAGTACACTTCCCCTAACATTCATCTGTCTTAATTTTAACAAAAGTCGTTCATGAGGGATTTGATCAAAAGCTTTAGCCCAGTCCAAAGCCACGCAGTCAACCTGAACAATTTTAGATTTCTCCAGAGAGAACTGCCACTCATCAATAACCTTTGTTAATAAAGTATTACAGGATCTTCCTGGAAGCAAACCGTGCTGGCTTTGACTTAGCAGATTACCTTCCCGGAAGAATTCCCGTATATTAGAGGCTACCAGTCGTTCCATACATTTACATACGTGGGATGTGAGAGACACTGGCCGATAGTTATCAATGAGTGCTTTGTCCCCTTTCTTGAAGATTGGGGCTACATCAGCACACTTCCAATCTTGGGGTAGTGATCCACAGTGGAGCGACAGGTTGAACAGTTCGCAGAGAGATGGTGCCAGTGACTCAGCGCAGTCACGGAGTATACGGCTGGGTATTTCATCAGGGCCGCTCGCCGCATGGGGTCGAATCCTCTTCAAACTTGCTAGTACCTCAAGTTCCGAGAAGTAGAGGCTGGTGAGAGGGAGGGGTGGTACGGGTGTGTTGGTTATATACATGTCCCCAGCAGATTGTGCCTGGGAGAAATTCTCTTTAAATTTAGGCAATGTCTGCGGGCGTGGAGATGGATTTCCCGTTATCTTGAAAGGAGCTTGGTGCACCGCTGCCACAGTTCCTTTTTAGCAGCCTCCACAGCTCTTTGGTATCTGAGCAAGCCTTCTGAATGTACTGATCGTAAGCCTCCTTGATCCTATTCTTAGTGTCTTTGCGTACGGATTTGTACTTTTCCCACGCTTGTTCCGTTTGGCACTGTTTCCACTTTTTGTATAGATTGTTCCGTTTCCTTATTAACTTCAAAAGTTCTTTCTTAATTCACGGGGCTTTCTTCTCTCTTTTTAAAGTGCATTTCGGTACAGTTTGGTCAACGCACCAGAAAAATGTATTCCTAATGCCAGCCAAGTTACTGCCAGTCACACTCCAGTTGGTGGGTTTCGATTATATTAGCAGGCCACATTGCTCATGCCAGTCATGTTTTAGATGAGTAATTTTGTTTATAATGGCGAGCACACTTGCCTACTGCCAAACAAAATCGGGTAGGGGAGATTTGAACAAAATTGCATGTTCCCTTGCCTTCTGCCAGTCAAATCGAGAAGGGAATGATTCATTACAGTGGTAGGCCCTCCTTGCAAACGCCAGTTGCACAGGAGTTGGAGAAAGCCCCCATTCCTACTGCCCGTCAAAGTCCGTGTGGGGAGTACTGATTACAATTGCAGACGCCCCTCCTGCTGACAGTCACTATTGATTTGTAAAATATTAATGACAATGGCAGACACCTATTTTGTAGATCGGTACAAATCGACTCCAGTGAATATATATAGATCGATATACGAAAGTATATGCACGTTTTCAATATTGCAGACCTTCATTTACAGATTAACTGCAGCTAAACGGTACGTCATATCGACTAATGAATTGCACCATAAGGCGCCTCTTTTAGCGATCTATGTGGTTCATTTCCTCGTATCTCCTCTTTTTATGGGTTGGACTAAGAAACTTTCAATAGGGCGAATTTTGAGTACAGTTTTTCACACACTGCATTACTTTTCGGATACTTATGTGACAGCTAGGAACATAGAATTTGGCTCACATGTGGCCACTGGGTGATCCAATGTTCGTGCCGAATATGATGATTCTGTCCTAACTATACGTATTTTAAACTATGAAACATACGTGTAAAAAGTACAAAGTCTACGTACAATCGAGAAATATAACTAAATCTAACGTATAAGGAATAGTGATGCGACAAAAAGTCATAGGACCAAAGTTGTAGATCACTCCAAATTGAAATGAGATTTTGCCATCCGTTTTGCGATACGACTTACCGTTAGCCACCAAGTACCTCGAAGTGTAGGTCTGCACCGTCATTAAAATTGCCTCCATATTTCGATATTTTCCGAGGTAAAATGTGAAAAATATAAACATCAAGGAAATGCTCAATCTGTTACAGTCTAAAACCTATAATTTTGCCAAATTCCAATTTTCAAGCTCGTCTGGCAGATTATACCGCCTTGTTGATTTGGGGGGGGGGTTAAAAAATAGGACTTTGAGGAAGTTAAATCCATGAAACTTATAGATCATCACTTTAGAAAAATATATCACACGGGGTGGAAGAAATGCTTACACATGCGTTCTCATACTGAGCCCCAAATTTGGAAAAACTCCCAGCCTGGCCCTTTAGGGGTCTTCCTGGAATTTTAGATTTTTCTACGAATCCTGAGGTCATCAGCTACTCTGGTAGAGAGTTTTAAGTTTCTAAGATGCCTCCAAGTGCCTCATTAATTCACGTCTATTTTCAAAACCGACTTGCATTTATATAGAGAGATTTCAAGAGTAATTTGGTCGGAAGAAAGATAATGATAAGAAGAAAAGGTTATGCGAGAAAAACTAAATTTACTAACTGTAGATCAGAGTGCGTCACAAAGAACAAACGAGTTCTTGATGTCGCTGTTGTAATGCACGTCTTCCATTAGAAATTACTTGCCATTGCCACTTAGCGGCAATAATTAAAGTGCGGCAAGTTTTAGCTGGTCCCACAGATTCTTTTTAAACAGCCCATTGCATGCCTCGCCTTTCGTTACGTCTTTATAGAGTAAGTGATGGTATCTCACTTTGCTACGTAGTTAGAGGGTACAGTGTTAGGAGCTGTTGTTTTTACACGACATACTATAAAAAATTTCACGCCAATACCTTGTAACCAGGTACCTCGTTAGAAAGACATTCGTTTGATGTTATATCGTGTACACAATATTTGTTGATTAATCATGCACTACAGTATTCTCTATTTCACTGTATTGGTACCGTGCAGCTGAAGCGGTAAAGATACACGTGGTTCAGTAGGAAATACTTCGCTTCGTATTGTTTTAATACTTATCAGGAAGGAAAATGGAAGCTGTCCTACCCTTTTAAGAGTAAAATATATCGGCAAAATGAAATGGCGTATGGCTTTCAGTGCCGGGAGTGTCCGAGGACAATTTCAGCTCGCCAGACGCAGATCTTTTGATTTGACACCCGTAGGTGACCTGCGCGTCGTGATGAGGATGAGATGATGATGAAGACGGCATATACCCCTAGCCCCCGTGCCAGCGAAATTAACCAATTAAGGTTAAAATTCCAGACCCTGCCGGGAATCGAACCCGGGACCCCTGTGACCAAAGGCCAACAACTAACCATTTAGTTATGGAGCCGCACATATATCGGCAAAATTAGGAGGACACGAAGGGCCTGAAAATGAAGGGCTCTCTAAGTATCGCATGCCTACTGCAATACCATCGGGGTCGGAAAACAAGATTGAGACCCACTATTATTATTATTATTTTATTATTATTATTATTATTATTTTCTTTATTTATTTCTTAATCTGTTTACCCTCCAGAGTTGGATTCTTCCCTCGGACTCAGCGACGGATCCCACTTCTACCGCCTCGAGGGTAGTGTCCTGGAGCGCCAGACTCTGGGTCGGGGATAAAACTGGGGAGGAGGACCAGTGCCTCACCCAGGCGGCCTCACCTGCTATGCTGAACAGGAGCCTTGCTGGGGGATGGGAAGGTCGGAAGGGATAGACAAGGAAGAGGGAAGGAAGTGGCCGTGGCCTTAGGTTAGGTAGCATCCCGGCATTTGGCTGGAGGAGAAGTGGGAAACCACGGAAAACCATTTCGAGGATGGCTGAGGAGGTTTTTAGAACCCCCTCACCCCCCACCCTCTACTCACCTGACCCCTCGAGGCTGAGTGGACCACGTTCCAGCCCTCGCACCACTTTTCAAATTTCTTGGCAGAGCTGGGAATCGAACCCGGACTTCCAGGGGTGGCAGCTAATCACGCTAACCACTACACCACAGAGACGGACATTATTATTATTATTATTATTATTATTATTATTATTATTATTATTATTATTATTATTATTATCTGTGCTTTTTTGTGACGGCACGCAACGGTACACAGTACCGGCACCTTTTTCTCGAACGAACGAACGAAACAAAAAAATGAATTGGATATTATTCGGAATATTCCTATTACATTTCCTATAAAGTGTTGACTAATGGCTTAATATCAATCTCGTTTGGCCGCTTTTGTTACGTTTCTATAGATATGATGCCTAGGAGCACGTGATTGATTGAAGTTTCTGTAAACTACCGATCTAAAATTATCGTTCTTGTCCTATTAATCATTTCGCGACGTCAGTTCGGAGTTAAAGAAAAAGAAAGAGAACTTTAATCCTTCCAAATTTTTGGCTACTAAAATACAATAGAGTAGGGGGTTGGTTTTCTCACCCTTCAGCAAACAAACTGTTCTTGTTAAGAACAATCTAACGGTATCCGTATTGTACCTTGCCGTTAATACCAACGTAGCAGCAAATAACTAGTAAGTAGCTCATAGCCATCATCATCATTATCGAAAGGCTTTGCATTGTCGCTGCAACCATTGATCTCTTCTCTCTGCGATCCTTTTCATTTCTCCATAACCTTGGCATTCCATCATCTCAACTACTGTACCTCTTCAACGATCTTCTTCCGTGGTTTCCCTCTCTCTTTCTTTCCCATCACCTTGCCTTCGAACAAGTTCTTTATGAAGTCATTATGTCGGAGAATATGTCCAAGAAAGACTTTTCTCATTTTTATCGTCGTAGAAAGTTATTTAGAAAGAGCAAGGGGTAAATGAAACGGCGTATGGCTTTTAGTGCCGGGAGTGTCTGAGGACAAGTTCGACTTGCCAGGTGCGGGACTTCAGAACTGATTCCCGTAGGCGACCTGCGCATCGTGATGAGGATGAAATTATGATGAAGACGACACATACACCCAGCCTCTGTGCCAGTAGAATTAACCAATTATGGTTAAAATTCCCGACACTGCCGAGAATCGAACCCGGGCACCTGTGGCCATTTAGCCCTGGAGCCAGATGGAGCAAGGGGTGCACGTAGTTCATAAGTTAGACTAACTGACTAACTGACGATTGAAGGCAAAAATATGAGCTTTTCTCGTAGAGACCCCAGATGACAATGGATTTGTACGTATACTTCCCATTTTAAAGACTTCATACCTGAGGCCAATGCAGTCCTCACTACGAAATGAAAACGAATTATTTTGTACCGGTGCGACATAAAAGAAAGCATGAAGACTCTTTTGAAGTATCTCCTGAACCTGCGAACAGTGAATCAAGTGAATGTGAGGAAAACATTGCACGTACCGATAGATTTTCTTCAGTTCAACAGTGAAATCATCCTGACCATGATCGGCCCAATTGTTAGATATTAAAACTCAGAAAAATTGTTTCCTCCAGAGAAACGAGTGGCTTTATGCGAAAAACGCCAAGTTGTAAGGTGTGCCAAGATTTTATAAGTTTAAGACCAGAAAAACAGATGGAAGTGATTTTTTTAACAAGTGCTTTACGTCGCACCGACACGGATAGGTCTTATGGTGGCGACGGTGTAGGAAAGGGCTAGGAGTCGGAAGGAATCAGCCCCAGCATTTGCCTGGTGTGAAAATGGGAAACCACGGTAAACTATCTTCAGGGCTGCCGACAGTGGGGTACGAACCCACTATATCCCGAATACTGGATACTGACCGCACTTAAGCGACTATAGCTGTCGAGCTCGGTGGAAGTGAAAATTTCCTCAGAGTGGGTCAGTAGTAAAATCAATACCTTTGGAAGAGAAGAAGACGGTACATCTGGAGATATGAACAAAGTGTGAGATTCAGTTTATGAAGAAGTTCTGGTGAGTACCACCACCCTAGATTGTAACAACATGTACCATGAGAGTGCCACCAGTATCCACCAGGGATAGGAAGACGCTGGAATCAAACGTTCGGGAACTACTGGACTATAACGATGGCCATGATAGGGTACTGAATTGTGACGCAGCATCAGCAGCTACTGAACAGGTCTCAAAGCTGTAATTATATGAATTAGCTAGGCAGGTGCAATAATGCGGAATCTGCCACTTATCCCAATGAAAGAGTGTGAGAAAGACCGCAGGACATACTTAAATTACGAGGTTGCAGTGAATGTTATTGCATCCCGTCATTCGTTGCATCCGTATAACTGACGCATTTTCTTCCATAATGACAGGTCCAGTTAAACAAGTCCCTACACCTGCGGGCCATTAGATGTAATTTCTCAAGTTTATGAATGTCGCTACGCACGGAAGCCAGCAAACAACTACTTTTTACTAGAATGGATAGAACTAGCATGCGATCTTAAAATAGAGAGTAATGCAAGTTCATCTGAGTATAGAAAGAAGGTTTTAATGCATTTTTCACATTTCTGAAAAAGAGACTTAGACCGTTGTGTATATACTTCGATAGCGTGCATATGGCTGTGTGTTTATTTACTGACCTCTCTAGACCTACAAAAGAAAACAAACACTAAACGTCATGGCGTGGCCTACCAAGTGGCCACTGCTCATCCCGAAGACCTGCAGATTACAAGGTGACGAGTGGTCAGCGCTGCGAATTATCTCGACCGTTATTTTCGGCTTTCTAGACCGGGGCCACTATGTCACCGTCAGATAGATCCTCAATTGTAGTCAGGTAGACTGAGTGGACCTCCAGCAAGCCCTCAAATCCGATAAAAATCGCTTGCCTGACGAAGAATCGAGCCCGGGGCCTCCTGGTAAGAGGCAGGCTCGCTACCCCTAGATCACGGGGCCAGTTCAGATCCACTGTACTTTATAATGGACCTAAGTTTGGCGCTGGTGCAGCATCTAGACTTTATAATGGAATACGACAGAGGAGTGTTCACGGCTGTCTGCGTCCTGCTTATTCCGTAGCGAAGCGAGGGCACGTTAACTAGTGTATTATATGTACTGAACAGGACCTAATACGTTGAAAGTTTATTTCGACTACAGTTTGGCCGTGAAAATTAAATATTCACCAAATAGTCGAGTTCGGCAAAGATTTATTTAGTGTTCTTTTTTAAAATAAACTTATCCTCCTACTTGCCTTCTTCTTCTTCTTATTATTATTATTAATATATTCATTGATACTGTAAGAGCAGCAGCAGTAGTAGTAGTAGTAGTAGTAGTAGTAGTAGTAGTAGTAGTAGTAGTAGTAGTACTCAGCTGTGGTCCCTGCATAATAGTTATCCTTATCCCGATCCCCATTTGTAATGTTTTTCGTCCACAGTCAATGTGAGAAATTTCTGGAATTAGACATTAGATGGTTAAATAATAGTAGGTTTATCAATGATATGATTATTATTATTCTTATTAATCTGCTTAACCTCCAGGGTTGGTTTTTTCCCTCGGGCTCAGCGAGTTATCCCACCTCTACTGCCTCAAGGGCAGTGTCCTGGAGCCTGAGACATTGGGTCGAGGGATACAACGGAGGAGAATGACCAGGACCTCGCCCAGGCGGCCTCACCTGCTATGCTGAACAGGAGCCTTGTTGGGGGATGAGAAGATTGGAAGGGATAGACAAGGAAGAGGGAAGGAAGCGGCCGTGTCCATAAGTTAGGTACCATCCCGGCATTTGCCTGGAGGAGAAGTGGGAAACCACGGAAAACCACTTCCAGGATGGCTGAGGTGGGAATCGAACCCATCTCTACTCAGATGACCTCCCGAGGCTGAGTGGACCTCGTTCCAGCCCTCGTACCACTTTTCAAATTTCGTGGCAGAGCCGGGATTCGAACCCGGGCCTCCGGGGGTGACAGCTAATCACACTAACCACTACACCACAGAGGCGGACAAAAGTAAACCCGTGTCGTCATCCTGAGGTGGTGCAGCTCTTTTCAGGCACCCTCTCAATGTTGGTGACCTGCATGTACCATTTGAACCACAGACCACCTCTCCTGCCATTCTTAAATTTCTGACAGTACCTGGAATCGAACCCGGGCCCCCGAGGACGGCAGCTAATAACACTAACCATTACGCTACGCAGGCGGACATTATTATTATTATTATTATTATTATTATTATTATTATTATTATTATTATTATTATTATTATTATTATTATTATTTGATTCGTTAAACCCAACTTGTGAACTTATTTAGCACAACGTTTCTTCTTGTCTTCCCAAAATCTCTTCATTCTTTCGCTGTGCTTTTCTTTGCGTTCTTCCGTCCATCCTTTAGCTTGTCTATTAGGTTGATCAGCAAATTTGTGTTTGTTTATGAGATTTCTGAATTTTTTCTGTCTTGCATGATTTCTTCATTTATACAAATTTCCTGAAGATATTTATTTCTGTAAGCCAGTTGTTGTGATTTCGTTTTTTCTTTGCTAGCCTATTGTTATCCATCCTGATCAGGTGACCATAGAATTTTAATCTTTTTCTAATGGCGTCTGTGATTTTTCTGTTACTTGATAGATTTCCTGTGATTTTCTTTTCATCCAAGTGCCATTTTCGCATTTAGATCCTAGAATTTTCCTGAGAATTTTCCTCTCTTGTTCTTCGATGCTTTTTATTTGTGATCGCTCACCAATTATCAGAGTTTATGATGCATAAAGGGCTTCTGGGTTGACAACTGTGTTGTAGTGTCGTAATTTTGCGCTTTGGGATATAGATTTTTTTGTTGTATCTGCTCCAGACAATTTTGCATGCTTTTTGTAATTTTAGAATTCTTTGTTTGCTTGCTGATTTATCCCGTTTGGTTGTATAATTTCAACTAGATATTTGAATTTATCTACTTGAGAGATTTTTCCATATCTAGTGCATGGTTGTTAAATCCTGATTTTTTACCTTCCATATACTTCGTCTTTTCAGAAGAAATCTGCAGACCTGTTCTTACCGCTATTTCATGAAGTTATTCTACGGACTGTAGTGCTTCTTGTTTGTTGTTGGAGAGGATTGCTAAGTCATCCGCAAAGGCGAGGCAATCGAGGTGAATTTTGCTTATTGAGAAGTCTTCAAATATTGATCCCTTTAGGATCATTTTTCCATTCTCGAACCAGGTTTTCCAGAACTAGATTGAATGGTAGTGGTGATAACCCATCGCCTTGTCTGACCGCTGTTATAATTTCGAATGGCTCTGAAATTTTACCTAAAAATTTAATTTTCGCTGTTGTGGCTGTTAGTGTGTGTTTGATCAATTCCCTTGTTTTTCTGTCGACTTGAAATTCCTCAGGTATGTTGAATACAGTCTGTCGGTCTATTGAATCGTATGCGTTTTTGAAGTCAACAAAGGTAATTATTGTTTGTTTTGTTTTACGAATTTGTAAAATAGTTTTTAGATTTAGATTTTTTCTGGGCATGATCTTCCTTTTTGAAACTCTGTCTGATGTTCTCCAATGAGGTGGTCGGTTTGTTTTTCTAATCTATTCAGTAGGGCTTTAGAGAAAATTTTGTAGACGACTGATAGTAAGGAAATCCCCCTGTAATTGTTTATATCTGATTTATTATTATTATTATTATTATTATTATTATTATTATTATTATTATTATTATTATTATTATTATTATTATTATTATTATTATTGTTACCGTGTTTTTGTGAATCACAGAGATGAAGGAAGGTGCGGGCATGAATGGGTGGATATACGAAAATCGAAAGATTGAAAAAAAACCCATTAAAATTGGCAGTTTTAGTTCTTTTCTTAACCTTTCCCCCTGTTTTTAAATTTTCAAATCTTAATACTTTGCCAAGTAATTAACAATTAGTTGCAAACGCTGGCTCGTAAGTTTGAAAAACACTTTTAGAGAGGTCTAAAGTAACCAGATAACAATTTTACAGGCTGAGCTTGATGTTCCCAATTACAATTTTTACCTGAACACAACTACTCCTTTCAATCAATAGTCAAGGAGACGAATCTCCCCAAAAAAATTTCACCATTAGGGAGAGCATATTTGCTCTACCAATTTACACTTAGGAATCCATTTCCAAAAATTCACACTTTCCAGGCCTATCATAGGCACAACATACATTTAACAAAATTAAACCGTATGCATTGTCTTAACTGCTCAACAGTCTGATATCTTTAACACGAAATGAATAGAGTTTAACAGGGGTAACAAGTACCCATTCTGCAAGGCCTTTGGTAAAAGCAAAAGGTAAATTTACTGGCCCAAAAATCAAATTGTGAGGAGGCGAACACTTGCCCCCCTTAAAATTTGCATTAAATGCATAAAACCTTATTTGGATTTATGGCCCGACGTTGCAGAGACTAAGCCTATACTACGGGGGTGACTAGATGGAGAAAACTATTTAAGTTACAGAAATTACAAGATAGAAAATGTTACAAAATTATAGTCACCTCAAAATCAAATTGAGAGGGAATACGAGAGGGCACCTCACTCTCTATTCCCTGATTTCGGTTAAGTTCTTTCGGCTTGCTTGAAATTAACACTTAGCGTTTGAAATTTACATTTTAGAAAATTAAGTTACATTACTAAAGATTGGAAACCTTCCCCTCGAGCTAGCTTTGAAAGACTATCACATTTTAAACTGGATCTGCCATTACCTTGAGCTGGTGGACCTCGCGAAGGTGGCTGAGGCGGCCACCGCCTCCGTTACGAACACACTCTAGACTGGAACGATCACTAAGACAACCTGGTCCGAAAAAGTGTCAGCTTTTATACTAGAGGGGAAGGTTCCAGAAAACTCTGGGCCAAGGGCCCGACACACCCCCAATTCTCATTGGGTAATTAAATAAACATCAAAATATTATCATTGGTGAATAAATAAATGTACACATTTTTTGTTTGGCCAACGCCTTAAGTTGGCGAGAAGAGATAGAAGAGTTGATAACTTTTGAAAAAAAAAAACACACTAAACATTCCAGTTTAGGAAACCTTTACATACAAAATGTATCTAGAATTTGAATAGTTCATCTTTACACCAAAGGGCACAACATAAGTTCCTAGTAGCGACATCTGTTGGGAAATGTTCAAACTTCTTGTACTAGTTTTTGCAAGGTTTATATTTGAGATGGCATTCTCCAAGGCGCTTAATTTAAATGCGTGGGAGCGGGTACAATTATTATTATTATTATTATTATTATTATTATTATTATTATTATTATTATTATTATTATTATTATTATTATTATTTGTTCGTATCGGCCTACTACGGACCGGTGTTCCTCTTTTCTTTCCCTCGTCCACGTCTTTCCCGTCTTCAACTTTGGCCTTTCTTGAAAACCCTGATGGTCTTTTAGTTTCCTCCTGAGTGGGTTGCGTTCTTGAATATCTTCATAAATGATCCCCATCTCCTGTAGGTCTCTTTCCACTTCCTTGAACCAAGTTCGCTGGGTCTTCTTATCTTTAAAATAGGTAAAGATCTGGTTCGATAATCGTGTAGGTTTCAGCCTTAGCAAGTGGCTATAAAATGCAATTCTCCTTATCCGCATGACATCAGAGATCTTCTGGACAAGAGTATACAGCTCATATTTATGCCGACGTCTGTATTCATCTTTGTCCTTGACTGGGCCAAGAATTTTCCTTAAGTTCTTTCTTTCTTTCTTTCTTTCTTTCTTTCTTTCTTTCTTTCTTTCCTTCTTTAATTTCTAGTTTTTCTATCAGGCCTTTCTTGTTCATAGCAAGGCATTCCGCTGCATAAAAAGCCTCTCGTCTTATGACAGTGCAATAATGTTTGAGTTTTGCGTTCAATGATATGGACTTTATGTTGTAAACAAACGTCTAGTAGCGATAAGCTATTTTCATTTTATTCATGTGCGACGCGAAAGCTTCTTTTTCAGAGTTGTTTGATTCTATACACTCTATTCTATCTGTCCGTTTGATTGCTCCCTGGTTTAATTTTAGCTCTCTTGCTGCTAACTTGAAGTTAATTATGAATTGCGTTTTCTCCAAAGAGATATGAAGACTTGCTTTTTCCGGCGGTGACTTGAGGCGATTAATTTGCTTTGTAGCCATGTCTAAAAATCAGAGAAAATTGCTAGATCATCTGCAAAAGCTAGGCAATCGATTGAAAGTTTCATATTCTCACACCATTTTGGATCCCATCGTCGTTAATTTCTTTGCGCCACTCACGGATGACTTTTTCAAGGATGCAATTGAAGAGCAGGGGCGAGAGCCCATCTCCCTGCCTAATTCCTGTGTTTCTCTTGAAAGCGTCTGAAATTTCCCCTCTGTGTTCAACTCTGGAGATTGTGTTAGCTAGGGTCTGTTCGATGATTGCCTGGTTTTGTTGTCCTAGCCAAATTCCTTTAGGACTTGCATAAGAGTGATTGTGTCAATCGAGTCATAGGCTTTCTTGAAGTCGACGAAGGTCACCACAAATTTTTGTTCCTTAATTTCAGATATGAGAGGATAGATTTCAGATTTAATAATTTGTTCGGCACATGAGCGCTTTTTCCTGAACCCTCCTTGGTACTCTCCCAGGTGTGGATCAAGTTGTTGTTATGCCCTAGTCTGCAAAGCTTTTGAGATAATTTTGTAAGATACCAATAGAAGGGAAATGCCAGGGTAATTGTTGACATCCGTTTTGTCCCCTTTCTTATGCAGTGGGTGAATCAAGGCAGAAGTCCAGTCATGTGAAAGTTTCTCGGTTTCCCAAATCTTGTTGATGATGTCACTCATTTTATCAATCATTTTGTCTCCAACATACTTCCACAATTCGGCAGTTACCGAGTCCTCACCTGGTGCCCTGTTTTCTTAAGGGACTGAATAATCTCTTTGATTTCTTCTTTTGTCGGAGGGGATGAATCTGGGTAGACGTGTATGTTGTCTTCAAATGAGAAAGTGGATATTAGAATTTCACAATTGAAAAGAGATTTGAAGTACTTCGCTAGAACCTGGCAATTACCTTTGTCATTGAAAGCTAGTTTCCCATCCGAGTTTTTGAACTGTAAGCTTGTTGGATTATACTTTTGTAGATTGCGTTTGAAGGTTCTGTAAAAGTCCCGTGAGTTGTTCCTCTGGAAATCTTGTTCAGTCTGTGTTAGTTAATTCTTGCTGTACGCGCGTTTTATATTGCGAATAGTTTTGCCGGACATTGTCTCTCGTTCACGAATTTTTCCCAGTTTTCTCGGTTCTTTTCCGAATTCTATTTTTTCCAGGCGAGTTGTCTTTGTTTTACCACTGAGTCACATTCATCATTACGCCAATCATGTTTCCTTGACTTCATCAGTGCGACTGTTTTCTTTGCTGTTGTAACCAAGGTCTGTTGTAGCTCTTCCCAGTTCTGGGAATTCAGGTATTCTAGGTTCTTCATAAATTCAGGACATGAGCGTAGTTTTTCAGTATCAAATCGACTGATCTTCTCTAAGTGGACCTTTCTGGTGTTTCTCGGAATCATTTTAACTTTGGTTTTGGATAGATAGTGATCCGAATCTAGATTGGCATTCCTTAGAACCTTCACATTCTGTATCTCTCTTTGAGCTTTACGGGAGACTGCAACGTTGAAACTCCCAAGACTGGGATTCGGAGATGTCCAAGTCTTCTGCTTACTGGGCAGGTGTTTGAAAGCTGTAGATTACATAATCAACCTGAAGGCCTTACGTAGTTCCACGAGCCTCTCTCCGTTGCGGTTTGCCCTCTGGTGTGCTGGATAGTTTCCGATGAAGTTTTGGAACTTTCCCTCGTTACCCAGCTGTGCATTGAAAGCTCCAAGAAGTATAACCGTGTGTTTGTCTGGGATCGTACAGAGAACCTAT
The DNA here is from genome assembly GCF_040414725.1 of Anabrus simplex. NCBI lineage: Eukaryota > Metazoa > Arthropoda > Insecta > Orthoptera > Tettigoniidae > Anabrus > Anabrus simplex. The sequence goes on from NC_090265.1 coordinate 332,156,622, forward strand.
TCAAGATCTTCTCAGAATCTATCTGTTCCTTCTGGGTCTCCCTTATTCGCTTGACTGATTAGCACAAGAACATTCACAATAGTATAAACTTTGCTTGTGCTCTGGAAGAAGAGTGTTGAAACTCGGATACTAGGTGATGTCCCCTTCAAAAGTGGTAAAAATCATTTATTGGAAAATATTTTATTTCTACTGTGTGTTGGAACATTATTTCGTGAACCAGGAAGGGAGTTTTAACACATCGAGTCGGCTGAGCTAGACGCCAGGTGTACGGGAATTCCAACCAAGGGCGAACGAGGGGAGAGCGCAGATACAGCTAGCCAAATAACCTTCAAATCAGCCGTGAATGCCACGTGACCAGGCAGAATGTGTGTCAAGTGCTCGATCGATATTAGTGAAGGTGTATGACGTCTGACTATGGCAGCCAATCAAGCAATTAATTTGGTGCGAAGTTAATAAATTAACCAATCGCTTATAAGGAAAAGACGCACCCCTGTCTTAAGACGGTGAATTATGGATTTTCCTAAGGAAACTTTACTTGGAAATTTCTACCTCTAAACGCGACGTGTGGAGAATTACTCTAGCTTCAACTACGGACGGGAGAAGACGCACTTCGCTTACTGAGGAACTTCGTCATATTCAGAGCCTACAACTTGTTGCAACAGCAGTTCAGATATCTACGGATTCCACTTACAATTCACCAGATATTAAAAGATAAGTTATTTTTCCATCTTATCAAACAGCGGTGTGTGTTTTGGACTTGTCTCAGACGTAAATTTCAGTTTCAGCTCTCACAAGAACTTCCACAGAAGAGATCACTGGTTCGAGTTCAAGTCAGGATGCCTGTCTTCTTACGAGGTGAATGGTGTGATTTCCAGCGCGCCAGCATGTCCAGAATGTACGAGTAAAATGTAAGGCAGTCCAGACGGGCGTGACCAGGATCGATGGTGCGTAATGTGGTAATGCACTAGGTCATCAGCCCGAATTCTACAACCGACAGTCACCACCAAGTAATATTTAAACTTTGTTATTCTTTCTTTCTATCTGTAAATGTAATTGTAAAGACATAGCCTCTACTTATTTGTTTAGAAAATTTCTATTAGTTAGAATTTTCCCATCTCTTCTTTCTTGGTGACGGTAGTTTGTGGATGTGTGAGTATTTTGAACCTATTAGTTTGTTTGAGTGAATGTCATCGAGAAGTGTTTCAACTGTCCCGAGTTCATTGTGGCAGGAGAAATAAATGTAAAATGACCTCAACGTTAAACTAGGACTATTTGAATATTTTTAGACGTAAATTGAGATCAAATGGGACAGTAATTTTGTGGATTCTATTATGTCAGAGTTCATTCCTCAATTATGCGACATATGGTTAAATTTCGAGTGCAATAGAGTCATCTGAAATATTATTGTGCAGTAGCTTCCGCACGTATGATCTTGCGCGGTCAGGGATGATAATAATAATAATAATAATAATAATAATTTATTATTATTATTATTATTATTATTATTATTAACTTAATTATCGCGTAAAAGAATACTTAAAATACTTAAGGTCATGAGCATAATATTATTTACTATTGAATATGGTTGATGTGCGCTCATTTATATTAATTTAGGCCTGGGAAATGGCAGTATCTGACCGATACAATTTTTATATATTTGCTGTGCTGTGATAATTAGTTGACTGGTAGATGGATATTATTGAATTCAGCAGTCGAGCTGTGCATCCATTAATGAGTCAATTTAAGAAGGAAATACGTTACTTGACGTGATTTTCTTCGTTGTGAGTGCAGATTAACCGAAAGTTACAATTATGGTGGAGAAGTAAAAATAAATATCGCAGCTCATGAACCGCGTGCGCGGAATTTTAATTCTGACCTGCATTTAAGCATATTTGTCGATGATTTTTGGATGATTTTTGTTCGTAAATTTTCTCTGAACATCGTCGTGTAACTGAGTTCTTTAATAAAGTGATAATCATTACTCTATCACATTTCAAGTTGATGAGAGGAGGTCGCTACGATAGTGTCATCATGAGAATATTTTTCCTAACTTTGACTAAACATGAAAATTAATAACCAAGGGCTAGCGTTCGTGTAAATATGTATATAATATTTCCGTGTACCTTTGTGTGAGTGTAGTGTGTGTGATTTGTCTGTATTTTGCTTAATGTAATTTTTCAATCCATATTTGTGATGATGCTCTTCGTTGTTTCGTGGAATTTTTGGTCTATTTTACGCCAACTTTAGTGGTTCACCAGTTGACTGAATTTAAACCTTTAGTGAATTTTATTCGTTTTTAAGGAAGAATAGGATCTTATTTAACGAATACACATAAATAAATATAGGCCATGTCAGTGGATTGAACTCACAAAATCAAAATTGTAAGAGTTACTTAATTAATTATTTCAATTAATGGATAAATGTAGATTGACATGATGTCAAGTTCCAAGCTATTATGTGAAAATCAACTACTAAATAATTATAAAATAGAGTTTATTAATTGATTTAAAGGTCAAGGAAGACGATTTATAATTTCATGGAAGAAAATTTTTATTTAATTTTCAAAGAAGAGTGAAAATGATCATTTTCAGACTTGGTTAAAGTTAAATCCTTGGAGGAAGGAAATTTATTTTCGAGTTATTTAATAATCAATGGGAGATATCATCTCAAATTAATTATTATTAATTATTTAATTAAATTTCAACTAAAAATATAAATATTATATTTACAGATTCAGGCATTCGCTGTTCCGTTTATCGATGAAGTGTCTATGTGATTACGACATAAAAGAAGACAAATCAGATAAACCAAATCCCTAGATTTTGTAAATTATTGTAAAGTTTAAGAAGAGCAGTAGTTGTAATAAATGTGTAAAACCTATTTAGCTTTCTCTCATTTGCCACTAGTTCATCATCTGTCCCTGCACTTTAAAATTTTCGCACAGCCGATAAGCGAACGATCTACCCCTGGAGATCCTCGCTCACCGGCCGAGCTGAGCCCGGCATGACGGGTGCAGTGAAGTGATATTAATGACCGAATCCGGAATCTTCCTACTGACTACGAAACCTGCGCCAATATGGGGAACCGTTTTTTAGAACACGTGTACTAGTTTTTCCTTTAAAGATTCTGTAACTCTCAGACTCAAAGACTTGTTCATCAGTGAATCTTGTTTCTTGAATCGCTGTAATCAATATTTGATGATGGGATAAAGTATCAGTTAATTGTTTCAATTTGCCAATCTTCCGAAGGGAATTCGTTTTAAAGGTAGCAAAGAAATTCCGTCGTTTGTGTAGGATCTTTCCTAGAGTCTCCAATACCTCCATGCATGTCGGTGCAGGATCCCCAGAATCCGAAGGCCTGCATCCTTCGCTCAAGGCGAAGGTGGATTGCTTACCACCTGGCGTAGTAGCTTCTACTGAACTTTCCTCCATGCTTTAGACAGTTGAAAAACTGTAGACTGGGGTCAGTGGTGTTTTACACTGACCAGTATACTACCAAGGTTATGAGCCTTGGAGGGCCTTGCGATGTTTTCTGGCTAAGAGCAGGCATTTCCTCCTACTTTAACTAGGTATAGTTTTCTCGCCAATACTCGGGTGGCTGATTGCAGTGGTTACCGAGTGGGCGATGGGGTCGCCACATTCCTACAATTATTATTATTATTATTATTATTATTATTATTATTATTATTATTATTATTATTATTATTATTATAGTTTAATTTCTTCGTAGGTACTATATTATTGTACCTAGGAAGCAAAATGTCCATTTATATTATATACTGTAATACACTGGCGGAAAAATATCCAAACACCATAAAATAAGGAAAGTAGAATACGGAAATGTTGGCAATATATTTATCGATTTAACATATTTAATTGATTAAAGGTACAAGACTACAAGTTAATATCCGCGCGAGAAAAGCCATCGCAAATATGCCATGCTGAGCCATTAATAACCTGTGTAATAGCCTGACTGTTGAATGCAGGCATGCAAACGTGCATGCGTTGTGTCGTGCAGGTGCAGGTGCGGGATATCAGCTTGTGGGATGGAGTTCCCTGCCTGTTGCACTTGGTTGGTCAATACAAGGGCGATTAATGCCGTTTGTGGATGACGTTGGTGTTGTCGTTCAATCATGCCCCATACCCGTTCGATTGGGGTCAAATCGGGCATCGAAGAGGCCAAGGCAACATGTCGACACTCTGTAGAGCACGTTGGGTTACAACAGCGGCAGGAGCGTGTGCATTATCCTGTTGGAAAACACTCCCGGGAATGCTGTTCATGAATGGCAGCACACCAGACGGGCGTACACATCTGCAGTCAGGATGCGTGGGATAACCACGACAGTGCTCCTGCTGTCATAGGAAATTGCTCCCCAGACCAGAACTCCCAGTGTAGGTCCAGTGTGTCGACGCCGCGGACAGGTTGAATGCAGGCGCTCGCCTGGCCTCCTTCTAACCAACACGTGGCCATCAATGACACCAAGACAAAGCCGGCTTCCATCGGAAAATACAACGTACCTCCACTCCATCCTCCAATGAGCTTTCGTTTGACACCACTGAAGTCGCAGACGGCGGTGGTTTGGGGTAAGTGGAATGCACGTCGGAGGGCGTCGGGCTCCGAGCTGTCCTTCAAGTAACCGATTTCGAACAGTTCATTGTGTCACTGTGGTGCCAACTGCCGCTCGAATTGCTATTGCAGACGCAGTCTGCTGCGCCACAGTCATACGCCGAATACGGCGCGTACCTTCTCGTGACCACTGCTGCCAGCACGCATGCACAGTGGAGACATTCCTGCCAAGTCGTTCTGCAATAGCACGGAAGGAAAATCCACCTCCACGGAGCCCTATTAAACGGCCTGGTTCAACCGCAGTGAGCCGTTAATACTGGCCTTTTCGTCGTCGGAAAGGCATTCTTGACCCACTCACAGTCACGTCGTCCAATCTCACAGGTAACTAACGCTCTCGCACAGTACAGCCCGTATTTAAAGCAAAACTGTTGTTCGACGTCATGGGGCCGCTACTAGCGCCACGCTAATGCGATTTGCGGGAAATTTGAATCAACATCACCTTTGAGATGTATAAACACGCCTACCAACATTCGTTAATCTAGCACAACCCCTTCTTGGTGTTTGGATATTTTGTTTCCGCCAGTGCAGATATTTTATGTAGAATAAGATAGCATTGTAATTTGTTTTAGTCTCATTCTAATTTATTAAATATATCAATATTTTTATTTCATGTTATTTATGTACTTCAATCGTTACAACCTGTGTCTGAAAAGTTCGGTAATGGTCGCCTAGGTTAAACAACGTGCTAGTTCGGACGATGCGCTCGCGCATACACATTGCGAGACATGACACCCAGTACCCCCTATCGGTCAACTGAACACAGTTAAACGGAGTTGAACCTGCAACACATCGCACGGAATCAGTGTGAGGACTGTTGTCATTGCACAATGGAGTGCAAAACGGAGCTACGCGTTAGCATGAAGTTTTGCTTCCACCTAGGCAAAACGGCAACGGAAACACACGCAATGTTAGTGCAAGTTTACCACGCTCGAACAGTGAGTAAAAAGTGCGTTTTTGACTGGTTTAAATGCTTTCGAGATGGAAAGGACGGTGTTGAGGACGAGGCGCGTTCGCGTCGACCAACCACAAGCACATCTCCAGACAACAAAGAACGAGTGCGACAGATGCTTGCGAATGATCGGCGACTGTCCTTACGAATGATAGCAGATGAAGTGGGTGTAGGCAAGGACAGTGTAAGGACCATTGTTCACGAACATTTGAAAAAGCGGAAGATTTGTGCTCGGCTTGTACCGCACAACCTGACAGACGAGCAGAAGCAAACTCGGATGGAAACGTCGGGAGATTTCAATGATGTCTGTGACCAAAATCCGGAGGTGTTGAAAACCATCATTACAGGAGACGAGTCGTGGTGCTACCAGCATGATCCGGAGACCAAGAGACAGTCAATGGCGTGGTGTTCAGCGTCTTCTCCGCCTCCCAAGAAAAGTCGGCGCACAAAGTCCAAGATTAAGACAATGCTGATCGCCTTTTTTGACAGCAATGGTATCATTCATCATGAATTTGTACCCCAGGGTACACCTGTCGACACGAAAATCCATGAGGGAGTTTTGAAACGGCTACTGCAACGCATCAGATGGGTCCGGCCTGAACTGTACCGGTGTGGACAGTGGAAGCTCCTCCACGACAATGCCCGTCCGCACACCGCGATACGCGTAACCCAGTTTTTCGCTGAACGCCAGGTGACTGTTCTTCCACACCCTCCGTATTCTCCGGATTTGGCGCCGGCAGATTTTTTGTTTCCCCGTCTTAAATTAGCTCTGAAAGGCCACTGGTTCGACAGTGTAGCAGGTATCCAACAACGCGTGACAAGGGTTCTCCGGGAGATTCCAAAAGAAGCGCTTGCTGCCAGCTTCCAGCAGCTTTACAGTGGATGTCAAAAGTGTGTTGTAGCTAACGGAGATTACTTTGAAGGCCAGTAAAGGAGTTTTGTGTGTAACTTACGTGGTCTTTATTTCATAAGACCATTCACGGAACCTTTCAGACACAGGTTGTAAGTATAAGATGGAGACACGTGCCCCTAACTCTGCCAGTTGAAATAAACCATATCTAGCTATCTATCGTTCGCGCAATCCATTGGAAGGTGTTCATTATTTTCGTTCATTACTATTTTAATTGTTATATCGATGCTCTTAATTTCAGCAGACAACATGTTTCTTCATTATCCAACGTCGTCGAGCAAAACGTAGCGGGAGGTGACAAATCGTGCAACTGCCGCGTGAATCGATTCGATCCTCCGAAAACGATCGTGATCAGGAAGGCACGCAGCCATTACGACCGAGGAAAAACAATTTCCTCGAATTTTAACAGGCCGGAAAAGAATGCGTGCAATTTAAGTTGAGGGTTACGGAAGTAGAATTCACGACATAATATTAATGGTAATGACCTTTTAATTTCAGTGATTATCTTGCCTAAATTGGACATAAAAATTTGTTACCTCAGGCAAAGGGATCTGAAGTACAAGCACGTGTGTTGACCGGAATTTGGACCACAGTTGCTTGATAAGAACCTAGCATGAGATGATGGACTTTTAGTTCGATTGAGTGCCGCAGCTAGTAAGAAATACCACAATCAGTAACTTTACTTACACGTTAACTGCTAGTTGCTTTACGTCGCACCGACATAGATAGGTCTTATGGCGACGATGGGACAGGAAAGGTCTAGGAATGGGAAGGAAGCAGCCTTGGCCTTAATTAAGGTACAGCCCCAGCATTTGCCCGGTGTGAAAATGGGAAACCACGGAAAACCATCCTCAGGACTGCCGACAGTGGGGTTGGAACCCACTATCATCCGGATGTGAGCTCACAGCTGCGCGCCCCTGACCGCACGGCCAACTCGCCCGGTTACATGTTAACAAATTTACTTATCTTTGGTTTCATTTGCCTTAAGAGCGACGCATTTTCGTTGGATTTCAATAGATGCTGCTTTAGTATTTTCTTCTTAACTGCGTTATAGCAGCATGGCATCATCACTTGCTTATTACCAAGGTGCCCGCGATTCGAATCCCAGCCAATGCAAGTGAAATACTTGAGATGAAATGTCACGTCTTTGTTGTTCGTAAAAACAGGAGGGCCGGTGTCTAACAACTTCTTCTTCTTCTTCTCCTTCTTCTGCCACCGCCGCCACTTTTCCCACAGGGTGCGAAATGTGTCGATCATCTGGACTTGACCCTGTTTTAAGACGGATGCCCTTCCGGTGACCAACTCTAAGTGAAGGAATATGTTTCTGGGACAGTTGGTCGTGTGGTGTGTTGTGTATAAATGAAGAGATGCGTTCTGAGATAAACACAAACACTCAGTCCCCAAGCCAGAAGTATTAAATAGAAGCGGCTGTGGAAATTAAAACGTGCATCATGAGGCTATTGGCCAGGATAGAGTTCTGCGCACGCTCATATAAATAGCGTGTTCCACCAGTAAAGCTTGAAAGTAAAATAACCAACTGGTCTAAAGTTTCGGTGCTTGTCTTTCTTTTTGCGCCCTTCGTGGCCCTGGGCTTCCTTTGGTCGATGCCTTCATTTTTCGAAGTGTCCGATGCCTTCCATTTTTCTCTCTGATTAGTATTATATAGAGGATGGTTGCTTAGTTGTACTTCGTCTTAAAACAGTAATCACCACCACTACCGCTACTAGTTAGCCGTGCCGTTAGGGGCGCGCAGCTGTGAGCTTGCATCCGGGAGATAGTGGGTTCGAGCCCCACTGTCGGCAGCCCTAAAGATGGTTTTCCGTGGTTTACCATTTTCGTACTAGGCAAATGCTGGGGCTGTTCCTTAATGAAGGCCACGGCTGGTTCCTTCCCACTCTAGAGCCTTTCCCATCCCATCATCGCCGTAAGACCTATCTGTGTCGGTGCGACGTTAAGCCAATTGTAAAAAAAAATGGTCTTTTCCCCCAGTTGACCGCGTCAGCCTGGTTTTAGGTCTCTCTCGAATCTTACACTAGGGTCTTAAATCATTGCTCTGCCTGACTGACAATTATTGAAGGCAACAATGTGAGCTCTTCTCGCGGTGCCATCAGCTGACGATCTATGGACCTCCACGTATACTTTCCATTTTTTTTTGACTTATTCGTGGCCAATGCAATCTTCGTTGCATGGTACACTTAAGAAAATGGAAATTGCAACACCATGAAGGCATTGCTCGTTTTTCAAGATATGGAACGATGCCATGTAGGTATGTAAATGATCAAAGTTTCAGACCCATTGGATTGTTGCTACAGGTCTCCCCACGTAATTGGTCGCGGAGGAATCAACCCAGTATACGGACTCTGGTGGAGCGTAGTTGACTTGCAGTCTGTGCAGTGAAGTGTTCCCCGTCAAAACATGCCTCGACGACAGAGAAGAGCACGCTATCAACACCTGTCACCGTTTGAGAGGGCTCGGATAATTGGGCTGTGTGAGGCTGGATTATCGCTAAGGACTGGCGCTGCACGTGTTGGCCGACAGGCATCTACGGTACAACCTGTATGGCAGCAGTGGTTAAATGAAGGTACCCACACTTGTAGACCTGGCACAGGCCCAGCGCGACACACAACTGTGAGGGAGGATTGCTGCATCTTTCGGATGGCCCGGATGGCGCAAATTCGAGCAGCTGTGGCACCCCACGTTACACAACAAACAGTTGGTAATCGCCTGCGTGCAGCTGACTTACGAGCCCGTGTCCCTGCACAACAGCGACGTGTAAGGCTGGCCTGGTGTCGAGAAAGATCGACGTGGGTCGACGAATGGGATAGGGTCGGCTTTAGTGATGAATCGCGCTTCTGTCTTGCCCGCAGTGATCGCCGGAATCGTGTGCGCCGACGTACCGGGCAGAGGGGCCGCCCAGATCTTATTGTCGAGAGGCACACAGGGCCAACACCAAGCATTATGGTCTGGGGAGCTATTGGCTTTAATGTGAAATCACAATTAGTGCTTGTTGAAGGCACTATGACTGCTCGGCAGTACGTTGATAGGGTACTCAATCCAGTGGTTGTCCTTATGATGGCGAACATTGCTAATGGGATGTTTCAGCAGGACAATGCCCGGATTCACACTGCACGCATCTCCAGAGAAGCTCTCCACGACATCACAACCTTAGAATGGCCCGCCAGATCCCCGGACCTCAGACCTATTGAGCATGTGTGGACATGATGGGTCGACAACTGGCCAACCGTCCTCAGCCACCCACAACTCTGGAACAACTGACCAGTGCAGTGCAGCAAGCATGGGCCACAATTCCTCAGGAAGCGATCCACGGCCTTATTGACTCCATGCCTCGATGAATTCATCAATGTATTGCAGCTCGTGATGGGCACATCCTGTACTGATTGTTGTCCAAACTTGCGGTCAGAGGGAGCTGAAAGTGTAATCATCGAAGCACAACCAAACACTCGTCCTGCATGTTCAATTTCAGCAAAGTAGCGCCACTCCTTCTGGGTGTTGCAATTTCCATTTTCTTCAGAGTATCTTGTACTGATAAGCAGTTCCCCTTCCAGGCACGATCGTAAGACGTGTCTTACAGTTCACCCTCTATGCCGGTACATATCAAATTTATACTGACTAAATAGTATTAAATTATTATGCTCATCCTGTCTGGCCATTGACCTGTATGAATCAACGTGTAGATTTCAATTTTTCCCATTTGTTTCCTCACGTGTGTTAGGATCGACGTTCTTGAGCCCAAGTAGCAACCATCTTCTCTGTAAGGAATAATACGCCCTCTTCGTTTCTTGTATTATGTACAGGCGTTCACCTCTAGCACGAAGTACTAAGTACAGATGGGAATCTGTCACATTTCTGGTCAATTATGATAGTGGTGGTGATTATTGTTTTAAGAGGAAGTACAACTGGGCAACCATCTTCTACTAACGTTAATCGGAGGGACGAAATGGAAGGGACCTCACACTTTGAAAAATGAAGGTATTGGCAAAAGGAGAACAAGGGCCACGGAGGGCGTGAAAAGACTCCCTAGCCCTCACAAAGCTAATACCGTCGGGGTCGCAAAAGTACAACGGTCGACCAAGGGAGGTCAGATAGTAAAGATGAAAGCGAAGAGTCTGGCACAAGTAAGTGGATTCAATGCCAGACTCAGCTAGTGGAACCGTAGACGCCCACGCACGCTCCCAAGTTAAGAGCCCCTGGTCCCCCTTTTAGTCGCCTCTTACGACAAGTAGCGGGTACCATAGATGTTATTCTACTACACCTACCCATAGACAAGAATTACTTTGTGATTAGTGTTTTAAGAGGAAGTACAACTAGGCAACCATCCGCTATTAACATTAATTAGAGAGAAAAGTTTGAAGTGGTCCGACACTTCGAAAAATGAAATGAAATCAGCCAAAGAAAGACAAAGGCCACGAAAGGTATGCAACTGAAACACTCCCTAGGCCCCGCAACCAAATACCATCAGGGTCGGAAAAGACCAAGATATGACCAAGGTAGGTCGGATAGGATGGATGAAAGTGAGGAACGTGGCACAAGTAAGTGGAAATACTGCCAGGACTCAGATAAAGACCCCGTGGTCGCCAATCCAAGCTGCCAAGTTAAGAGCTTCCTCATACGTAGCAGGAGTGTAGTCTTTCTTAGAGTAGGCGGTACTGTTTCACTGTCGATCAGCATAGATGACGCTGTCGTTACATCTAAGATTAAACAATCATATGTTCTCGCGTTCATTTCTGAGGGATGGACAGATTGTATTGTCATGACACCAGAACCAATTTTCTGAAGGACTATTCGACCTGGTGAGTGGAGAGAAACAGCCCAATTTATGGCGTCAAGCCGTTCTATAGTTATTCCAGAGATAGGTAACAAAAAGTTCGCGGCGGTGATCATCGACTATGAAGGAAACATGCAGGCTGCCTGAAGAATAGTGGAAGAAAGAGGTTATTCTAGAATCCGTTGCTTCTCATCCGATACGTTTCAATAACATAGTAATAAGTGATGTTTTCTTAAACTTTTTTATATTACTGATATTTTCATATTTTTCTCATTCTTTCCATGTATTTTCTATTTAAGGACGACACACACACCCAGTCCCCGAGCCAGTGGAAATAACCAATTAAAGTTAAAATCCTCAACCCTGCCGGGTATCGAACTCGAGGCCCCTTTGAACCAAAGGCCAGCACGCTAACCATTTAGCCATGGGGCCGGACTGTTAAAGGAGGATACATGGAAGAAACTTGAATAAGAAAGTCGCTTACTAAGTCCAATGTCTACCGCCATCACTATACTTCAGGCAGACAATACCGTGTTGCCATTGCCAGACGTGAATCATAACTTGAAAATGAAAGATTACCTTGGCCTTTGCAAACCTAATACCGTCAGGGTTTGAAGAGAATGAACAAAATCAACTCAAAGGGATGTACTGAAATAAGGTATTATTTACATACCAGGAAAATGCTGTGGTTGTACCTTAATTAAGGCCACGGCCGGTTCCTTCCAACTCCTAGGCCTTCCCTATCCCATCGTCGCCATCAGACCTATCTGTGTCGGTGCGACGTAAAGCCACTAGCAAATAAATAAGGTATAGCCTATAACATCGCGATCGCAGAGAAACGCCAGTATGGGCGCCTTCGCTAAAACTTTCATGTGAGCCACCACTAGAGTTACCATAGGAACGGGTGTAGTGGAATTACATTGAACGATGTCTGAGTATTCACGAGGTTAAATTTCTCAACCCTTACTTAACGGTTTGAAATAAAACCAAGTGTAGGGAAAATCCAGATGTCTGTACTGTAATACTCATTAAAAGCGGATTAGCAATTTTTGCGTGAATTCAATTCAAATTGAACGACAGACAAAGCTTTAAAAACTGGATATCGTCTCCGTATCGTGTATACTCGATCCGTATAAACCTTGACAATTATAATGAGTTATAATTTCGCTCTGGAAGCTAGTGTAAACTTGAAACTGAGTTTAATGATCTCACTGGCTCTGGGAGAGTTTATAGCGGGAGCCGTTAAGATTATTGTTGGCTATTATTAATTAGTTCGCAGTCTCTAGTTTTGCAGTCATAACAGGAACATGCAGTATTCTTTTCGGCAGCGTGTTTTTATTGTGAAAATGTATTAGAAGACAAATTCCGTGTTTGAAACACAACGGGCATTTCGAAGTGAATTCAGTATGCGCGATTTTTCAACCAATCCAACAATTTTGTCGATGGTAAGAAAACCAGAGACCACTAGCTTGCTCTTCGGCTAGAGGCGAAAACACAGACCTGAAATGAGTCCAGATTGTGGTAATAATGCTCGAGAACAATTGAACTCACCAAACTTTTACCGTAATTTTGCTGATTGAGCCAGAAAACAGGCTACTCATATGGCCCATGCTAGACAGCTGCAAATGAATCGGGCTTAGGTTCTTACTGGTGGCATGCAGTCCAGGAATTGAAGTAATGCGTTATTAACAATGTTTCAGGCTCTTCTTATTACAATCCCTGGGACGATGACCTAGATGTTAGGCCCCTTTGCACAACAAGCATCATGATGTTACAAGATATTCTCTACATTTGCGGATGAGGCGTGGTTCTACCCGTCAGGCTACTAACAACATAGAGCAGATATTGAGCTACTAAAATCCGAACATCATCCACGAAACACCACTGCATTCTGAAATGTTTGGAATCTGGTGCACGGTATCAGCTACCAGAATTGTTGGTTCCCATTTTATAAGACAATGCAGTAAGCACTAAGGTTTTTGGGCTCATTTTCAGTGAATTCACGGAACAACTGAACGGGACTGAATAGACAGAAGGCTAATTTGAGCAAGATAGTGCAACACGTTACACATCTAACAATTCCATGAAAAGCCAGCTTCTTCGATGATTGACTGATATAAAAAAAATCTGTGGCCCCACATTTTCAACATTTACTCTGCGGAATCTCTCACAGTTACTTTGTAATTCAAAATAGTTTGCACACATTTGTTATCATTGGTTCAAAAGTTATATGGCCTAAATCATTAAAATTGCAAGGGTTTACGTCGAACGCCCTATACCAAGGGCGCCCATGCCCGGGAGCAAAGGAGGGGGGGGGCGTGGCCCCCCTCTAGCTCTCATCGAAAGGAAAAGTCTAATGTAGTCAGGTGTTTTTCTTTCAAGAAAATGATTTAGAATTCGGTATTACGTAGAAGTGGTAGTACCGCCCCCACCAACAGGCAGGGGGGGGGGATACCATGCGTGTTATTCTACCGCGGAATGCTAGGCGCCATTCATCTTCTAAAATATTAAAAATACTGCATACCCCCAGATCTACCCTCCCCTCCCCCCCTACAAACTGTTATATGGGCGCCCATGCCCTGTACCAAACCTCCCAAAATCGCAGCAAAATAACTAATACATTGACTGAAAAATAATATATTCTTACTAAGAAATATATAGTCGTTCCTCATTACCGAGTAGCATGCCATATTTTGAGGACTCCGTAAGGTATGTTACCAGGGGAAAAGTAATTCTTGTATGAGAATATTCGTTGAAACAAAAAAACACTTTTTCCTTTGCTAAAATCAAATTATCATAAATGTGTTTCTCGGTCATGGCCATCCATATTTATATCAAAAACGCATGGCACCACGGCCCGTTCAGAACCTCGGAATACAGTTGCCCAGCCAGAGGGCTTGCAGATATTGAAGTGTCACGTGGCCAGTGTGATGTTATCCTCAGGCATATTGCTGGGCTGTCCGGACCGAGTCAATCAATAAATCACTACTGATCTGCATTTAGGCCAGTCGCCCAGGTGGCAGATTCCCTATCTGTTCTTTTCTTAAACGACTGCAAAGAAATTGGAAATTTATTGAACATCTCCCTTGGTAAGTTATTCCAATCCCTAACTCCCCTTCTTATAAACGAATATTTGCATCAATTTATCATCTTAAATTCAAACTTTATCTTCATATTGTGATCTTTCCTACTTTTAAAGACACCACTCAAACTTATTCGTCTACTGATGTCATTCCACGCCATATCTCCACTGACAGCTCGGAACATACCACTTAGTCGAGCAGCTCGTCTCCTTTCTCCCAAGTCTTCCCAGCCCAAACTTTGCAACAATTTTGTAACCCTACTCTTTTGTCGCAAATCACACAGAACAAATCGAGCTGATTTTCTTTGGATTTTTTCCAGTTCTTGAATCAAGTAATCTTCGTGGATCCGTACTCTAGTTGGGGTCTTACCAGAGACTTATATGCCCTCTCGTTTACATCCTTACTACAACGCCTAAACACCCTCATAACCATGTGCAGAGATCTGTACCCTTTATTTACAATCCCATTTATGTGATTACCCCAATGAAGATCTTTCCTTATATTAACACCTAGATACTTACAATGATCCCCAAATGGTAATTAAAACTGAGAGGACTTTTCCTATTTGTGAAACTCACAACCTGACTTCTAACTCCGCTTGCATCTCATATACGAATCTTCGGTTGGTCTCAGGAGGCTGAAGGAACCAAGTTCCAGACATCAGTCCAGACTTAGATTCCTTGAACTGACCGGGAATCGAACCCAAGGGTAAGAGGGAGACACGCTATCTCTCGGAGTTGACCATAATATTACTGACATTATAAGCAATGGGAATGGTCGAGAAAACATTACGACATCAATATATCTAGCTGCAACATCGGACTTTCCGAATATGTATGTATCTATCTCAAACATACAGTAATATGTCAGTACACACTTCATCTCGCGAAGTGAACATTGAACCTTCTCATTCACTTAAAAACATCATGCTAGTTTGGATTTGCTACGGTGTGTTAGTCTTGAGGAATGCCGTTCTTCCCACAAAATCATGGACTCCGCTTTTTCTTCGCCGGAAGACAGTTGCTACTGGAACTTTGTAACGGCGTCTAAAATTTGCCATGCGGTTCTCTGTCTGCTTCCATAATTCGCGGGCATAAAACGTGCCTGTAACATTAAATCTCTCGCATGACCAGTGAGTTCATCACA
The DNA here is from genome assembly GCF_040414725.1 of Anabrus simplex. Classification (NCBI taxonomy): domain Eukaryota; kingdom Metazoa; phylum Arthropoda; class Insecta; order Orthoptera; family Tettigoniidae; genus Anabrus; species Anabrus simplex. The sequence goes on from NC_090265.1 coordinate 332,172,122, forward strand.
TATGTAAATAATACCATCCATTTGTAAGATGATGAGAACTACTTGTGAGAACTAGGACAAATTTAAGTACTTCTCGATTATGACTGCTCTGGGAAATGCTTTGGAGGCACTATGAGACTATGTTTTCAAATTGTTGAACTACTCTTTTTCTGTGTTTCATATTTCCATGCAGATGTTTAATCATCAACAGCTTAAAGTATTCATACCACTTTTCCTTTAGAGGCAGTCATGTCTTTTAGCGTTCAGTCTCCAAGCCTTTGTGATTGATCCACGCCTTCACACTCATCTACTCGCAGCTATTACTGTGTCGATATTTTGACTTAGGCAGAGCGCTTGTTTTCTGAGTCCAAGTTGGCAGGTTCGATCCTTGCTCGGTCCGGTGGTATTTGAATTTTGTTTATATACATTAGTCTCGTTCTGGTAGATTAATTGAGACGTAAAGGAACTACTGAGGGACAAAATTCTGGCACAATGACGTCTTGGAAATCGTAAAAGTAATCACATTGTTACCACGACTGTGGGATATCCAGTTTCAAATGCTCCATCTTTATCATTAGTTTTCAAGTCTGACCACCGTCTCCTAGGACTACTTCTCCTTGTCTTTATTTTCCCTGATCTCACCTGGTAAGACACGTGAAAATCGGAGTGTTCTTATTGGTCCAGCATACGAGGAAACGTAGCTTGGTGTCGCCTGCCAGTTTTACTGAATTTTGGATATGTTATGGGAGATCAAGAAGTAAGACATAGTACAAAGGATTTTTTCTGCAAAGAAGTGTTAAATGGTTGAAATCACACCAAAAACAGAGGTGTAAAGAGGTTATTTTACTATTGCATGTACAATAATTCCCTCGGGGGAGCCTTTAGAGGTCGCATCCTGAGGTGGTGGATAGGGATCCACAAATGCTCGTATGTGGGCTGGTTCAGGCACCCTGAAAATGGACCCGAGAACCAACAGGCAGTCGAATTCTTGGAGGATTAATATTACAGAGGCACCCTCTCACCAGATGACATAAATAAGGAGGGCCCTACCTGAGGGTAATGTGTGCAAGACCTCAGCGTCATCTGCAGAGGATAAGATAATCTTTCGGTACAGTGTAAATGGCGTAAGAGCCTTGATGAAGTAAATACACTAGTGTCCAAAAGTTAAGTATAATCACTAAACGAGGCTATACCGCCCGATGGGAATGTCAGACGGATTGCTGAACAAAAGGAAGCTGACTCGCACACCATATGTCACACAACTTGTCAAAAAAAACAAAAACAAAAACAGTGTGAGATAGGTTCTGATAGCTAAGGTACACCTTTGACAACAACTAACAAAACTTGACAATGTCTTTGAAAACAAAATATGCTGTTAATAGGGTGTATGGTTTCCCCTAACGGCCACACATGCTTCGCAGCGACGTGACACGCTCTCTATCAGATGGTCCAAGAGCTCTTGTGGCAGTCAATCCCATTCTTCCGAAAGGGCAATTCGAAGGTCTTGGAGGTTCCTTGGTGGAGGTTGACGGGATGAAATTCGCCTCCCCAATGCATCCCAGGCATGTTCTATAGGATTCAGATCCGCAGACCTCGCTGGCCATCCATGCGATGAATGTCTTCCCCAGCCAGAAATTCATCCACCAGAGCAGCGCGGTGCGTCGGGCATTATCGTCCATTAAGAGGAAGTCTGGACCAACCGCACCTCTGAAGAGTCGAACATGGGGTCTCAGTACCTCATCCCTGTGTCTCCGATCGTTAACAGTCTTCCTCGGACCACCCATGAAGATGTGCAGGTCCGTACGGCCATTCCAAATGATGCCGCTCCACACCATGACGCCACCACCACCACCATACTGGTCCCGTTCCACGATGTTCCTGTGATTGTCTCGGCCACCCGGTTCTCTCCAGCTTAATGTGTGACGGTTCTGCATACTGAAGCGGGATTAATCTGTGAAGAGCACATGCCTCCATTTATTTATGGTCCAGTTTCGATGTTGACGGCTCCACAGTTAACAGGCCCCTCTCTGTGCTGGAGTGAGCGGGACGCACACCGCTGAACTTCGGGCAAACAGCCCTGCTATTCTGAGCCTCCGGTACACAGTTTGCCGGGAAACGGCAACCCCTGAGATGGCTGCAAGCTCCGCCGACAATTGTCTTGCAGGTGCACTCCGATTTCGTCGGGCGGTTAAGGCCAGATATCGGTCCTGCTATGGGGTGGTACCCTTGGTCGACCTGGTACTGGCCTGCGACTAACATCGCCTGTGTCTCGAATTCGTCTCCAAAGCCTGGAAATGAAACTTTGTACCACATTCAAGGATACGACGTCTTCAGTCTCTATCTGGCCTGCTTCCAGGCGGCCGAGTATTCTACCCTGCAAAATGGGGTCCAAATGGCGTCGTTGTGCCATTATATTGTCACGTTCACCATGAGGCTACACTCCTTACACTATAACAGGGCAAACGCGACTTAGGGAATATGGGGCGCAGGCACTGGCTGTGTTTACCTTGCGGTTACGCCGCTAGTCAAAGCAGGGAACACTCCCTTCCTATAGAGGGCGAACACGTAAGGTTGGTAGGTGCATGTGTCGTGCAATTTGCGGTCTATTTCCTGTTGCCATGCTTACCCGTAACTTATGCTGAACTTTTGGACACTAGCGTACATATTTCTCCACGAAACGTCTCATTCATGAGACACCAGCACTACAAAACATCATTGACAATATATTAAGCAACAATCTCCAGTCCATCCTTTATTTGGATTTGATACTGTTACAGCGCATGCAGTACGGAAGTTGTACGTCAATTAAATCTCACTGAACAGGAGCTTATGAAATTCCTATTTTATTCGAGACCTATATAATCGACATAATATTGTCCAATATTACGCATTTATGTCCGCCTCCGTGGTGTAGTGGTTAGTGTGATTAGCTGCCACCCCCGGAGGCCCGGGTTCGATTCCCCGCTCTGCCACGAAATTTGAAAAGTGGTACGAGGGCTGGAACGGGGTCCACTCAGCCTCGGGAGGACAACTGAGTAGAGGTGGGTTCGATTCCCACCTCAGCCATCCTGGAAGTGGTTTTCCGTGGTTTCCCACTTCTCCTCCAGGCAAATGCCGGGATGGTACCTAACTTAAGGCCACGGTCGCTTCCTTCCCTCTTCCTTGTCTATCCCTTCCAATCCTCCCATCCCCGCAAGGCCCCTGCTCAGTATTGCAGGTGAGGCCGCCTGGGCGAGGTACTGGTCATCCTTCCCAGTTGTATCCTCCGACCCAGTGTCTGAAGCTCCAAGACACTGCCCTTGAGGCGGTAGAGGTGGGATCCCTCGCTGAGTCCGAGGGAAAAACCAACCCTGGAGGGTAACCAGATTAAGAAAGAAAGAAATTACGCATTTATTTAATGCATGCCTTACTTCAGGCAATATCCCAGTTAAATGGAAAGCACTCATTCTTCCAGCCCAGGAAATCTCTCCAATAAGCAATACATCTGACTACCGACTTGTATGCATTCTCACAGCACTTTCTAAGGTTCTGGAGAAGATAATGCATAAATAAATTGTTAAATGCTTAAAAAAATATTATTTAGTTCATCCCTACAGTCTGGTTTTAAGAAAGGACACAGTACTGCAACTGGCATTAGACGGGCAAAGGACGAACGAAAACTGACTATACTTACCCTCCTAGACTTCAGCAGTGCATTTGACACTGTAAATATAGACATAATGTTATTTAAGTTACAAAAACTTCGCATGGCTAGTTCTGTTATTCAGCTCTTGGGCTCATGCCTCAAAAATAGACGACAGTGAGTTTCATCAAACACGACGACTACAGAATGGAGGGCTAAGTTATCTGACGTTCCTCAAGGATCTATTCTTGGGACTCTCTTATTCTTAATCTATATTAATGACATTTCTTCTCAAATGAATGACTGCAACTATCACCTATATGCCAACGGTCTTCAAATATATTCACAATTTAAAGTATCCACCAAATGAACTCCATTTTAAATTTTAAATTCAATTAGCTCCTGTGAAAAAGAGAACTGCCAATTAATTAACCCGAAGAAAACGCAATCATATTACGACAGCGTATTCTTTTAAATACCCTAAACATCTGCCTACTCTGATGTTCTGTGGTGAAGCTATACCTTTTCAGAAGTCTGTAAAACAAACCTAGGCGTCTCCATGAATGACACACTGGAATGATCACATAACAAGTGTTTGCAGAAACGTACATGCATCTCTTCACCCCCTAAAAATTAAACAATCCATTCTTCCACGTAGTATAAAAATAACACTCATTTTTGCAATAATTAATTACTGTGATGTACTAATCGACGCAAATTTAGAACAAACAATGAAGCAATGAACTCTTGCCTAAGATTTATATTTTCTTTGAACTTTGAGACATATACCTTCCCTTATTATGAGAAGCTATCGTGGCTGAAAATCGATGAACTGAGAAACCTACGTATTGCGACACTAATATTGCTACTTCTGAACGAATCTACACCTGAATACCTATTCTCAAATTTTAACTTCCTTTCCTCTAGCCATGGACATAATACCAGATCGATTTCTACCCTGATGATACCCTTTAATCACTCATATGTATACAGCTGTTCCTTCAAGGTGTTTGGGGGCAAGGCTATGGAACACTCTCCCTGTCAGTATACGTAATAGCACTTCAATAGTCTTTTTTTACACGGTCTTGTCGAGATGTCCTCTTAAATACGTGAACAGCTTGTATGAATGTTAAGAGTGAATTAGAGCAAGGATTATTTAAAGCTATTGTTAGGTAACATAGATAATATTAATCATCAAGAAAATAAGTATTGTAATTCTATTTTATTCCGTTAATTTACGTAGTTTCTATATACGGTATCCAGTCTCATTAACTTCCAAATTATGTGACTGTGTACTGTAAGTTGTGCTTAAGTGTAAGAGAGGTCCGTGAGCCCTAACTTCGCAACATATAAAGACATAAAATAAATAAAGAAGAGGATCAAAAATGGTACTTTTTGGAGCAAAGGCAATTACAAAATTGGTGTTATGAAGACACATGAAAAGTTCACCGGAACTCATTTTGCTGCTTGGTACTGTAAGGAGAAAAATATCCAGAATTAAGCCAAATAACAAGATTAATACCAACGTGACGAAGTAAAAAATCTGAAAAAAGAATATTAAAACTAATTTAAAACTAAATGGACGTGTTTTCATAATTTATTGACAAATGTATTTTAATAACTACCCCTAAGAGAAATGCAATTTTAACTAGCAGAACCCTTGTGAACCTTACATTAAACATGAGTATGACAAATTGCAACAATATCTTGCTAGGAATATTCATTATCCGACATAACGGAGTAAACCGCATAGAAATAGTTATGCAGAAATAGAATTATTACCGAACGCGACCAAAATGAAAAAACTGTAATTGAGGAAAAAACAAGTGTTGGTCTTTCTTTTATAACACAATATCGACTTCCCATAGTTTCTATAATTACAAGACCTTCAGAGTCTGCACTTTCCTCCCTTCCATTACACTTCCCTTTCTTCAAGCGGTCAAAACTCTCCTTTTCTCTCATCGAGTAATGTTAAAGAATACCGATAATCACATTGTTTTCCACCTCAAAACAACACTCATCTCTCGCTATGACTTAGTTCATTAATTTCATAGTTAATGTATCCACCTACATACGCGTCACATAGCATCTCATAGTTGATTCGTACGAACTGCTTCATCCAACATGCTTACTTTTAGCCCACGCGTCTGCCAAAACTTTACGCATACATATAATTCCCGTGTACCTGTAACAGATACAGTTCTCTTTCATTGCCAAGAAGACTGCTTTCCATCCAGATGAAAGATGTGAATTCTTCAGTCAAATTGCTTGGCTTTCCGGCTATGTCCGGTGGCTCTCGTTTCGGAAAGCCATTCATTTGATCTCAGGAGGCTGAATGAACACCTTTACAGCCTTCGGTCCAAAATTAAAATCTTTGGACAAACTAAGATCGAGCCTGGGGCCTCCAGGTAAAAGACACAAACGATGGTGCTACACCGCGTATTCAGGAAACCGTGAATTTTGACTGACATATGACAAGACCTGAAACATAATATGATCCCCATTCAGTGAGTTGAAAAATGGAGATGCCCCAGAAAACAACAGATTATGTGTTACTGACAGTTTTCTTCTGTCTTCGGTGACCAGTCTGATTTGATACATCTCTTGAAAAAGTAAATGAGGGGTTGCTATGTTGCTACCAATAAAGTATCTAAGGCTTCTAGTATTAAAAGGAGAAAAATCCACTTATTTTAGGAATTAAAATGTTGACAGCATTGGCTTCTACTATTAACCCTCTACTAGACTGTCACCGGTATATGTATCGAATAGCTGGAATTAGCTATCTTGGCGAGGAGTCAAACTCAGGCCCCGTCGGACTAAAGGTCACCGCGCTACCACTCAGCCAAAGAGGGGATTATTATTATTATTATTATTATTATTATTATTATTATTATTATTATTATTATTATTATTATTATTAAATCTTAACTTCATTCTAAATAAGAGAGGGGTGTGTGGGAAAGACAAGGAGGAAAGAAGAGAAGAAAGAGGAGAAGATTATTATCAGTTTTTCAAAATGTTATTTTGTACATGGTGAACCTGACCAAAAAAATTCTGGAAATAGACGTGAATAAGAACAATAATAATAATAATAAGACCACAACCATAGTAAGGCCACACCATGAGCGTACGGACTGTGCGAATGAAGCATAGGTCTTGACTTAACGCATGGTAGAATTAGTTACCTTACATGGTTTTAAAAAGGTATAAACATGTGCAAAACTTAGGAGGTGTGAAAAATCAGTATTTGTTTAGTCGGACCTACAGTATGCGCATGTTTATGAAGGATACACTGTTCACAAAAATGTGAAATGAGTACATGGTATGTACTAAATATAAATTTACACCTTGTCCTTTTAAGATGTAAATTTGAGTCCCGAGGCTTAAAACATCTTTCATGAAGTAAACTCACTTTCAGTAATTTCTCTGAAGGAGGGTAACCAGTGTGCGAGCACACAAGTGCCACTCATGTTCATTTGTGTTTTCTTGGAAGTTTATTACAGAGCTCCCAGTTCCGCCTTAGCCCTTTGATTAGAGACACAAGTCTGCCGTATCCGGTCGCCCATTGTAACTGTTCTTGTTTAGCACTTGTTGATAGAACCTGTTCTTACCTCGTAAGACCTCATTAGCAACAGTCCAGTACAGTTAGCTCCTGTGTTTTGTTGTGAACAAAGCACAACTAAGAATTAGACAAACACACTCCCTTAATGTCAACATGACGTAGGCAAGAGGCAATGCCCTACAAGAATAACAGAATAACATTCTTAATATTCCAAACAGACGTTGTACAACTCTATGTGAAGTAAAGATATTCGAATAAATTGTTCATCGTCTGTATATTTTGTTTCATATAAGAAGATTGTGATATGATATTAAAAAGAAGAAATGAAGGAGTTCGGGATATGGGCAGACGCGATGAGGGATCTTCCGGAAAGTGTGAGAATAAAAGCTGGCAAGAAGTGGTCTAAAGAGCGAAGAACTGCATTCTCCACCAAGATGAAGAAGTACTAGAAATCCAGAAAAGCTGACAATTGTTAACCAGTGGTCTTCCGAAACGATATGCGAAGAAAATAATATTATTGATTTTACGTCTTTCTACTTTTTATGGCTCTTGGAGACACCAAAATTTTGTCACACAGTTCCTGTTTGCGTGCAGATAAATTTACCAACATGGGGCTAATGTATTTGAAAACCTTCAAATACCATTGGCCTGAGTTGGGTGAATCCACCAACTTGGGCTAAGAAGGCCAGCGCTATACCGTCTGAGCTTCTCAGCGTTAAACACGTAGTAAAAAAAAAAAAAAAAGAATGGTTATAGCACAGTCTAATATACACAGTCGCGAAGCTCCGTAGTGAAGAAATGGCATCCTGTTGACAGGCGGAACGACACCAGCAAGCTCTAACTCTCTACCAAACAACTCATTGCACTTTCCCACGTAAATTATAAACTGTAACCACCTCGACAACTATATTAATCGTTCATTTTCATAAAATACGTCGATACACCAGACTACTTATTGCAACAGCGTGGTAATAATGCCGAAGGAAAACAACAATAGTTTATTTTCGAAGGAACAACCACTGTAGTTAAGGTCTTAGCCATTTTTGAAAACCTATAATTGAACTGAATTTGATAATTTCACATAAATCACAAAAATAGAAATGAACTACAAAACAATTAAAATAATATTCACAGATCTCAGGAACCTAAATGGCTGAATTTTGAGCGTTTTTGTTTTATGACACTGAAAATTTTCATTGCAAAATACCACAATGTGATCTAATCTTAGTTTCACAAATAATTTCAACACTAATGACTTAGTACCTTCACAGCATTATTGTGGAAAATCAGGTATTTACATTAGGGAATTAATAGTATAACACATCCAAGTTAGTGAGCATACAGCCCATGTTCTCTCTGCTCCTCTGACAACCGAGCAAGTGGCCGCGCGGTTTAGGTCATGTAGCTATCAGCTTATATTCCGGAGATAGTGGGTTCGAACTCCACTGTCGCCAGCCCTGAAGATGGTTTTTCGTGGTTTCACGTTGTCAAAACAGCCTGTACCTTAATTAAGGCCATGGTCGCTTCCCTCTCGCTCCAAGCCCTTTCCTATCCCACCGTTGCCAAAAGACCTATCTATGTCGGTGCAACGTATGACTGCGTTATCAATAACTTTCGGTTCGAAGAAATCTGTGGAGATTCCATACTAATTTCTTCTTCTCTGCTGACATAAACTGGCTGTCTCCAAAATGATTCGAACATAACGTTATGTTATTGGACAAATAGTTCACATTTTTCTCCAATTAATCAGCCCTCCTACTATTTACAAGCAATTTTCTTGCCTTTCTTCCTTTCTTAATCCGTTTACCCTCCAGGGTTGGTTTTTCCTTCGGACTGAGTGAGGGATCCCAACTCTACCGCCTCAAGGGCAGTGTCCTGGAGTGTGAGACTTTGGGTTGGGGGATACAACTGGGAAGGAGGGCCAGTAGCTTGCCCAGGCGGCCTCACCTGCTATGCTGAAGAGGGGCCTTGTGAGATTTGGAAAGATTGGAAGGGATAGGCAAGGAAGAGGGAAGGAAGCGACCGTGGCTTGAAGTTAGGTACAATCTCGGCATTTGCCTGGAGAAGTGGGAAACCACGGAAAACGACTTCGAAGATGGCCGAGGTGGGAATCGAACTCCCTTCTACTCAGTAACCTCCCGAGGCTGAGTGGACCCCGTTCCAGCCCTCGTACCACTTTTTCAAATTTCGTGGTAGAGTCGGGAATCAAACCCGAGCCTCCGGGGGGTGACAGCTAATCACACTAACCACTACACAGAGGCGACAAGCAATTTTATACACATTGAAAATTAAAATACCGCTACGTGTTAGAGGTTACGGTTGCGTTAAAACGTTATTTAAGTTCATATAATTATAATTGGATGGATTTCACTATGAGTTACATTCCTGAATCACTGATGAACGAAATGCTTACTTACCTCAAGTTAAATTTCTGAATCTTCACAATATTGTTCTATCATCCGAAAATGTAAACTGTAATTCAAGCTTTACTGTACAGGATCTTTAGAAAACCTAAAGAATGATATCTCTGGTATCTTCTTGTAAATGAGCAATTTATTTCGCCATACACATTTCGTAAATACCACATCAATTTAATAGAAAACTGATCATCTATAATGTAATTACCTCACGCTTACCTCACAAAACGTATACATCTTACACATCCCAGAAGACCGGCAGCTTGCTGTCCGCGTGGAGCGCTGCAGTCGCATGGATGAAAAAAATGAGCCGAGCTTCGCGACTGTGTATATTAGACTGTGGTTATAGCCTATATTTTTGGTACTGCTTCAGCATTTGTCTGGATTCGGTGTGAAAGAATACGGAAGCTGGGAATACCCCGTCCTAGTTTCACAACCTAACCTTAAATTCGGGAAGCTACTATCGTAATCCCTACACCACGGCAGCGACGGATATTGACCTAATTATTCCGAGGTTCGATGTGGAACAGACACCATAGACAACTTAAGCCAATTACGAAAGTGAAACCGATAAAAGCTTAGAGAATTGCATTCGTCTCTGAGGTAATCGACAAGATTTCAGTGTGAACAAGGTCTAGGAATTCTTGTACTTACAGTATATGTTTCATTTCTTTGCCATATTTGATGCCAATATATTTATTGGTCCAGGGATCATGGTATTTTGCTGTTTTAACTGCCCGCGCTAGTCATATTGACAAAGATAATGAGAATTCACAGACGTAGCTTTCCTATTCGTCGGTGCTAGCCCTGGACCTCAAGAAGGAAACAAAAGACGGCACGAGCGGCGGAATACAACATAAGGGAGTCCTGTCTACAGCTCGTAAGTACGTGTACATATTTCTCTAGTAACGGCGGTATTTCTTAATTTACCGCAGATTTGTCACTTCACTTGTGTAAAAGAAATTATTATGTTCCATTTGGGACAAATATTACAGTGACATTTCGTAGATAAGAATGCTCTACATAACCCTGAGCGCCTATTTCATGTCAGAGATCATTAAAGAAGTGTCCTCCGTGGAGTTCTCACTGGAATTATAATTGAAGTGTTCTCGGACGATAACTTTGTTCTTGTGTATGATGTTCAAAGATGATAATCAACATGTTAAAACGGCCACTTTTCGCAGAACTGATAACTTCACTTTCCCATGGAAATCTCTATTTGAGACGTTCTGCTTCACTAGGCTAATCAAGCCTCTGCCACCTTCTACTATGGCGAGATCAATCATTCTACAGGTGACTGAACATGCCACATGATGTTGAGAGCCATCTTTATGCTTGTCTTGCCCTGTATCTGGCCAATAACTGTTGTTCATTCTCACTCTAAATGAGCATAGATGGTGATGTTACAAATTTCATCACGTTATTCTCCGAAAGGGTAGGGTTCAATATCTTCCTCAATCTACTGTCACCCTTATTCATTGCTCGTATGATAAGTTTGACTTGCCGCATTCCCACTTACAAGCCATTATTATGTCGTATGTACGCCATTCTACACATAACCTAACTCTTGTAAAACCTCCAATTATTAAGCCTATGTTTAATATATTTTAATTATCTTTTATTAAATGCTAAGTACGACTATATTCTGTAGATATGTATTGTACATGTTGTATAATACGTATTGTGAATACGTCTAACCTCGAAGTCTGTGTAGCCGAAAAACTGTAGAAAACTCTGAGGTGTAATATTCGTATATTGGGTATAATTATCATTCTGATACATATAAACTTACTGTAATTATCTATTATTCAGATACATGTAGAAACATTAGGATTTTTGTATATTCTGACACTATGGTTTGTGCAAGATTGACTCCAATCCTCAGACCGTAATATTAAAAAAATATGGCGGCCGAAGTAGCCGGATTGTTGGTACTGGCTAACACGAAAATAGCACGTACATATTGTATAAACGGCGGTAATTTAACATGACAAATGTAACATCATAGGGAAAACTACTTTTACAAGTATGAAAAAGCTTCGCCAACAAGTACGCACCACATATAATCAACTAGAATCACATATATTGTACTAGAAAAGAGACCACAACAAGGTGATTATTTAGACATTTCAATTCGTCAAATAACGTTTTCTCTTACATTTCACTTCGCTGGATAGATGAAAATACATGATAAAACTGTTAAAATTATATTTCTAACATCATTTTGAATGTTTCAAAATAAATTAAGGTGCGAAATTCTTCCATTTAATCGCTCTTATGAGAACTGTGAAACATAATTTGTTACCTTAGTTTTGAAGTGGTGATGAAAGGGAAGTACACCCGAAATAATAATGTTATTGGCTTTACGTCCCACTAACTACATTTTTTACGGTTTTCGGAAACGTCGAAGTGCCGAAATATAGTTCTGCAGTAGTTCTTTCACGTGCCAGTACATCTACCGACACAATGCTGACGTATTTGAGCACCTTCAAATATCACCGGACTGAGCCAGGATCGAATCTGCCAACTTGGGGTCAGAAGGCCAGCGCCTTAATCGTCTGAGTCACTCAGCCCAAGTACACCCGAAATTATTACGTTAACCCAATGAACGGCCCTGGTAATGTTAAAATAATGTTGACATATGGCATAACAGCACTTCACATAATGATAGTAACCTTAGTAAAGAAACGTTCAGACACTAAAGATATAACAGGTTTTTACCCATTAAAGAACATGAGTGCAAAACTCTATTGACTAAACATTGATATTTAACCACATTGTCGAGCTTCAGTTCGGCGCTGTCTGCTTGATAACAGATAACCACAGCATGAATATGAAGGTGTTGGTAGTGCAAAACCGTAAGTTACAAACCCAGCTAATCCCTCAGGTCACTATATCTTCTGTGTAACAGTATACAGATTGCTCCATCTGTCACACTTAGAAATTTTGTTTTACTCCAAGATCCAGCCAAACATTTCCGCAGGCAAAGCACAGATTATTGTAAAATACACTTGCATCTAAATCACTCGACATTTTGAAGCACATAGACACTGACGGAATAACACAATATCAGTTATGTTCTATCTAAATTAATATTTTTCGAGGAACACGAATAGTTTGGAAGTAGAGAAATAGCTTCCCTAACCTCAGACTTATTCTCAAAATTATATATGTACGCTACAGTTTTCTCATGGACTTAAAAATAATCACGATGTAAACTTATATTCCTAATCCATTTCTTTCTTAGTGTTCTGTTCCATTGCCATTGTTATACTAAAACCTGGTCAACGCAGTGCACTCGTATTCTTTAATGGGTAAAAGCACGATCAAAACAAACACATTCTCACATTACTGTGTATAATTACAGATCCTATGACTCCACTGACTCATATAAATACACTCGCACACTTATATTCTACAAAGAAACTAACATTTATCGTCAACTTTCATAAAATTACACCAACTACGTAAGATAACAACACACCAAAACAAACCCACATTTCCAACAATTCCGGCTACTCAATTCGCCATCTTTGAACGATCGAGAGTAGCATTAAGGTCCGAGGACTGGAGTCGGTCTTGGTTGGTGTATAATTATGTAATCGAACATTCGAGTTTGATCTACTCCAATCGAGAGGCCGGTCGATCGATTATTCCTTGTATGTTTGATGTGTTCCATTTAGAGTTGCAAGCACATTTCCAGAAGTCGATATTTCTAAACTGTTTGTCGAACAGTATACATCGAGCTGACAGGCCGAGAGGCCAGTGACAAAGTGGCAGAGACAGTGCAGTAAGAGAATGTAGAGTGTGAGTTAGAGTGAGTGTTACAGTGAACTGAGGGGTTGGTTGATATCTGAACTTGTCAGAATCGACTTGAGTGAGACGGTAATTAGTCTTGCCTTGTGATCGTAAAGTGAATGATCAATGTGTAGACTTGTTGATATCTGTACCGGGCGAGTTGGCCGTGCGGTTAGGGGCGCGCAGCTGCAAGCTTGCATCCGGGAGATATAGGGTTCGAACCCCACTGTCGGCAGCTCTGAAGATGGTTTTTCGTGCTTTCACATTTTCACACCAGGCAAATGCTGGGGCTGTACCTTAATTAAGGCCACGACCACTCCCTTCCCATTCATAGGCCTTTCCTATCCCATCGTCGCCATAAGACCTATCTGTGTCTGTGCGACGTCAAGCAAACAGCAATAAAAAACCTGGTATGTGCATTTTTCAGAATCGACTGAATAATCAGTGAGTTGACTGTTGATATCTGTACTTGTCAGAATCGGCAGTAAATTGTTTCAGTGCGAATAGTGTTGTGCTATGTATAATTGCGTGTTGTTAACGAATAGACGTAGCGGCAATAAAGTGGTTTTATGGAAGGAAGTGGACGTATCTCGTGTGATATTTATTTACACCAAAATAAAATCGCATTGAGAACGATAATTTTTCCATTCATTTCGAAAATATTAACATTTATACCCTGTACGATGTCCATGAGTCCGCCTCTGTGATGTAGTGGTTAGCGTGATTAGCTGCCACCCCCGGAGGTCCGGGTTCGATTCCCGGCTCTGCCACGAAATTTGAAAAGTGGTACGAGGGCTGGAACGGGGTCCACTCAACCTCGGGAGGTCAACTGAGTAGAGGTGGGTTCGATTCCCACCTCAGCCATCCTGGAAGTGGTTTTCCGTGGTTTCCCACTTCTCCTCCAGGCAAATGCCGGGATGGTACCTCACTTAAGACCACGGCCGCTTCCTTCCCTCTTCCTTGTCTATCCCTTCCAATCTTCCCATCCCTCCTCAAGGCCCCTATTCAGCATAGCAGGTGAGGCCGCCTGGGCGAGGTACTGGTCATTCTCCCCAGTTGTATCCACGACCCAAAGTCTGAAACTCCAGGACACTGCCCTTGAGGCGGTAGAGGTGGGATTCCTCGCCGAGTCCGAGGGAAAAGCCAATCCTGGAGAGTAAACAGATTAAGATAGATAGACGATGTCCATGAATAAATCCTGAGGTTATTATTATTATTATTATTATTATTATTATTATTATTATTATTATTATTATTATTATTATTATTATTATTTACAGTTTGCTTTACGTCGCATCGACACAGATGTTTTATTGCAACGATGGGATAGGAAAGGGTTAGAAGTCGGAGTGAAATGACTCTGGCCTTAACTGAGGTGCAACCACAGCATCTGCTTGGTGTGAAAATGGGAAACCACGGAAAACCATCTTCAAGTCTACCGATAGTGGGGTTCGAACCAACTATCTTCCGAATCCAAACTGATAGCTACGTGGCGCAAAACGTGCAGCTTGCTCGACTACTACTCAAAACATTTTCACCCCGTACGCTAAACGGGTACGACGGGCTTCTTAGAGTTTTACGCCCTCTCTCGGGTCGAAGAGATTTGAAGTGGTCCTTTGAAATGCGGAGAAGTGATGAGGTGGTGGTTGTCGCCTATATGAGGATCAGTCCTGACATTTGCTGGCGGTAGGGACCAGCAACTCGGCCTACCGAATGCAGAGCTGGAAGGCTAGTGAAACTAGCCGCTGTTAAACCGCAGCTCACTCTGCTCTGTGGTGTGATTTTAATGTTACCATATTGACACTTAAAAACTGTCCATGTAGAGATCATTCTCATAAGCAAGTGGCAAAGTCACGCTAATATAAATTCTTTGTGTTATTTACAAATTAAGTCTAGCCTTAGCTTGAGAACTGCTTGGTCGAGGTAATAAAGGCCTTCTCGGTTCATCCGGAGCGAAGTGGGTTCGATTCACCGTCAGGACGTAGAAAAATTTAAGAAACGAGATTTCCACTACCGGAGGTGAATATGGTCCTGAGGTTCGTTCATCCTATACCAAAAATTACTGAAAATGAAAACCTACAACCTGTTTTCCAGTCATTGACCGGGTCAGGGATGGAATGAATGAAGCAGATATAGGCTGTTATTACGATGGGGTCGCCACTCCCAAAGTGATTTATTAATGAGTGATAAATGCTATGAAATGAGAATGGAGAGTGTTGCTGGAATGAAAGATGACAGGGAAAACCGGAGTACCCGGAAAAAAACCTGTCCCGCCTCCGCTTTGTCCAGCACAAATCTCACATGGAGTGACCGGAATTTGAACCACGGTATCCAGCGGTGAGAGGCCGACGCGCTGCCGTATGAGCCACGGAGGCTTCTACCAAAAATTACTACCAGGTTAATTCCTCGGGGCAAAGGCAGCCGGGCGTAGAGCTAACCATTCTACCCCATCAAGTGCCGAGGTTACGGATAGTGGAAGCCTTTACCTTCCACCACTCCTAGGGCCTTCGTGGCCGGTATAGAGATGAATTTGATTTGCTTTGCTTTTTTTTTTTTTTTTTTTTTTTACTTAGCTTGAGAAAACAGCAATTTTAAGTAATTTACTATTACAGCATTTTACGCGCATGTGTATATTCGCCACCTGTTGTAAAGTTAATTCATATTTATACTCTCAGAGACATCTGTTATTTACTAAGCCAACATGGCGCGGGGCTCTCTCTCTCAACCAGTAATTCGTACTATAGGACCAGCCTCTTTCGAACAGTCAGTCGTGTCGGTAAAGTTGTAAATAAGTGCCGCAGGGCAGAATTCGGACTTAGCGCGTAGCCGTAGGGTAGGCTCGTGAAGCAAGCTCTCGTCAGACCGACTTATTCAGAATCTGTAAATGAACTTGTAAACAGTGTGCATAGTCGTCCTGGGTAATAAAGGACAGTGAAGTTAATCCATCTTTTATTTCGGGAGTTGCGGGACAGAGTTCGCACCTACAATTTACCTCCCTACTTTACCGCTCGGCAGGACAGGTAATACGCCAACTCCAACGGGCTCGTGACGAATCAACTAGAACGTCTCACAGGACAGGTAGGTCACGACTGGCCTATAAATTTGGTGTCAGGTAGTGCAGGGTCCCGAGTTCGATTCTCGAACAGAGTCAACTCACCGAAATAACATGAGAGAACCGCGACTTCGTAGAAGATTGCCCTAAGAGAATCGCGACTTCGTAAAAGATCTCCGTGTGAGAAAACCGCGACTTCGCAGAAGATTGTCCAAACCGCGCTACCGCGTATCATTCGTTCGAGTGCCAAGCATTGCAGAAGAGGAGCATCACTACCGCAGCCTACTAAGCCAGCCCAGCAGAGGGGTAGCAGTCCAGCAGCAGACGACGCCATCCGGTGGAGACGCAGCACTATAGCTGACTACTCATCCAGCCCAGCAGTGAAGCAGCATTGAAGATTTAAGGTAAGCTGAACATTACTTCAAATGGCACGACAAAATAGTTCAGTACCAGGAGACCAAGGCACTGAGGTGCTCGAGGGCGAGGAAGCAGTAAGTATGAGTGGGCCTTTTGTATCAGTAGTAGAAGGACATCGCCTCATTGGACGAGAGTTTGGTGGCAGTCAACCAGACAGATTGTATGAGTTTATAGCAAATGTAGATGCTGCTGTTCATATGATTAAGGATGAAGATCAAGAGTTATTTTTAAGTATAAGTAGAGTCCCGTTAATCCGAACCCCGTTAATCCGAAAGTCCGGTTAATCCGAACTGAAGTATTCAATATTTTTTAAATCTCCTTATTGAAATGAAAGAACATATTATAGAATGAAGATTTCCTTGCATTTTACTAGTCATATTTTACTAGAATAACTTAATGTAAACATAATTACACATCATAAACCATCAATCACCGTTTATCTTTACAAAGTCTGTTGGTTTCTTTTGCTGTAGTGATTGGAACCTACTCGAAGATGCAGTGTTAAACCAGCGTCTCATAAACATCACATCATTGGACGTAACAGCGGAGTGTTGCTCGACGTAGCGTACGACAAGTTCTAAGGCGGCCGCGGCATCTGAATGTGACACTAGTTGTCCATTGTGGTCTTCTTCGTCGTCACTCTGTTGCTCATCAACTCCAGATTCTTTCTCCACCATACCTACAATTCCTTGGTCTGTTTGTAATTGATGACAGTCAGCTTCCATCCACTCGCTAATGTCATTTTCACTGTCGTTTCCTCGTCTACGGGTTTTTAAATACCCTACTGTAATTTTGTATTTTGTAACTGCTAAAGAATGGACATTTCAAATTACAGTATGTACTGAACTGTATTGTAGAAACTATTTTTCTCAGACGGTTGAGGCGCTGCCCTTCTGACCCCAACTTGGCAGGTTCGATCCTGGCTCAGTCCGGTGGTATCTGAAGGTGCTCAAATACGTCAGCCTCGTGTAAGTAGATTTACTGGCACATAAAAGAACTCATGCGGGAGAAAATCCCGGCACCTAGGCGTCTCCGGAAACCGTAAAAGTAGTTAGCGGGACGTAAAAGCAATAACATTATTATTAGAAAATATTGTCCGGTTAATCCGAAAATTTCGTAATCCGAACAGACTCCGGTCCCAATTAGTTCGGATTAACGAGACTCTACTGTATTAACAAAGGTTACGGGCAGGGCCCGGGATAAATTATTGGTCAGACGTGATATATATAATTGGGACAGAGCCAAGCGGGCATTAACAGAATATTATGGCCAACAAGGCACATTAGATTTGTACATATGTTCCAAACAGCGCAGGACCCGCGAGAAACAGTTGCTAATTGGGCACATAAAATAGAGACATTGTCAGCTTCTTTTAGAGAGGCAATACTTGAAGACAAACTAGAGGAAGATCACGACGCACAGTTAAAAATTACGAGAAAAATATGTGTAGCTAGTTTTATACAAGGGTTAGCCAATCCTAGAATACAAGCCAGAGTACAGTCACAAAAGGGCATTACTTTTGAGAAGGCAGTTGCACTTGCACAACAGGAAGAATCCGTAATAATGCCAAAGAAGGCACAGGAGGGTCTACAACAAAAACATAGCTCAGGGTATAGCAAGCGCAGACCAGAACAGGAGCGCAGTGCAGCACCAAAGTGGCATACTAAGCCAACACATGCTAGTGTTAGGGTGGTCTGCTACAATTGTAATAAAGAAGGCCACGTAGCAAAGAATGATAAGAACACAGGAACGCAAGGGGCTCACACCATACAGACCACCAGTTCCAAAACAGCTACAGGGGGCACAACCGGTAAATTAAAATGTCGCTGTTGTGCGAAAAAAAGGCACATTGAACGTGATTGTAGGAAGAAACAAAGGGATAAGGAAACAGAGGTACGAGAGACAGTGCGCATAGTACGCACACAACCAAGTACAGTGACAGGTGAAAACAGAACTTGTTATCGTTGCGGCCGGAAAGGGCACATACAGGTAAACTGTCAACAAGGTGCACGCACTCCGATGGTGCGAACGGATAGCCGTAGGTGCTATCCGTGTGGCCAACAGGGCCATATTCAGAGAAATTGCCGGAAAGCCCAAGACAAGCGCACAGGCAACAGGGCCATGAAAGGCCAAACTCAGGGTGATCGCATAGGGGCAGGGCCGTAAAATACCGAGCCCAATGCGAACATTGTGATAGGTGGTCACACCGAACCCAAGACTGTTGGTTCAGAAAGGGGGCGGTAGTACGCACGCCACGAAAGCCACGGAGGCGGCAAACTAGAACGGGCCCGTAGCAAGGGGACAGTTACGGAGGCCCGCAAACCAAAAGGTCCCAAGAATTCCGATATAGAAGGCACAGTGCTGATCCAAGTCACAAACCAACGAAGACCGTTGAGATTTTTGATAGATACTGGGTCCGATGCCAGCCTAAAGAGGCAATCGGTACCCGGGGAAAGCCCGATTGACAGGAGCGAACCAATTGAATTAATGGGTGTAAGTAAATGGATAATGTACACCCAGGTTACGGTGCGATTTCCCGTTGGAAATACAAGTCACACATTTCATGTCGTAGGGAGTGACTTTCAATTGACGCAGGATGGTATAGTTGGACGAGACATCCTGACAAATAGCGTAATTAATTATAAGGAGGGCCATGTCACCATAAGAGGGCGACAATACCCTATGGGGTTGCGCGAGAGACGAAGCTGATCCGTCTCGAACCAAGGACCCAAAAGGTCGTTGTCATAGAAGTAGATCGAAATCTACCTTTGGGAATTATTGAGAAGGAAGAGGTGATACCAGGGGTGTACCTCGCAGGGTGCCTGACCAAATCAGAGCGCAACAAAGCAGTGGTTAGCATGATGAATACCACTGAAAAAGAGGTGACTTTACGCAGTCCACGAGTGCACATGCTGGAGGTAGATAAAACCTGCCTAGCACAAGGGCGGGAAGTAGAGCAGAATAGTAGAGTGGCGAATGGAGAACCGGCCACCCAAAACCACCGATCACAGCGGGTAATAGACTGTCTGCGAGTTGATCACCTCACGCAGGCAGATAAGGAAGGAATATACGCCAATTGTGTTGAGTACAATGATATCTTCCATCTTGAAGGAGACAAACTGACTCACACTGACGTACTACAGCATGAGATCCCTACACCCCAAGATCAACCTCCAATTAATGTACGACCGTACGGACTTCCAGAAGCACAGAAGGGGTAGATACAAGCTCATATAGACAAGATGCTAAGTGATGAGATAATCACACCTAGCATATCAGGTCGGAACGCACATTTGCTCTTGGTACCAAAGAAATTAGGCGCCTCAGGGAAACAGAAATGGAGGGTCGTGATCGATTTTAGAAAATTGAACGTAATAACGATAGGAACCAGTTATCCCCTTCCATTAATTTCAGAACTTTTGGATGCCCTTGGCAAGGCGAGATATTTTTCAACTTTAGATCTCGCGAGTGGCTATCACCAGGTGTTACTAAAACCTGAAGACAGGCCAAAGACGGCATTCTCTGCGCTAGGGCGCAAGTACGAATTCAAGAAAATGCCCATGGGTTTGAAGAACGCGCCAGCCACGTTCACGAGGCTGATGAACGCTGTGTTCACAGGGCTAACAGGTATAAAATGTTTGTGTTACCTGGATGACGTCATTGTGTAAGGTAGCTCGATCCAGGAGCACAACGCGAAGTTAAGAGATGTATTTCAAAGGCTGAGAGAAAACACGTTGAAATTCCAGCCAGATAAGTGTGAATCCCTAAGAACCTAGGTAGCGTTCCTAGGACATGTAATTACTGACGAAGGTGTCTTACCAGACCCGCAGAGGTACAGGCCGTTAAGGACTTTCCAAGGCCGACAACTAGCCGCCAGATCAAGCAGTTCTGCGGACTGGGTGGGTACTATAAGAAATTCATACCTAACCACAGCAAAATTGCGAAGCCACTATATCAGTTAGTGAAGAAGGACGTTCCCTTTGTGTGGGGAGACGATCAGGAACAAACGTTCCAAACATTGAAACAGAAGTTAATTGAGGAACCTATACTGCAGTATCCGGACTTTGAAAAACCTTTCGTTGTTACCACTGACGCAAGCAACGAAGCGGTTGGGGCAGTACTGTCTCAAGGACCTGTCGGAAAAGACCTTCCAATTGCCTATGCAAACAGAACCCTTAATAAGGCAGAAATAAATTACAGCGTAACTGAGAAAAGAATTGTTGGTAATAGTGTGGGCCGTAAAATACATCAGACCGTACTTCTTTGGGAGAAAATTTACTGTGGTGACAGACCATAAGCGTTGAAGTGGGTCTTCAACGTGCAGGATCCGTCTTCACGCCTGCTAAAGTTCAGGCTGAAGCTGGCGGAATATGACTTCGACGTCGTAGATTAGCAGGGCAAATGGAACTGCAATGCCGATGCCCTAAGTAGGAATCGCAATGAACCCAAGTGCCAAGCGCGAGTGGTTAACTCGGCTAAGCACAGGTCTCATCAGGAGACAACAGGAGAAACTCAGACCTCAGACGAGAGTAGAGAGGAGGTACTGTCTTCAAAACCCGAGGACGCTACGGCAGAGGGACATGAAGCGGACGGTAGCGAGGTTTCCGAGGACGCTAACACAGAGGAAATTTCGCCCGAGAATAGCTCATCTGAGGAAAAGAACGAATTAGACGAAGCCGAAAGGCTTGCCATTCTGAAGGAGTGTCATGATTCTTTGGTGGGAGGCCACCAAGGAATAGCGCGCACGTACGCTATGGTACGTGAACGAATTCAGTGGAAGGGCATGAAAGAGGACATTGAGCGCTATGTACGCACATGTCCCTCCTGCCAAAAGAATAAAGGGACCAGACCAGACGTCAGGGCTCCCATGATGACTACGGATACTCCTAGCACGGTTTTTGAGAAGATATCCCTAGACGTGGTTGGACCTCTTCCGTTGACGGAGGCAAGAAACAGGTACATTCTGACATGCCAGGATCAGCTGTCCAAGTACCTAGTGGCGAGTGACATGCCCAATCAAGAGGCAGAAACTGTGGCACGGACGCTAATCAATAATGCGATAAGTATCTATGGAATACCAGAACAGATTCTCACTGACCAGGGCAGTAAGTTCATGAGTGATGTGTTTAAAGCGCTGTGTAAAACGCTGCGCATTCGGAAAACGCATACCACGGCCTTCAGATAGCAGTCGAACAGCAGCGTAGAAAGATCCCATAAGGTTCTCACGGAGTACCTAAGGCATTAAGTCTGCTCAGGGGAGCAAAATGACTTGGACAAGTATTTGCCCACAGCTAGCTTTGTGTATAACACCACGAAGAGCACATGTACAGGGTTCACACCCTACGAATTAATTTTTGGGAGGAAAGCAAATATCCCAGGTGTGCTGCAAAAGCCACCCGAGATGAGTTACAAAGAGCACCAGAACGTGGTGGAGGAACTGACGGCACAGCTTAGGCGAAATCACAAAGCCGCCAGAAAAACCTTAATTGAGCGAAAAGAATTAGAGAAAGAACACTATGACAAAAAGCAAAATGAGATCACCTTTCAGGTAGGTGGCAAGGTTCTTTTGCCCAATGATGCATTGCGAAGAGGAAAATCTAGGAAGCTAAGTCCACCCTTCGAAGGTCCTTACAAGATAGTAGATGTTTCAGGGGTGAACAGAACGCTACAGATGAACAAGAAAGGAAAATGGTTAAAGTACATAAAAACCGATTGAAATTGTATTTGTAGATGAGTGAAAAGAGAAATGGAAAGAGAAAGTATCCACAGATAGAAGGGTAACGCATATCCTGTCTTTATCTTGCAGGTAGACAGAAGATATGGCGCAAATGGTAGGATTGTTCTCCATCGTAGTAGCAGTGCTAGCCGTGACGTCACACCGCTACGGAATAACCGGAGAAGTACTGGATGTCAAGATGACACCATATGAGAACACTCCAGGGACATACTTCGACAATCAGGGTGAGATACAATTATACCATACTGAATGGACACTAGTTACCTACGTGAATCTAAATAAATTAAATTATGTATTTTCGAATGTTAAGAGACGCATACACTGGACTCAGTTAATATGTACACAGTTAGAAAAAAGTACTAATTTAACGTTTCAGCAGGATGTTAAAATGTTAAGTGCACAATTAGAGAGAATTAAGGAATCAAAGGAATTAATTACGCGGATTACTAAACCAATAGGGGAAATTGATAACACTAGGCGAAAGCGAGGCTTAATTAACGCAGTAGGTTCCATCGCAAAGGCGCTATTTGGAACATTAAGTCAGGAAGATGCAGAAAAATATGAGTCAAAAATTAGTGAGTTAGAACAAGAACAACTATCAATTATGAAAATTGCAAAAGACCAATTGATAGTTGTAAAATCAACATTGCAATCTATGAACAGCGCCATTTGTGATGTCACAGCAAATGAGCAAAGATTAATTCAGAATGTTGCAGAAATTAGATCTTATCCTGCCAATGGCACACTTCAGATTGCAGAAGCAATTAAACAAATGGAATTGGAAAATTCAGTAAATAGACATTTAATTGAGATTGAAGGCCTTCTAGACAACTGTATGAGCATACAGTGTTGTATTGTCAGGTATAATGAATGCATAGGTAGGAGTCATTCAAGTGCAAATAATTTCACCAGATGATATCATTAAAGGTTATAAGAAAGCTCAGGGTGATTTCCCTAAAGGATTGTCCCTGCCATTTGATTTAAAATCAGCTTACGGTTACTTGATTTACAAAGTAGCCACAGTGGAAGTGTTCGCAAATAAGAATTATCTAGTCTACATCATCAAGACATCCCTTACAGATAGGGTAACTTATACGTTATATCACATGATTCCATTCCCCACGTATATGAAAAGTAATACACACCATTTTGTTTATCTTCAAGACACCAAGGATTATATCCTTATGGACAAAGAAAAACAAACGTATGTTCAATTAGATAAGTATCAGGTAAAGCAATGTAAAGTAGTAACACCCAGTTGGAAATTATGTCATGTTAAATTCCCCATTGAAACAGTGTACACTCAAAATAGTTGCGCAGTCAAGCTCATCATTGGGGTTAGTCAGATTCCAGATAATTGTGAAAAAGGTGTACTTTCCGTTCAACAGCTCGTGTGGATACCTATTAGAGCGAATATATATGTATCCCCAGAAGAAACCAAGCTAACATGTATGTGTAAAGATACCACCAGTTATATTAGGTTAGCAGGCACTGGTACTCTTGTTTTGAGTGCAGGCTGTACAGTATATGACCCGCATAGTAAAATACAAGGTGTAGGTGAAGTGAACACTACACAGAGTAAAGATTTTGTACCAGAAGTAACGCTTGATTATGACTGTTGCGAAAGAATAGGTAGTGAAATCAAATTAGAACAGATACCTGAAATGAATAAGTTGTCATTGAATAACCTGTTAAATCACATTGACGATTTAAAATGGGCTACCCATAAGACACAAGAAGTGGAAAAAATGGTGAAACAAAAGGAAGAAGAAATGCAAAGACAAATGATCTCTAATCATATTAATGTGTACAAATATATTGTGTGGATAGTTATTAGTATCATAGGTTTAATTTTGGATGTTGTTGTTGTAATTGTTGCTGTCCGAAACTAGGGTTTCCAGCAAAGAGACGGTTCGATGACGCATGGGCTCATTGCCCAAATATTTGTGTAAAGCAAACGGTTATTACGAAGGGAGATAAGGTTAAGACTTCAGACGAAGATTTAACTATTTTCCAACATCCCAGGGGGATCCGGGGACGCTCGGAGATGTCTGAGGAAATCATGGAATTACACTCCAGGCCTACTGGGGGACGCCTTAGTACGCCTGTGAGATCTATAGATGCAGTAGAAATAGATGCAAGTGTTAATCAGATTATAGAACAACCTTCCCCTTCACCACAGGGTCGCCGATCCTTGCGCACAGGTGACATCAGAGTGTGAATAGTGTAGGACAGAAATGGACGCAACGTATGGTTGCATCCATTTCTTCCCTAAGGGGGAGATATCGTGTACCGACTTCCCAAGGGCTCGAACCTGCGGACTGTCAGATGAACGGCAGCTGAGATTAGCATCCGAGATTCAGTCTTAGATATCAGTGTCAGGGTAATAACCAGTAATACGGGACACCTTGTAGTGTCAGAACGTTGTATGGTAATTATATTCAGATTTAATAATTAGAAGGATGAAGAAGCTTTTCAGTGAAGTTACGAGTAGTGGAGAGCATTAGTCAGGCAGAGGGCTTGCGGAATGCGCCGACGAAAATATGTTTACAACAGCGGATGTTTGCTTGTTTGTGTATTGACAAACAGAGTCTAATAGTTGGTATAGGAACCGGGCGGCTCGCCGACAAAGAGCACAAAGCCAGTACAGTTGCACTCTAGTAGAGACAAGGAAACAAGAGTACAAGATTAGGACAGAGACAGTAGTGCCCAGAGGGCAGCACCTACTGAGACAATTAGTTCAGAATAGTAATTGAGGGCGCCACCTACAAAGCAAGCAGCTAGGTAACGCCCATGGACCCAACCCCTAAGGTAGTGGGAAGGGACCGACCTTTGCTTCTAGGAGAGTAGATATAACCCTAAGTCAAAATGGCGCTGGGCTCTCTCTCTCGACCAGTAATTCGTACTGTTAGGAACAGGCTCTTTCGAACAGTCAGTCGTGTCGGTGAAGTTGTACATAAGTGCCGCAGGGCAGAATTCGGACTTAGCATGTAGCCGTAGGGTAGGCTCGTGAAGCAAGCTCTCGTCAGACCGACTTATTCAGAATCTGTAAATGAACTTGTAAATAGTGTACATAGTCGTCCTGGGTAATAAAGGACAGTGAAGTTCATCCATCTTTTATTTCGGGAGTTGCGGGACAGAGTTCGCACCTACAATTTACCTCCCTACTTTACCGCTCGGCAGGACAGGTAATACGCCAACTCCAATGGGCTGGTGACCAACCAACTAGAACGTCTCACAGGACAGGTGTCACGACAACTCCCCACCTGTTGTAAAGTTAATTCATATTATACTGTCAGAGACATCTGTTATTTACTGAACACGTCAGTTTAGTTCTCCATGATGTCACCATCGAGTGCAGAATACTCTGCGAGAGTAAATTCTGACCTTGAAGCAACGAGAGTTGTTTGATGAACGGTGTAAAGTGCAGGAAAATGCTGGGCATAAAATGAGCCGGGACATTTTAATTAAACATGGTCGGCTTATGCGCCTCGTTCAATGTACTTACAACATACTTAATAAGATAGAATAAAGGCATGAAAAGCATTTCCCCACGGCTAACAGACTTACAAAACGGACAGGCTGTGAGACAGATTCTGAAGAAAATACGTAATTTTCAGGAAAGAAACACTGAAGAAGAAAGGTAACCCAGGTCGGATGAAAGAAATGAGCTACACGGGGAGAAGATACAACAATACTAGGCAAAGATCGAAGCCCAACAGTTGAACAAGCGTCGACCCGAGTATGCCAGTTCGAAGGAATTTTTTTTTTTTTTTTGGCGCTAATTAATGTCTATTTTACGGTATTTATGGAAGCGCTTGATTTCAATATTTTGGACGGCATAAGGAACATGTCGCTTGAAAGTTGTTTCTTCCCCACGAATAACAACTTTTCTTACACAGAAACGAGAATGTTAACAATTGATGACTTACGAATCCCACTTAGCCTATATCTTCTACGAACATTTCAAACAAACCAATTCACATTTTGCTATTTATGAAGCGATGCACACCTTGAAGGTCTTGCCATGTTTTTCCATGGGATATAACACCAGTTATTCAACCCGTTTCATCCGTCGGTTGCTGTTACTTGATGGATGAAATATTTTTTTCATCTGTCTCTTGGCACAGACCAGAGTAAAGTACAGCTTCCACTGAAGTCCCAGTCCCATTTAAGGCTGTCATAGTATGGATGCTGCTGAAGTATTGGGGTGGGGTACTGAGTGATGGCATTCGGAGTACGACTAGTTCGTATAATGGTAGTAGTCATGCTGCAATAGCACTTTCTGTTTCAGTGAGGAAAGCAGTGGCGAAATACTTCACTCTTCATCCTACCTAGTATACTTTAATTTGGCGCCACCATCGGATTTTTACAGTCTATTTCAAGATCCAATCAGTGTGAGCTAATGAACTAACAGACTCTT
Source organism: Anabrus simplex (assembly GCF_040414725.1). Lineage (NCBI taxonomy): Eukaryota > Metazoa > Arthropoda > Insecta > Orthoptera > Tettigoniidae > Anabrus > Anabrus simplex. The sequence continues at coordinate 332,199,129 of NC_090265.1, forward strand.
TCAAACCACCTCGCTTCTCTCTTAATGGCCTTTTCAGTGGGTACCGACTGACTGCGTGCGAGCGACTGAATTGTAAACATGTCACCTGCGCGCGAGCGACTGAATTGTAAACATGGCAGCTGCGTGCGAGCAACTGAAATTTGTAAACAGGCCAATGCGCGCGAGCGACTGAATTATAAACATGTCAGCTGTGCGTGAGCGGGAGTACCAAATACACAGATGCGTGTGCGTCTTTCTCATGCGAGTAATAGAATTAGTGAGGAAGCACTATTAGTAAATAAGATTAGAAGTTTGTTTCGAGAATAGCTGTGGCTTTAGTGATGGTAGCACTGTTTACTACTGTCAATTGTTCCGAGTATATACAGGGTTATTCAGCCAAATTGCTCACCTCATATAACTCGAGAACCGTTCAAGATATCGATATTCTGTTTTCAGTTGCAGTAATGGTTTTCAAGGGGCTCATAATTGGACTTAAAGTACTTTTTCATGGCGTCAATGTCTTGTGAGATTATGATACTAACTTTATTTCCTTAAATGAACTTCTCTGTTTTCTATACGTAGCCTTGAACCTACAAATATTACAGATTCAGCACCGCGATTATTTTGAAAATCGGACAAGCACTTCTCGAGAAAATGCAATTTATTCAAACATGCTTTATTTGCCTGCTCGTGACTGCCCGGTTCGATTCGCGCTACGTATGAAACATGAGTTCACAGGAGATATACAGAGTTACTTCACCTTTTTCTGACAGATAGGTCTTCTCTCCACTGTACTTATACAAAATACACTATGATCAAATGTATGATTTAACACCCTTAATATCGCCCTAGGCTAGGCAACAGGTGTAGGAAAAGACGGATATGCGACGGGTCCTATGAGACAACAATATTACCCTGACGTGGCATTAAACCACACAAGACCGAACGAGCTAGCTGCGCTATGTGGGCCGCTTAGCTGTTAGCTTGCATTCGGAATATGGTAGGTTCGAACCTCATCATCGGCAGTCCTGAAGGTGGTTCTCCGTGGTTTTCTATTTTCACAGCATGTTCACTTTAAGGCCATGACCGCTGCCTTCCGGCCCTAGCAACCTTCCTAACCTATGATCACCAAAAAGCCAACTGAATTACTGCTAACACTAGGAAAAGCCGGGGTGAATGGCTCAGACGGTTGAGGCGCTGGCCTTCTGACCCCAAATTAGCAGCTTCAATCCTGGCTCAGTCCGGTGGTACTTGAAGGTGCTGAAATACGTCAGCCTCGTGTCGGTAGATTTACTGGCATGTAAAAGAACTCTGGCGTGACTAAATTCCGGCACCTTGGCGTCTCTGAAAACCATATAAAATGTAGTTAGTGAGATGAATGATGCTTGTTGCTTAAAGAGGCCTAACATCGAAGGTCATCGGCCCCTAGTGAGATGTAAAGCCAGTGACATTATTATTATTATTATTATTATTATTATTATTAGGAAAAAGAAAACCATACACGATGGACGTCAGGAAGGACATCTCCCCGCAAAACTGGCCAGATCAACATGCGTGACACGGATCGCAACATATCCCCACCAAATTGTGGGAAAAGTGGCAGAGAGAGGAGAAACATTAATAAACTAAAAGAAAGAAAGGCCTAGTCTGAATGTTTCAAAGTAATGGAGGTAGTTAAAGTGAGTATTATTTCAAGAAGTGCAGCTAGTACAAATGGGCAATCACCCCTTCTTAACACTAACCAGAAGGGAAAAAGAGAAGTGGTCTCATTCTTCGAAGAGTGAACAAAAGAAAGAGAACGAACACGAAGGTCGTGAAAATGTGACTCCTGGCTTCGCAAACCTTCGTCGATAGCCGGCCTGAGTGGCTCAGACGGTTGAGGTGCTGGCCTTCTGACTCCAACTTGGCAGGTTCGATCCTGGCTCAGTCCGGTGGTTTTTGAAGGTGCTTAAGTACGAGAGCCTCGTGTCGGTAGATTTACTTTCACGTTAAAGAACTCCTGCGGGACTAAATTCCAGCACCTCGGCGTCTCCGAAAACCGTAAAAAGTAGTTAGTGAGACGTAAAGCCAATAACATCATCATCAACAACAACTTTCTTCGATATCAGAAAAAGAAAAAAAAAACAATGGTTGACTAAAGGGAGTCGGGGAGGAAAGGAAACCCGTCGCATATCTGCTTTTCCTTCAACTGTTACCTACAGCGATATTAAAGTTGTCAAATCATACATTTTACCAATAGTGTATGATGTATAAGTACAGTAGAGAGAAGATCTCTGTCAGAAGAAGGTGAAGCAACTCTGTATGCCAACACCTGCAGTTTCTCATTCTTCATACGTACCGCGAATCGAACAGGGCAGTCTCCAGCAGGCAAATGAAGCATGTTTGAATACATTACATTTTCTCGAGAAGTGCTTGTCCGATTTTCAAAATAATCACGGTGTTGAATTTGTAATGTTTGCAGGTTTAAGGATACATGTAGAAAATAGTATAGTTCCATTTAAAAAAACAAATTTAGTACCATTATATCAGAAGATATTCACGACACGAAAAAGTACTGGACGTCAGATTATGAGCCCCTGATACCATTACTGAAACTGAAAACAGAATGTCGATGTCTTGAGCGGTTCTCGAGTTATTTGAGGTGAGCAATTTGGCTGAGTAACGCTCTATAATAGCGTGCTGTGCACCCAACAACTTTCTTACAATCCGAATCTGTGTTTCCTCCAGAAATCTGGGCTTCTGTCTCTATCACATCAGGGAGAACAACCAATGCTTGTAAGGTATTCGAGAAGGTTTTCGGACTTAATTTTAACAGTGAACGTCCGGTGCAGTCCTACAGACGTTTTAAACTAAATGTGTTCCGCCACGAGAAATTTCGTAGAAAGATGTTGCTTCCAGCATATGCTGTAAAGGTTACGCAGTATCTTCTTCTTATTATTATTATTCTTGGCCTTTTCTCAATGACCTGGCGTCGGCACTCCATATGGACTTACCCTGGTTTAATGGCCGGATGCCTTTCCTGACGCCAACCGTGTGTGGAGAGATGCATTCACAACTGCGTGTTTCTGTGGTGGATTGTAGTGTGATGTGTTGTATGAAAAATGGAAATGTGTCTTAAGACGAACATAAACACCCATCCCCCGAGCTAGGGGAATTAACCCGACAAAGTTAAAATGCCCGATCTATGCCGGAATAGAAACCACGGCCCCCTGAACCAAAGGCCACTAGGCTGACCATTTAACCAAGGAGCCGTGCAAAGCTGGACAGATACAGATCCTGTAGCTGTAGGCATGAGTTCCTGAGACCGTGTTTCTAGCCGCACCGTCGGCAGCACTGAATGTAGTTAACCGTTTTCAAACCAGGCAATTCATTTTTATTTAGCGCACAGCTTTCTCAGGCCGATGGCCTAGATGTTGGGCCCTTTTATATAACAATCATCATTGTATGGCTTTTAGTGCCGGGAGTGTCTGATGGCATGTTTCGTTCCCCTGGTGTATGTCTTTTAAGCGTGGGCAGGCTGCACGTCTAGGAGTGAGATGATGCTAATGATAATGAGGTAAGAAGAGGGTGAATCCAGTGTCGACATGTAGCCTACTCTAGTCGAAAAACACCATCGAGGTCTAGCCAAGGCTTTATGTCTCCATCTAAGAGATGAATCACCACCAACAGCGCCATAGGCTATGCCCACATTCCATATGAATAATGCGGAGAGGTTTGGAATTGAATCCAGGCTTTTGGCACGCAATCTAATGATCAGAAATTGTATAACACCACCTCTTGTACCTTGCCGACAAACGTACTAATGGTGAATTATTTTCCACTAACGAGACTCGAAACGGCAAGCCACGGTGTCAAACCCTATAGACCTGATGCCTTAACGATCCTGGGTACCAGGCAGGCTATCAGATAAAAGCCAGGGCTGTACGTTAATTAAAGCTACTGCCGCTACCTTCCTAGTCCTATCCATTTCCCATTCCAGCGTCACTGAAAACCTGTATTTGTGTTGATAAATTTCTAACTAGAGAAGACTAAAATATTAAATTGCCTGTATATGCAATATTTATTCAAACGCGAAGATTAATTTAATTTCGTGTGGCTATTTCCAGCTGAGTGCAGCCCTTGTAAGGCAGACCCTCCGATGAGGGTGGGCGGCATCTGCCATGTGTAGGTAACTGCGTGTTATTGTGGTGGAGGATAGTGTTATGTGTGGTGTGTGAGTTGCAGGGTTGTTGGGAGCAGCACAAACACCCAGCCCCCGGGCCACTGGAATTAACCAATGAAGGTTAAAATCCCCGACCCGGCCGGGAATCGAACCCGGGAACCTCTGAACTAAAGGCCAGTACGCTGACCACTCAGCCAACGAGTCGGACAACACGAAGATGAAAACACTCCTCTACCATATCTGTACCTCAGAGCTAGACTAACGTAAGTCCACTCTTTGCTGAAACTGAGAAAACTATGAAAATAACAGCTAAATTAAATTAAATTACAAGTAAGTGCAAAAATTAATTACTACAATACAATTCTAAATATTTTAGGTATCTATAAGCGTAAGTTCATATCCGTTGTTTTAGCTCTGAGCAAACAATCAAATAATCGGTTCAAGTCCTTGTTCTGGGACACAATGTGCATATCTTGCTCCTGGCCCATCTTTGACAATACATGATTCTACTTCTCAAGAGTCTTGGTGAATGCTTTGCTATGAAGTGACTGCAGGGCGGGGAGGTAATGAAATGTCCTCCTCTCTGTTTAATTTGGCAAAAGAGAATATTGTGAATTGTGGAATAGACGTTCTGGCTGTATGGACAGATAACTGTGCAGGACAAAAACCAGAATCTTATCATATGTTTAATGTACTTGTACATGTGACTTCTTAACTGCAGTCCCAATCACTTAGAGGTAAACCATAAGTTTCTTTTCAGAGATCACACTCATAAGGAGGTTGTCGGTGATCACAGCAGTATAGAGATAGTAAAGAAGCATCTGCTAATTACCACAATATTCACCTGGAATGACTGTCTGAATTTAATTTCAAAATGTAACAAGAAGACACCTTTCCGGGTGAAGCGTGTGAATTTGAAAGACTTCATACATTTCACCTCTTCGTTGAACAGCCATGCCTGCCCAATCACATCACGAAAAAAAAAAAAAAACACTGAAGTGATACCTTTCAAACATCTTCAGTCGTATGGTTGCATGTAAGAAAGGATGCATTTGGGATCCTATTTTACAAAACAAACTTCACAGGTGAATTTCAGTCTGTCGATCCGCGGAGAAATATCAAAAACCGGTACATTTGCCACTGAATATTCCTCAACTGATATAAAAGAATGGAAAAAAATCAGCTGGTAGAAATGTAAAGATTGAATGACACTTCTGGAGTGGATTCCAGAGGATTATCGTTCCTACAACAGAAATCTACCTTATGAAGGTAGTTCACGCTCAAGAACTATTGATGAAGTTGAAGATGATGTTCGAAAAGTCCTGTTCATCAGAATGTTAAACATTATTAAGTATTAATGCTTGGGTCTGGTTATTCCAGATAGTATTTACTTGATGTTTTCGTAATACTTAACATTATAAGTCTAAAGTATCGAAATAAACTTAAAACTATATAAACGTAAGTCCGCTGTCATTTCAATTTCATGGCAATAAGAGCTTTTGTAAATAGCCATTAATTAACGAACTGTTCTCAGTTCAAGTATAATTGTGTGTGCATACACAGAATGCAAGGAAACTTTGTTTCGTAAATGAAATGAGTATTACAGCGTACAAACACAAGTATTGTGAACTTAGGAACCACGGATCTGCGGTGATTAGTTCCGGCGCTACACGCCCATAAATATTTAAGTTCGGCTTGCTTCTTGTTTGCATTTCACCTGCAGACAATGAAAACGGAGAAACGTACAGTACCTCAGAGCGGATGTTCGCAGGCCCCGTTTTACAAATGGGCGGACTGGGCATTTGCCCAGAGCGCCAGTTTTTGAGGGGCGGCGGCCGGCGGATCGAGTAATTATGGCCTGCGTGAATTACGTCTTAAATTCATTACATTCAAATTACTTTTACATTCTACACATTATTCCAATTATTTTATTAGACTATATAAAACACTTTAAACTATTCTAACTTTAAAACCTGAATTTAATCTATATATTTAAATGTCACGAAGAAGACGTGTATTATTTCTCAAATTATTTACTCACATACAAACTATCAAAATGAACCAACGGCTTTTTAAATAAAAACAAAATTAGCCTCATTCTTATTTGGCTTAATAAGTTTAATTATGAGAACTGTATTTGCATAATGTGCTGTTTTAATACTCATAATCTTGAAAACTGTAATATTTAATTTGTAAACAATTATTTTTTAGAGGAACAGGAAAACGAGCAGAGGGGCGGGCGGTTAAATATTGTTTGCCCAGGGCGCTAACTACTTGAAATCGGGGCCTGGATGTTCGAAATGTCTCCCTCCAACTTGGCGACAAAATTCGCATGGACGCAACAATTATTCGCACATTCTTTGGAAAACCCCCGGTGCTACTCGGACACGATGTGTGCAGCACCAATGATCCGCACTGCAAGATCCCCCTCACTCTGAACTGGAGTTTCATACATCAGATCTTTAATGTGACCCCAAATAGAAAAGTCAAGACGGATTTAGTCGGGTGAATGAGGGTGCGTGTATTCCTATGTTCACAATACTTGTACACATAACCTCTAAAACTCCTTTAATTTACGAAACAAGGTTTTCTGCACCTTTGATATGTGTGTACTAACCGGGCCATCCATCATTACATTAAATCAGTAAAACAGACAGTGTTTTATTCCTAACGGTACGTAAATTACCTTTAACCCTATTTAACTTAAATTTGACACAACGAAAATAAAATATGATACTTTGCTATTGCTTTTGATGTAATATCATATCACTATTTACTGTTGCTATGAGTCTTCCCAGAGACCAGCTTATATTATAAAACGTATTCTGTATTTTAAACGGAACATAATGGGCTCTTTTGCCTTTGCTGGCAGGACCTAGTGTTTACACTGCACTATGTCTTCTGGTATAGGCTAGAGCAATTTTGTTACTTTCATTGATCTATCTCAGCTTTATCCTTAGCTTTGACAAAATGAAAGTGACTGAGGTATGAGTGATGCTAGTAATGCCATTTCTTCTGCAGCCAGTCCCTGCTATGAATGGTGTGAAAATATTGCTCATAGGGTCGGTTGGTGCATGCATTTCAGTGGGCTTGGCAGACTGATATGTAATAGCAACTTCTGGTTCAGTGAGGAAAGCAACGAGAAACTACCTCACTCCTCATTTCCCTAGTACGCCTCTTCAGTGATGCCTAGGCCATCTATGACAGCTGATGGCGGAGCTGTTGAGCATCCAGCCAGCCTTCGGGCTGATGACTAAACATACATACAATGGGCTCTTCACTGTGCAAGTAGCGGCTTCTTAGCAAGTCTTCCTCCTTATAGTGCGGTGAGAAAATATTAGTTTTGGTGTTGTGGTCACGATATAGAGGTATCTTTGCTCGCCAGGCAACTCACGAGGTAAAAATCAAATTCTGCAGTTACTTTTAAGTCTACAAGAAGATAATGATTGTCGATACAAGCACGCAAGAACCTGCGTGTTATCATTAGCTACGTGATCGTACACGGGACACGTCTTGCTTGTTCAACCAGCGTTTATCCGAGTTAACGTGCTGTCTTATTATACGGAGTGGAATGGTAACACTTTTTCATATAGTAATTGACTCTACTGTCAATATGAAGAGCGATTTACCGCAAACAGGTATGTTTTCTGAGTAGAGTTCCAGTCGAAACCGGTCAACGGACACGTGTGGAGGCTCAGAAATCGGTATTGATCTACTTTTCTAACATCTGAATTTTACGTATCCATTTCTATCAAAGGCTAATAGAGATGGTATTTAATAACCTTATATTATACTAGCAAATGTACCTGTGCTTCGCTACGGTATTCTACATTGTATGCGGATATCGAAGTAAATTACTGTACATGTGGTGAATAAGATTTTTTAATTGCATATCTCTTCGCGTTATCCAGAAACAGCAGGGGTGGGGAGTGGGAGGGAATTCCCATACGTTGTTTCCAATGTACAGTGCGAGTTTCGGAGTTGTGATAACAACAGGCTCGCTTGCCTACTGCCATTCACAATCGAGTAGGTAAGTTCTCATTATAATGGGAGGCCGCATTACCTATTGCGCCGGTCACAATCGATTTTGGGGAGTTTTCGTTACAATAGCAGGGGCCCTTTCCTACTTCCAGATAGATTACAGTTGACGAGTTTTTATTAGAATAGCAGGCACATTTTTTAATTATAATGACAGGCCCCTTTCCTTAACGACAGTCACACCGAGTTGGTGAGTCCCCATTATAATAGCAAGGCCACTATGCCTAATGCCAGTCCTTCGGATTCCTAGGCCTTTCCTATCCCATCGTCGCCATAAGACCTATCTCTGTCGGTGCGACGTAAAGCAAATAGCTAATGCCAGTCACATTTTAGATGGGTAAATTTGTTTATAATTTCGGACACACTTGCTTACTCCCAAACACAATCGGTTAGGGGAGTTTTGAAAAAAATTGCATGCTCCCTTGACTTCTGTCAGTCAAATCGAGAAGGGAATTATTCATTACAATGGTAGTTCCTCCTTACTAATGCTAGTTACAAAGGAGTTGGAGAAGGGTCCCATGCCTATTGCCAGTCAAAGTCGATGTGGAGAGTAATGATTACAATAGCAGACGCCCTCCTGCTCAAAGTCTCTATCGATGTAAAATATTAATTATAATGGCAAACACACCCTTTCTACATAGCTACAAATCGACTTTAACATATATATAGATCGACATACGAATTATATGCATGTTTACAATACTGAAAACCTTCATTTACAGATTAACTGCTGCTAAACGGTACATCATGTCAACAAACGGATTGTACCATAAGACGCCTCATTTAGAGGTTAAAGTGGCTGGTCTTAAGATATTTTCTCCTATCTCATCTATTTATGGGTAAAATTGAGTTAGACACGTTGAATAGGGTGAAATTTGGGTAAGGTTTTCTCACAGTGCATTACTCTTGGGTATTAATATGACAGCTACAAACATAGATTTTCGCTCACGTATAAACACTGGGTGGGCCAATGTTCGTGTAGAATTAGATGATTCTACCTTCCGCATAAGTGATTCTAACTACGAATTATACGTGTACAAAGAGAAAAATGTAGGTATAATCGAGAAATAGAGACAAATCTAACGGCAGCCCTGAAGATGGTTTTCCTAGGTTTCCCATTTTCACACCAGGCAAATGCCGGGGCTGCGCCTTAATTAAGGCCACGGCTGCTTCCTTCCACTTCCTAAGCCTTTCCTATCCCATCGTCGCCAAACATCTATCTGTGTCGGTGCAACGTAAAGCAAATAGCAAAAATATATATTATTAGACTAAAGGATGTTTTAAAATATTACCGCAAATCTCGTCCGCCTCTGTGTTGTAGTGGTTAATGTGATTAGCTGCCACTCCGAAGGCCCGGGTTCGATTTCCGGCTCTGCCACGGAATTTGGAACGTTGTACGAGGACTGGAACGGGAACCATTCAGCCTCGGGAGATCAATGGAGTGGAACGGGTTGGATTCCCACCTCAGCCATCCTCGAAGTGATTTTCCGTGGTTTCCCACTTCTCCTCCAGACAAATGTCGGGATGACCACGGCCGCTTCCTTCCCTCTTCCTTGTCTATCCCTTCCAATCTTCCCATACCCCCCCCCCCCCACCTACCAGCCCTCTGCTCAGCATAGCAGGTGAGGCCACCTGGGCGAGGTACTGGTCCTCCTCCCCAGTTTTGTCCCCGACCCAAAGTCTCACGCTCCAGGACACTGCCCTTGGGGCTGTAGAGGTGGGATCCCTCGCTGAGTCCGAAGGAAAAGCCAACCCTGGACGGTAAACGGATTAGAAAAGAAAGAAAGACTGCATGTCTCTCGTTGGGCTCGGAAGGCCAGCGCTTTATTATTATTATTATTATTATTATTATTATTATTATTGAACTAAAGCGCGTTTTAAAAATATTGTATCTCCCGTTAACAATTAGGTTACGTAATAATTTCCTCTCTGGACTATATTAAAGCAAATCGGCTATTTCGAAACCAATCTAGGCATCGGAATGTAAGAAACTTGAGAAACCAATGCTGTTTAGGCAAGTCGCTTTAGGAAAAAGCGAGTCTGGGTCTTTTCTGTTTCCAGAAAAGAACCTTTGCTATAAAACTGGTTTGTTTTCAAGAGAAATGTTGCAGCGATAAGTATCTTCCCATACAAAAGCAATTGTACTCGAGTAGAAGTGGTGGTTATTGTGCACCACACGGACTGTCATGAGCGAGCTCAGGCGCTAAGCCCGGAGCCGTCTATGTTGCACTTGACCTTCGCGATGAGCGGGCCAACGACCGCTGCTGCCCAAGCTTCCGCTTCTCAAGACCTCCGGCTATAGATACACAATGCAGCGAGGTCGCTCAGGGGTCGCTCATTTCGCTGCGAGCACGTTAATAAAGGCAGATCAAATCTGTCGACAATCAGTTCTTAAATTACTCTTCCTTACGTGTAAAGTTCGGCGGAGTGGCCTGTCGCTAGCATAGCAACTGCCTTAAGGCACTGCACACCTTTAATAAAATGTTATTGCCGTTATCCACTTTTTTTCTTCTTTTTTTTTGCTATTTTGCTTTACGTCGCACCAACACAGATAGGTCCTATGGCGACGATGCGACAGGAAAGGCCTTGGAATAGGAAGGAAGTGGTCGTGGCCTTAATTAAGGTACAGCCCCAGCATTTTCCTGGTGTGAAAATGGGAAACCACGGAAAACTATCTTCAGGGCTGCCGACAGTGGGATTCGAACCCACTATCTCCCCACTTAATTTCTAACATTCCTTTTCTTTTTTCGAGAACGTTTTTCTTGCCAGGGTCGAATATTTCATAATTATTTCTCCATTTTTTTATTGCAAATCATTTCTTAATGTTCTAATAGCCTGTATAGGATGTCTCAAAACGGACTTCAAATAATTTTTTTTGCTAGTGGCTTTACGTCGCACCGACACAGATAGGCTTATGGCGACGATGGGATAGGAAAGGCCTAGGAGTTGGAAGGAAGCGGTCGTGGCCTTAATTAAGGTACAGCCCCAGCATTTGCCTGATGTGAAAATGGGAAACCACGGAAAATCGTCTTTAGGGCTGCCGACAGTGGGATTCGAACGCACTATCTCCCGAATGCAAGCTCACAGCCGCGCGCCTCTAACCACACGGCCAACTCACCCGGTATTTTAAACCTTTATCATGATGTAAGGTGACTTGAAATTGACCGAGTAAGTGGCCGTGCGATTAATATCACGCAGCTGTGAGCTTGCATTCGGCAGATAGTGGGTTCGAATCCCACTGTCTGCAGCCCTGAAAATGTTTTTTCCGTGGTTTCCCATTTTACCACCAGGCAAATGCTGGAGCTTTACCTTAATTAAGACCCTTTCCTATCCCATTGCCGCCAAAAGACCTATCTGTGTCGGCCCGACGTTAAACAAATTGTAAAAAAAATCAACTTGGAATTGGCATAGAGTAAAAACTTGATTTATATGAATCATCAAATTCCGCCTTCGTAGCGTAACGATTGGTATTATTAGCTACACATGAGAGTGCTACCATCTTCGCCTATGCCTGCACTCATTGCGAGAAGACGTTCCCGACCACCGGGGGACTTAGGAACCATCTACAGTGGCACCGTGACCAAGAGATTCGCAGCCAGAACGAGGTAGTCCTCCCAAAACCAGCTACGAGGAAGACACGTAGAACGAGGGGTGGTGGTGTACAGGTACCAGATCGGGTTGATGATCCAGCTGTGCCCGCACCGGTGGTTGCAGAACGGGTTGATGATCCTGCTGTGCCCGCACCGGTGGTTGCTGTACGGGTTGACGATCCTGCTGTGCCCGCACCGGTGGTTGCTGAACGGGTCGATAATCCAGCTGTGCCCGCACCGAGGATTGAGGAACGGGTTGACGATCCGGGTGTGCCCGCACCGGAACAGGCTGTAGTCCCTGCTGTGCCTGCAACGGAACGGGCTGTAGTTCGAGCTGTGCCCGCACCAATTCCGAGCCCATCCTATCTTGTTGACATCGGGTCGGGCGACGTTCCTGTGGTCCATCCAACACAGAAGGGCTGTGTTAGTGACAGCCACCCGGTGCCGACAATGTCTGGACCGGCCACGGCTCCCTCAGTTGACACCGATGACATTATTATTGGTCATGATGGCGACATTATTCTAAATGTTACTCCTGACATCGACTTTGTTATCAGTAATTCAGAAAAATCCATCTCTTCTGATACTGATTCAACGCTGAGGGAGTTGCGTGGTATACCTCCCGAGTCTCTGACTCTACCATCTTCTTGTGTCTCCGAGGAGAACACCTTACCTCGAGAGGGTTTAGACCCTTTGGCTGATATTGATATTATTCCAGATCCCAATAAGATAACATTGCTATTGACGTGGACGATAAGTCACCTCTCTACGTCCATGTTCCGGCTCTGGATGCAATACTTCGGGAAGGAATCTCTCACACCAACTGGCAGAGATTCGAAGGGATTCTCCGTAAAGTCACTGAGGATGCGCAAAACATATTTAAAATCCCTGTCCACCAAGGCGACTCTACACAGAAGAAGAAGGACCCAGAAGACCCGAAGTATATCCAATCCCTTTACAGGAACAACAGAAGGAAAGCCATAAGGCTGATCCTGGGAGATGAAGGGCGGAGGTGTAACATTGTTAACAAGATTGTGACTCAACATTTCAGAGAGACTGCTAAGAGAAAATCGGCCGACTTGTCTGATTTTAATTCTTGTCCATCTGAGAATACTCCATGCGTTAATACTGCTAGAATAACTCCACATGAAGTTCAAAGTCGCCTACAAAAATGCGAAAACTCAGCTCATGGGGACGATCGTCTCACTTATGAACACTGGAAGATGGTTGATCCTGCCTGTACACTGCTGGCTAAAATTTTTAACATCTGCATGAAATATGAGAAGATACCTAATGAGTGGAAGCAGTCAGTACGGGTTCGTCTACCCGTATACAGACTGGAAATGGGGTAACGGACAGCATTTTCATCGAATGTGGTGTTAGACAAGGTTGTCCCATGAGTGGACTTCTATTTAACCTTGTCATTGACCCCATAATAAGATCAATTCAGAGCGAGAATACAGACCATCAGATTCTTGCCTATGCTGATGACATTGTTCTTTTATCAGACGATCCGATAAAATTACAAAATAACATCACTGTCATAGACAACTTATCAAAGAAGATCAACATTAATCTCAAGGCTTCGAAGTCATTCAGTCTACATTTGTTTGGTGTGACCCCAGTAGGAACAAGGAACTCCATCTTTAAAATTGAGAATGAAGATCTTAAGGCCTTAAAAGATGGAGAATTTGAAAACTTTCTGGGGAAACCTGTTGGATTTCACATCTCATCCAACACCAAGGAACTGGCTGACCTGATATCTACAGCTAAGAAGATCCTGCACTCTAAACTGGCTCCTTGGCAAAGGATCGATGCCTTGAAGGCGTTCTTTTATCCATCACTTAAGTTTCTCATGAGAAACGCACAACACCAAAAGGGCAAGTTGTTAAAACTTGACAACATCATCAAGGCCGAGGTCAAAAAGACTTTTTACCTGTCTCAAGAGGCCATTAATGACTACTTATATGGCCCAACGAAGTTTGGATGTGTTGGTTTGCCCGTTACAGAGAGTGAGACTGACTTTCATCTGATCGACAATGTGTTCAAGCTCCTTACGTCTACGGATCTATGCACCGCTGAGCTTGCTTTGGATGACCTTAAGACCTTGGTTCAGAAGAGAATTGGTAGACCTGTTGATCAAGATGATATCTCGGCTTACCTGAATGGGCACAACGAGGGCGAGTTCAGATGGAACTCTAATCCTTTACAATCTGTCTGGACTCAAGCTCGGAAGGCATCGACTAGAAACCAGACTACCTGGAAATTGGAAGACTTCGTCCCATCTTTAACAATTAATGAAAAACCCTTGTACAAAATCGATCGACATAATGTGCTTATGACCCTCAGAATGAACCTCCAGTCAAAGCACCTTAATAGGTTAATCAGCCTGCCTAACCAAGGAAAAGTTATTGAATGTGTAGCCGCTGACAGTTTTCTTGAGAACCGGTCTGTTTACCAGATTTGCAGACTGGAGATTTATCCACCGAGCAAGGCTAAACTTACTACCGCTCAATGGGAGTCGCCGTTCAACAGCTGATGGCAACAAGAGGTGTAGGAGATGCGGTTACGAGAATGAGACCCTCCCTCATGTAGCCAACCATTGCATGAGGTAGTCTGCACTATACCAGCAGAGACATAATGCTGTAGTCGCGAGGGTCAGAAGGGCAGCTGCTACGAGGTATAACATCTTCAGTGATAACCAGGTCCTTCACGATAATCTACGACCAGACCTGGTCTTAGAAAAGATGGTAAAGCCTTGGTTTTGGACATTTCTATTCCGTTTGAGAACAGAAAATCCGCCTTCGAAGATGCCCGACAGGCCAAAAAGGATAAGTATGCGACCTTGGCGACGGCTCTTCGTTCTCGATTTACATCTGTTGAGGTGCACGCCGTATTAGTTGGGTCATTGGGATCTTGGGACCCAGCTAATGATAATTTGCTACGTTCCATCTGTACAAAAAGTATCTCAAGCTGTTGAAGAAACTGTGTGTGTCGGACACAATTAGCTTCACGCGTGACATCTATGTGGAGCATATCACTGGTGTCCGACAGAGGTGACCAAGTGCCCTGACTGGGGTTTTCCCACGGTTTGCCCCAGCCTATCAAGGTGAATACCGGTCACTTGAGGCCGTGGTTGTGACAGTGAAGCAGAAAGAGACTGCTTTCCCAATCATGAAAGACTACAGCAATGTAGTGAGTTCGTAGTGAATTGTGTAGTGCAGTGTTGTGTAGTTAGTGTTCATGCTATAAAAGAACAGTTCTGGACATTTTTATGCCAGTTTTTATACCATGAATTGTAGTGCTTATTTTTAAATACTAATGTAAATATTTCCTAAAACATTGGTCAATAAAAATATTTCTGTTCTTATCAGCTTAATATCTGATACGTCGTGCATCGCACGACCAGAATATTAAACTTATTTTTGGAAATCGACGGACTGCTAGGTGCTTGCTCCACCTCTGTCACGGGTTGGCCCGGCATTGCAGTACAGTCGGGATCGGCCCACCCTAAAAACAAAAAAGCAAAAATAAGTTGAATATTTTGGTACTTGTTCATTTTATTACATGTTTTTAATGTTATATTATAATTATAATAATAATAATAATTGTATTTTATCACTCCAATGGTGGAAAAATTACTTCTAATTAATTGATGTGGATACTGATAACCCTGGTGACGATGAAGAGATTTCAGTGCGCCCATCGTAGCTCCCACGACTCTGTGTGATATAAGTATAGATTTTTCTTTCCATATGTATGCACAGTACATTACTTCTACTATGACAGACCCATAGTAGATCGATTTTGTCTTGATGCGTAAATTTGTCTAGTAATAAGAAACAAAAGTCACCAATAAAATGTCACACCCATACTTTTCCCGTTCTTTCCTGGTCTCTAATGCAATTATTTGGGATCGATACTAGTGTGGATTACGCTGAGTTTTACAGCTTGATGCCCTTCCTGACGGCAACCTTATCTGGACTGGTGTATTTACTATTACGTGTTTATGTGGTTTTTGGTAGTGTGGTGTGTCGTATGTAAATGAAGATGTGTATTAAGAGGAATAAAAACACCCACCCTCCGAGCTAAAAGAATTAACCAAACATGGCTAAAATCTCCAGTCCAGCCCGGAATGGAACCCAGGCCTTATGATCCGAAAAGCGCTATGCTGACCATTCAGCCAAGAAGCTGGACAAAATTTCGAACTCATCCTGGCCAGATATATTCCAACAATAGGCTACCTATTGCGCGGTATTTGCAGCCGGGATGTCATTTTTCCCTGACATCTAACCGTGATTTCACTTCTGTTCATCACCGCAATAGCATATTCACACCAGCTGTGGCTATGTCTTCAGCTATTCTAGCCCCCAAGTCATCAAGATCAACCACAAGTGATCTGTACACTCTCTCTTTGATATGACACCATGAGCCTTTTTTAGTATAGATGCAATTTTGTTCAGTTCTACGACTGGTCATCAAAGGTGTGATTGACAGAATGCTTAGAGAAACTGTTGAACTCAGCTCCAATCAAAATGATCTCATGTCCTGTCCAGAGACTTTCACGAATACACCCATTATTAACGGTTGCATGAAAGACGCTAAAATTAAGAAGAAAGATTACTATATTGTATTTTTTCGATATTTCTTAGGCCTTTGACAGGATACTTCATCAGCATATAGAGCGAACACTTAACACCATCGGGCCGATGACCTTCGATTTTAGGCCCCTTAAAACAACAAGCATCATCTTAGCACCATCCCTATATCAACCAAACTTAGGACAGTGATCGCAAATCTTTTGACTGAAAATTCAACTAGCATACAGATAAATAAGACAACCAGAACCGGTACTATCCCTATTAAGAAAGACGTGGCGCAAGTTGCTCCTCTTTCTCCTCTACTGTTCAGTTTAGCAGTCGAGTGGAAAGAATTAATTGAGAAAGAAACTTCCCAGGAATATGGATACACGCTACCCTTCCATGCAAGAATAAAGATTCTGCTGAGCACCTTACAGATCTGGCCACAACTTCCCTAGCAACAATTTCGGCTCCAAACAAATACTAGAAAGATTAAAGCTATCTCTATTTGTAAGGGTCAGCTGAGTCCTACTGCTCTCACTACTCTAGACGGAAACAAAATAACGTGCATTTACCTCCGATGATACCATAAAATACCTTGGCGTAAAATTTCAAGATGAAATTAAATTCAATCCCTCTATTGGCATAGAATAGCTCACAAAGAATTTAAACCAGTTGGTTAGCTCACCCCTCCTTATTCTTCATCAGAAGTTAAATATATTCTTCTTCTTAATCTGTTTACCCTCCAGGGTTGATTTTTCCCTCGGAATCAGCGAGGGATCTCAACTCTACCGCCTCAAGCGCAGTGTGCTGGAGCGTGAGATTTTGGCCGGGGGATATAACTGGGGAGAATGACCAGTACCTCGCCCAGGCGGCCTCACCTGCTATTCTGAACAGGGGCCTTTGGTGGGGAATGGGAAGATTGGAAGGAATAAACAAGGAAGGAAGCGGCCGTGGCCTTGTTAGACACCATCCCGGCATTTGCCTGGAGGAGAAGTGAGAAAGTGCGGAAAACCACTTCGAGGATGGCTGAGGAGGGATTCGAACACCCCTCTACTCAGTTGACCTTCCGAGGATGAGTACACCCCGTTCCAGCCCTCGTACCACTTTTCAAATTTCGTGGCAGAGCTGGGAATCGAACCCGGGCCTCCGGGTGTGGCATCTAATCACGCTAACCACTGCACCACAGAGGCGGACTAAATGTACTCAACCAGTATTTTTGGCCACAGCTGGTTTACCCACTGTGCACCTCGTAAAAACCTGACAACAAACTTTCTCTGTGACATTGACAAAGTCATGAAGAGCTCTGTTAAAGAAATTATCGGTTTACCAACAGATGTCCCACATGCTATGATCTGTGCACCACGCAGTCTCAGAGGACTTCGTATCTTTAATCACAACGGGAAGACTTTATTCAACATATAAATATATGCTATGCAAAAGGCTGAAGACTGTAAAGAACCAATATACTGTATAGACGCGACCAGATTAGCTTCAAGCCGAAATCAATCGCTGTCTCCAGCGCTTACCGCTCACCGAAGAGCAAACTGAACATCTCGGAAACTCTAATGCTAAATCTATGCAAAAATTGCTTCGTGAAGATCCTTTCAGGAACATAACCTTGCTGCCATCTTAAAGAAAAGGAATAATATTATTTTCTCATTCGAAGAAAGGCAACTCCTGAGTAAGCCTTAAGAAAGGCATGCCATGTGGGCAATGGACGGATGTAATTAAAATGAACTGCATTGTCATCCCTGTTCAAACTCTTCCTGGAAGGAGTCTTAATGCATCCCCTTGCAGAAAATGCGGCGATTTCAAAACCCTTCCTCACGTATTAGGGTTCTGTTCCAAGAGAGAGCTAATGAGAATCAATCGCCACAATCCACTGCGTTCTGTGATCACTGGAATCCTTCGTAGAAAAGAAGCCTACGAAGAAGTCGGATGCCTCTCCGAAGACGGATCAACATGTTGAGCTGGCATCATAGTGATCGACCGAATTAAAGGAGCAGCTATGGTCATCGACCCAGCAATGAGATTTGAGGACAACGAACACTATCCAAAAAAAAAATCTGTGATGAGAAAAATCAAATTCCAAAAGGTACAAATTCACCAATATTGAGAGCCAAAAGGCTTATCGGGAGCGTCACCATGCTGTGAGGACCCTAACAAAAGATACAGAATACAAAAATGTAAAGTGGTTGGTCTGATGATAGGCACGAGAGGGAATAGACAAACTTTAGACTTCTTGAGGAAGATAAATCCACCATCCAGACTATAGCAGACTCGGTATTAAAACACTCGTTATCACTAATTATCAGACACTACCTGCATTCCACGACATGACTGTGAAAATGCTTAAACTTTCAATGAAGTAAAGGACATGAAATCCAACAGACAACCATACCAGATATAACCTGCTTGCTAATAATAAAACATAGCACAAAAACACTCATTGTCATAAATATTGTTTTGTGTGAACTGATTAGGAGGCCGAGCGGTTAGATTCCCTAATAGCGGCAGCTACCTGTTGGATGTTCTCTCTGATCCGGTCACATGGAATAGAAAAGTCAGTTATTAATTAACTGAATAGATTAAGAAGTGGACTGAAGGCAGTCTTTCGAGCTGATGATCCACACAAATCAAGATTTTTGCCTCTATGTCAATTACAAGTCCGATAACAAGTTCGATACATTGCAAAGTTCTTTGAAATCATTTATGAAACGACTAGGTAAACAAACGATGGGGAATTTGTCACCTCGGAGATTTATATATATATATATGTATATATATACACACTGACTGACAGAGCAAATGCAACACCAAGGAGGAGTGGTTCGAAAGGGATGAAAGTTGGGGAAAAAACAGAGACGGCACGGACGAATAATTGATGTTTATTTCAAACCGATATGCAGGTTACACAATGCGCACGGCATCGACTCAGTAGGATGTAGGACCACCGCGAGCGGCGATGCACGCAGAAACACGTCGAGGTACAGAGTCAATAAGAGTGCGGATGGTGTCCTGAGGGATGGTTCTCCATTCTCTGTCAACCATTTGCCACAGTTGGTCGTCCGTACGAGGCTAGGGCAGAGTTTGCAAACGGCGTCCAATGAGATCCCACACGTGTTCGATTGGTGAGAGATCCGGAGAGTACGCTGGCCACGGAAGCATCTGTACACCTCGTAGAGCCTGTTGGGAGATGCGAGCAGTGTGTGGGCGGGCATTATCCTGCTGAAACAGAGCATTGGGCAGCCCCTGAAGGTACAGGAGTGCCACCGGCCGCAGCACATGCTGCACGTAGCGGTGGGCATTTAACGTGCCTTGAATACGCACTAGAGGTGACGTGGAATCATACGCAATAGCGCCCCAAACCATGATGCCGCGTTGTCTAGCGGTAGGGCGCTCCACAGTTA
The DNA here is from genome assembly GCF_040414725.1 of Anabrus simplex. Lineage (NCBI taxonomy): Eukaryota > Metazoa > Arthropoda > Insecta > Orthoptera > Tettigoniidae > Anabrus > Anabrus simplex. Next base: position 332,218,891 of record NC_090265.1, read on the forward strand.
CTGCCGGATTTGACCTTTCTCCACGCCGGCGCCACACTCGTCTGCGGTGACTATCACTGACAGAACAGAAGCGTGACTCATCGGAGAACACAACGTTCCGCCATTCCCTCATCCAAGTCTCTCTAGCCCGGCACCATGCCAGGCGTGCACGTCTATGCTGTGGAGGCAATGGTAGTCTTCTGAGCGGACACCGGGAGTGCAGGCCTCCTTCAACCAATCGACGGGAAATTGTTCTGGTCGATATTGGAACAGCCAGGGTGTCTTGCACATGCTGAAGAATGGCGGTTGACGTGGCGTGCGGGGCTGCCACCGCTTGGCGGCGGATGCGCCGATCCTCGCGTGTTGACGTCACTCGGGCTGCGCCTGGACCCCTCGCACGTGCCACATGTCCCTGCGCCAACCATCTTCGCCACAGGCGCTGCACCGTGGACACATCCCTATGGGTATCGGCTGCGATTTGACGAAGCGACCAACCTGCCCTTCTCAGCCCGATCACCATACCCCTCGTAAAGTCGTCCGTCTGCTGCAAATGCCTCCGTTGACGGCGGCCTGGCATTCTTAGCTATACACGTGTCCTGTGGCACACGACAACACGTTCTACAATGACTGTCGGCTGAGAAATCACGGTACGAAGTGGGCCATTCGCCAACGCCGTGTCCCATTTATCGTTCGCTACGTGCGCAGCACAGCGGCGCATTTCACATCATGAGCATACCTCAGTGACGTCAGTCTACCCTGCAATTGGCATAAAGTTCTGACCACTCCTTCTTGGTGTTGCATTTGCTCTGTCAGTCAGTGTATATAAAATACCTTTTGGAACATCTGTGTATGACAGTTGAAGGATATTATTGTGACAATCTTTACTTACAGTAGCATAGAGAAGTGTCATGTCAGTCTAAGAGTGGTTTTAGACAATGGTGTTCACATAATACAACTTCAAATAGCCGAATGGTTTGAGTTAAATTCTCGCTGTACCATGGACTAAATAATGAGTTCGTACAGTTCATCAGTAAGCTCCCGGTTCGTTGATCTTAGAATTTTGACAGACGTATTATCAATACCTGGAATTTTCTCTTCAGGCATTAATTTGATTAAATTTCTCTCCTGTCACTGGCAGAAGTTCGTCTATATATGTTCCACGGGTATTAGTGTACAAGTATATGAAATCTCCTTTTTTACAGTTTATTACTACACAATTCCCAGAGTTTCTTCGTTATATTCTATCGCACAGAGCTGTTGTCAGATTTATTTTGGGAGAGCAGGTAATTCTTTTGGCTGTATTAAGTGCTTGTGAACTCTTTCCGCGATTTTCATGTGTCTCAATCTCGTCGCATTCTTCAGAAGGCCAGTGATCCTTGGCATCCTGAGAGTACCGATCTATTTCATTATGAAGATTTCAGTAAGTCCCTCGTCCTGTTTCTACACCAGGTTTTCCCATTTTCTTAGTTCTGTAATTCTGGACAAAACTGTTTGCATAATGCACGGTTGTTTAAATGTTTTGATCATTCCCAGTACGTCGGTGGCATTCTGAACAACGGGATCCTTTATAAACCACCAACTGTGGATGTTCTATTCTCTGTCTTCTCAAGGATTCTTCTGTGTGCGGCTTCTTTAAACATGTCTGTTTTTGTCTCGTCGTTCAAGGAATGTACATCCTACCTTGGTTTTCTTGTAAATTTACATCCAACTTAGCCACATACTCATTTTCAAAATGTTCTGGTCTATGCTTGCACGATCCCAGGTTGTTCCATAAATATCTGTGTTTGGTTCCTGTATCGTTGTTTTACCAGGATTACTACTATCTGGTGCCTATGGCGATTACCATGTATAAAGGCGTCGTCTTGGTGCTTGAAAAAGCGGTATTTGTTGTCAGGCTTTATTGTTCGCAGAAGTCCACCAGCCTTGGCCTCCTTCATTCCTTGTTCCTAGTACAACCTTACAGCACAGATACTGGAGGCATTTCTGCCCACCATGGAATTACAGTCACTGATATCATACGTTTTCATATATTTTATATTTAACTAGCTGATATACCCTGTCTCGGTACGGAATTCTACACTGTATAGAGAATTGTAGGTGAAGTAGTGTACACATTGTGAGTAAGATTTTGTGAAATTGCGAAGATCTTAGCGTTATCCAAGAAACACTCCTGGTAGGTCACCATACGTCGTTTCTCATGTGAAGTCCGGGTTGGGAAGTTTTCATTGTAATGGCAGGCCCACTTGCCTGCTGCCAGTCACAATAGAGTTGGGCAAATACCATCATAATGTGAGACACTCACTTTCGACCTGCCTTGTTCAAATCTTCAGAACGACTGTCTCTGTGGTTTTCCCGAAGTCTTAAAGTATCTGTCAAATAAGAGAACATCGATATGACGGCACCATTAACGCAATAAACCACTTTTTAAGCACGTGTCTAGGCTGTGACTAAGCGAGATGCAAAACGCACTCTGTTATATTAGTGCAGTATCCTGCAGTGAACCTCCATGCCATGATAGTTGACCAAGTGTGTTTCTGCTTTTGTTTTGTCTTTTGTTTAACCTAGTTATGTTCCTTGCAAATCAAGGACATTTAAAATAAGATAAATTCACTTGCGGTCCTAATGTACGGTCCTCGGATTGAAGCGGAGTCAATTGTACATGGTTTGTACTTTGTTACTGCGAAAAAGCAAAGATAACGCGAAATCCTGAGCGGGCGCTGGGAATCATACACAAATGCATGTTGTACATTGAATTGTTCTCGAAGTAAATGGTGCAGCTTCTGCCATTTTGTGGCTTATTTTATTCGTTCAAAGTGAGGACATCACACTCCAACACTCAGAAGCATACGTCGAAACACAGAAAAACATTGTTTTCTCGAAATCTGTTAGAGTTACGAAGAAAATTCGTGTAAACATATTCTGGCAAGTTGAATTTTAAGTACACTTGCTCTGCCCCATTCTTTAATAGTACTAACTGTTCAGGCAGCGTATTCGTCTTTAAGGGATAGGCGTACGTTTTCCTTCGACTTACTTCACATTTTCTTCCCTGCACGACCCCCTTAAGGAACAGTGCGATAGCAAATATCTTATTTTTTAACCAAAGGTTCCATCCAGCGGCCTGCTTGCCAAATTTGAGCACGGTCTGTGAAGTAGGTTTTTCGTGAAGGAAATTAAGACAAAGAGTCCAAGGGTAAAGCATCCACCAAAGCACAGGAAAACATTATTTTCTCAAAAACTATTAGAGATTCGAAGAAAATTCATATAAATGTGTTTCTGGGAAATGGAGTTTTAAGTTCGCATAGTGCGCACCACTGTTCAATAGGACTAATCGTTTAAGCAGCGTATTCAATTTTAACAGTCCCAGGCGTAATTTCCATTTGACTTGCTTCACATTTTCTTTCCCTACATGACCCACTTAAAATATCGCATGGTAGTAAGTAGCTTATATGTTAAACGGAAGTACCATCTATAATCTTGGTCAATATGAGCTCCATCAGTCAAGTAGATTTTACGTGAAAAACACAGACAGGCAAACATACAGATTTATTACTGCTGCCATCTTTTCCTTCATTCACGGTTATCGCGGAAACTTTGATATTCCGTGACAATACATACCTCATGCTCACTGGAATTATTTTATCTTTCAAATGATGAAATAAATTTCAAAATCGGTCCAGTAGTTCCTGAGAGGACCCCTTACATACAAACAAACTTAGTCTATTCTTATATATTAAGTTAGTATAGACATGTAATAACATTAGAGAGTGGCCTCGTCGTAACGGAAAGAACTTGCTCTATTCTCCTGAAAGGTCGTTTGTTCAATTCCCCGTGTAGGTTTTCCGTCTAGAAATTTAAATATACCGAGCTCGAAAGCTGCAGTCGCTTAAGTGTGGCCAGTATCCAGTAATCGGGAGATAGTGGGTTCGAGCCCCACTGTCGGCAGCCCTGAAGATGGTTTTCTGTGCTTTCCCCTGTTCACACCAGGCAAATGCTGGAGCTGTACCTTAATTAAGGTCACGGCCGCTTCCTTCCACTTCCTAGGCCTTTCCTATCCCATCGTCGCCATAAGACATATCTGTGTCGGTGCGACGTAAAGCAAATAGAAAAAAATATATATGTAGAGCCTACCAACTCTTAGGAAGCCCATGGCCTCGGGGTTCACTCAGACACGAAAAGAGATTAGAAATTTGGTTACTTCCGGGGATAGAGCTTACTTCACTATCCCACGGAACGAACACCTGAAATCCCAGAATAAATATCTGCACAAAAAGGCAGGAGGCCTTCGACTGCATGGATTTAAGTATGTTTGGATGAAGGACTGTAAAATTTATGTTAAAAAGAACGACACTGGAAGGACTACGCATATTACCAGCATAAATGACATCTGCAAATTTCAGTCCGAAATAACAAACAAGCCATCTTACCAATACCATGGAAGCCGTATTAGCAGCAACTAGTAACATCCCCGTGGACATTTAAGGTGGCCTTGACGGTGAAACGCCGATGACGACAGGGACGATATCGACAGACCACACTGTCTACACTAATCCCCACGACTGCAGGAAATTAAAATTTGTTAGTGCATGACTACACTATTCATACCGAGCTCGATCGCTGCAGTCGCTTACGTGCGGCCAGTATCCAGTATTCGGGAGATAGTAGGTTTCGAACCCCACTGTAGACAGCCCTGAAAATGGTTTTCCGTGGTTTCCCATTTTCACACCAGGCAAATGCTGGGGCTGTACCTTAATTAAGGCCACGGCCGCTTCCTTCCAACTCCTAGCCCTTTCCCGTCCAATCGTCGCCATAAGACCTATCTGTGTCGGTGCGACGTAAAGCAACTAGCAAAAAAAAAAAAAAAAACACTATTCATAGTAATAATGGTCCGATGTTAAGCCCCTTTAAACAACAAGCATTATCATCATCATCATAGTAATAATATTCTTGCTGACTGTAATAAGCTACAAATATTGCATATTACCGGGCGAGTTGGCCGTGCGCGTAGAGGCGCGCGGCTGTGAGCTTGCATCCGGGAGATAGTAGGTTCGAATCCCACTATCGGCAGCCCTGAAAATGGTTTTCCGTGGTTTCCCATTTTCACACCAGGCAAATGCTGGGGCTGTACCTTAATTAAGGCCACGGCCGCTTCCTTCCAACTCCTAGGCCTTTCCTATCCCATCGTCGCCATAAGACCTATCTGTGTCGGCGCGACGTAAAGCCCCTAGCAAAAAAAAAAAAAATATTGCATATTAACAGTAGAAGTGTCAAAAATAAGTTAGACGAATAAGAAATACTGCTCCATATCTTAGGTGAAGTTCATGTCTTGGTTATATCCGAAACCTGGGTTAAAAGTAACGAGGCCAAATATTACAATTTAAATAACTACTCATGTTCGGTTGCTCGCAGAGATACATAAGGGGGTGGTGGGTTAGGGATATTTATCCATCAAATGTAAAAATTTAAAATACTTAATAAATGTGAAATGAAAGCTTAATCTCGGTTGAGATTTGGCGAGACATCTCCGCTGGTAATTCCAATTCAGATAGTCTGCATATAATTGGAGGATACAATCCTATGAAGGGCAATGCAACGTCATTATTAACATCTTTGGAAAATTTCCTTTCTTAGACTAGCAATACTCTTCGGTTTTTATTGATGATACAAATATTGACACTTTTACTGAAAATCATTTAAAAAAGCAGTATATACATATCCTATCATGCTATGGGTTCACATTGTGTAGCACGCACGACTGACAAAACATCAACTCTACTGGATCATGTAGCAGTTAACGCGGATAAAATATATTTCACAATTTCGAATGTAGATAGGGACATACATGATCATAACATCTTGATCACAGATACTGTATGGCCACATAAGAGAACCTATATCCAAAACAACACTTTGAATTTACCCTTATAATGCACAGATAAAAATAATTTAAATAACACTAATTTCCTGCCAGAGAATGCAAGATATTCTGCCCAGGAAATTAAGATGAACCACATGTACAGCTCCCTTATTGCTGAAATTTAAAACAAACACAAATAGAGGCAATCGCCATACCATAAAGCAAAGAAACCCATTCAAAACAGATGTTGCAACTCCCTGGATAGCATCTGAATTGATAAAACTCGTTGAGGGACGTAACATTCTTTACTCTAAAATTAAGATTGGGCAACAAAAAGATAATATATCCTTGGGAGAAGAATACATTTAGAAATTCAGTAAAATTCCTAAAAAGAAAACTTAAGACAAATTATTATTCGGAAATATTAAACGTGCATGGTAAAAATCCCAAGAAAACGTGGGAGATTTTGAATGAAATTATGTATAATAAAAAGTACAGTTCAGAAACTTGCAAATCTCTGTCAATAGGGAACATGGTAATTAAAGATAAGCAAGAAATTGCTAATGAATTCAATTACTATTTTACATGCATAGCCGATACTCTTGCATCTCAGACATGATTTCACATATCAGAATAGTAACTGCGAGCTCGAATCCCTTTTACTATATCCAGCAGATAACATGGAAGTCAAATGTATAATTAAGAATTTAAAAAAATAAAATAGTAGTCGAGTAGATGGAATTACAGCTACTATGGTCAAAATATTTGATGAACAGCTAATAACTAAACTTGTTATATTAATTAATTAATTAATCCATGGCAACTGGGGTCGTACCGCAGTCTCTAAAAATTGCTAAAGTCATCCCGATTTTCAAAGGAGAGAACACAAGTAAACCCGGAGAATCATTTCCAAAATATTGGAAAGCATTATAAAGATAAGACTAATGGCTTTTTTTTTTAAAAAAAAACAGGTTCATTTATCGAGCCCGGTATGGTTTCAGGGAGAATTCCAGTACAGAACTCCCAGTTACTGATCTTGTGTCGATGCTTCAGGAAAACGTTGACAGTAACCGGATAGCGGCAGGATTATTTCTTGATCTCGCTAAAGCTTTCGATACCGTAAATCACGAAATACTGTTGTCTAAATTAGAAGATGCTGGAATCCGTGGTGTTTCATTAGAGTGGCTCCGCAGCTACCTTAACGGAAGAAGCAATTTGATTCTGTCAATGATTATCAAATCACGGAAAAATAGGTGAAATGTTGGGTTCCACAAGGGTCTATTTTGGGCCCACATTGTTTCTGATATAAATAAACGATATAAATATTCTAAATTTAAAAGGTAAAATTATGCTTTACGCTGATGATACAAATGTATTCTACAGTGCTGACAAAATGGACTTGCTAATCAATAACATGCAAGAAGACATAATAGCAATAAACAAGTGACTCGGTATCAATAAATTAACTATGAATGTCAAATAACTAAATATATGATAATAACTAAGCCGAGTATAAAAATATAATCATTCGGAGAGATTAATAACACAGAAATAGGTGAGGTCGATCACTTTAAATATTTAGGTCTAATAGTAGATAAACATTTCAGATGGGTAGAGCATGTTGGTTACATTGCGAAAAATATAGCTCCAATATCTGGGCTATTGATAAGATTAAGATATATAGTCCCTAGAAAAGTTCTACTCACAGTATATTACTCATTTACACTTATAGTATCTAAACGAAATTTGGTTTCGTTGCAGAAAGACAGTCCTTTATCAACTTATGGTAATACAAACTAGAGCAATCAAAAATATCTATAATCTTCCTTTTGACACACCCATTCGAGTTCTATACGCTAATCGTGAAACTATGCCCTTATCGTTGTGCACTGCATCAGTAGTAATTCATCGATTCGATCTCGGCACAGTCCAATGGTATTCAAGTAAGCCAGCCTCGTGTTTGTAGAATTACTGACACGCACAAAACTACAGCGAAACAAAAGTCTGGCACCTCGGCGTCTCCGAAAACCGTAAAAGTAGTTAGTGGGACGTGAAATATTATTATTATTATTATTATTATTATTATTATTATTATTATTATTATTATTATTATTATTATTACTGTTACCGTGTTTTGGTGGTAGTTATGCATGAAAGAAGGTGCTGGGTGGTGAATAGGTCTCAAGCTACTAAAGTGAAATTAATTTTAAAATTTAACAAGGTTATATTTTCTTTGCCAAATTAGGTAACAACAAATAGAACAGGTACTTAGTAGCCGAAACACGATTGAAAAAAATACATTTACATAGGTACCCCATTTGGGGCTTCAAAAGTCAGAAACATAATTCTTGAGCAAAGAGCCCAACCTTACAATGAACACCATACAACAAAGGGGCCGAAAACCCCCAAACATGCCAGAAACATTTGCTTCCAATTACACCCAAAAGCCTCCTTGAGGCAGAGACACAATTTTCAATAAAGGGCAATTTCCCCTTAAAATACAAGCCTATCATAGGCCACTCCGAACTCCACTTTTAAGCTGTCCTCCAAGGACATATACACAGGGGTAAAATACCCAACCTACTGAGGTCTGGTAAATGACAAGAAGGTTAATACATGACCTCTAAAATACAATTTGAGAGGAGGCGAACTTGCACTCCTAATACACTTTGCTTAAGACCTACTGGGCACTAGGCCGTTAACACAAGGGCTAATCCCATACTACAGAGGTGACTTAATAGCAATTTACATTACATTACGGAAGAATTGGTTGAGAAAGATAAGTTCACCTCAAGACGCTGTGAGTGGGAGCTCGAGAGGGTTAAGCACTCTCTATCCCGATATGTCGTTTTAAAAGAGAATATATGAAAAGAGTAGTTACATTTTAGGAAAAGGTTACATGGTTGAACGCTTAGAACCCGCCCCGAAAGTTAAACTGCTGAGCTAGCAAAGAAGGAAGTTATTAATCGGCCATTACCTTGTTGTTGACCGCTGCCGAAGAAAGAGGCGCTTCCCGCCCCCTGCTATGTACTTAACACACTGAAAGATGGAACAGAAGTGGCGCAGAGACCCAAAAATCAGCAGTTTATATCCTCTCGCGGAAGGTTCTAGGCGTTAGGGGAATGAAAACACCCGCCCACAATCATTTTATTGGCTAGGGTACAGAAACATATCCAAGTTGGGGGAAAATACATCGGATTGGTCGGAAATTACTAAAAGAAATTCGGGATTGGATAAACCTAAAACAAGGGGAAAAAGAGGGGTATACAGCCAACTTAAACAATAACAGAAGGAAATTTAACAAGAAACAAACATTTGAAATAAAAATTTCTCCAACAAAATAGTTCTTTGACTCCGCACTAGGGTGCACTATTGTTGATCTTCAGTAGTGTCCTCTAGGAGAGAAAGTTTACACTTCTTACTTCAAGCGAAACAAAAACACATCAAAAATGACACAGTTCAAAAACTCAAAATTTTCCACGTGGTGACATCTTCTGAGAAGGTAAAGAATTAACAGCGTAGATAAAGTTCAGACTTCCCCCAGCAGAGGAGTTTCAACAGGCGCACATTTTAAATTAGCGGCGTGGAGGTGTACCGCCCGGTACAGACCTCCCCCCCCAAAAGTTCCTCCAGGGGTGACACATGAAATTGTTTGAAACAAGGTCCAAGTTATGCTGTGGATATGAAGATTGATTGCAGAAGCATTTATAAGATTTCAACATTTGTTGTTGCAGGTGAAGTACAGTCTTTATGTTTGTAGAAGTTGAGTTCTGAAGATAAACTTTTAATACTTAAAAGTGATGAAAAATTTTGCATAGTCCACCAAATATTGCAGTTAAATTCCCAAGTGTAGTCATTACTTATAGTAACCGTTCATGTAGTTGATGGTGATGAAGTGGGATGGCCAGACCGGCCGTTGCGGCTTGCGTCCAAAGGAGGCCGCTCGGACCCCTCAAGTACCCTGAGATACCGCTCGCCCGCACTATGAGGGGAGCAGAGGTGTTGAAGCACGCCGCGCCCGCGGTGAACATATACCGGCTGCGGGCAAGTAGCAGGTCGTGCGCCGCACATCAGCCTTGGCCGGGAGGAGAGCTCCGGCTCGCCGTGCACACGTCGTCCTCGCTGGGGCCGAGGGGGCCCGTCCTCTGCTCCAGTTGCTGCACGGAGCCGCGCGGCTGCGGGGGCACTGAAACATTAAAGCTTGGCGGCAGAATTGTGTTGGACCATCATCTTTTTTTTTTAAGGGCACAGGCTTGGTGAGGAGGTTGAGGGGTCAGCGGCGTGCAGATATCCATGGCATTTACTCAAATCAAGCCACAGTGTGTATTGAAGCAGGAGACGGGAGCGTGGTAATGGCCGAGGCAAGGACAGAATGGCAGTTTAACGGATCGGGGAAGGTTTTACAAGAGGTTTACATATAAGACAAAATATTATAGAAGGGGCAGAAAGCCTTAAAAGTTGAACTCAAAAAAAAAATATAACCTTCATATTCCTTCCAAATTATATGAAGCAAGTTGACACAAAATTTACACTGGTTTCACCTGTGACAGGTGAACCCTAAATATCCTCTCGGTGGCTGGATTGCTTACTAACAACGTAACCGGAGTAAGAAAATCGAGAATGATGCATGGCCCATGAAATCTGGGGGCAAGCTTGCCCGCGGGAACAAAATTCTTGACCATCACCTGGTCACCTACCTTCAAAGTGGTGGGTCTCCGTCCACGATCATACTTTTCCCTAACCTTTTCATGAGACACTTTAAGATTGGCTTTAGCCTTCTTCCAAAGATCTTTAATATTATCCGGATCTATTGTCTCGGGTAGAATGTCACTCAGAGACCAGAGGTTAGAGAGCGGCGAGTTGGGAACAAACTTGAACATCAAAGAAGCTGGAGTGAATTTATGTGATTCATGAACCGCTGAATTCAAAGCAAAAGCTAACCAATGCAGGGACGTGTCCCACCTGGAATGATCATCATGATGATAGGCAATAAGTGCGGACCTGAGATTACGATTAACCCGTTCAGCCAGAGATGGTTGAGGGTAATAAGCAGAAGTAGTTACATGAGAGATGGATAAGTCAAAACAGAATTTACGAAATAAATTAGATGTAAAAGCCTTAGCATTATCAGATACAATATATTGGCACGGACCAAAAGAAGCAAAAATAGAATTTAGGCAAGTAATGGTAGACTGAGCGGTAGCCAGCTTAGTCGGAAATAACCAGGAAAATCTGGTAAAACCATCTACACATACAAAGATGAATTTGTTGGCATTTCCCTTCGACTGGGGGAAGGGTCCTACATAATCAATATACAGGCGTTCCATGGGGCGCGATGCTTGATGCGAAGACAAGAGGCCTACCTTGGTGGACATGGTTGGTTTACTAATCAAACAGGATTTACAAGCCTTTACTAGTTCACGGATTTCACCGTCCATACCTTTCCAGATGAACATTTCACGAATCTTTTCACGAGTTTTAAAGATTCCAAGATGCCCCCCTAATGGGGTCTCATGATAGTACTTGAAGATCATAGGCACAAGAACAGCTGGAACGACAACCTTCATCATCTTGTCATGCCTCGAAGGGCAACATAAAACACCATTCCTCAGAACATAAGGGACGACATGTTCCCCAGAAGAAAGGGTTTCCATTATCGGAGCCAGCGTCGGATCTTCACGTTGGTATTTCTCAATATCCCTAAAAAGCATGGGAGCATCTGTTAAGATGGCATTGACACCAGATAGTATGGACTCGGGAGGTGATGAACTGTCGACCGGTTCCTGGGTCTCGACGTCGTTAGAAAACATACGGCTGAGTCCATCAGCAACAACATTTTCGGTACCTCTGATATGCCTGACATCAAATTGGAAGGCAGAAATACGGATGGCCCAACGGGCTATACGACCAGTACGACGCGGCCTACCTAAGACCCAGCTTAGGGCTTGATTATCTGTCTCCAGGTCGAATTTGACATGTTCCAGATAGAGACGGAACTTCTCTAAGGCGAATAAGACTGCCAAACCTTCGAGCTCATAGATGGAATACTTGGCTTCTTGAGCCGACAATGTCCTAGACGCATAGGCGATGGGGCGCCTCCCTAGTTCAGTCTCTTGAAGAAGGACTGCAGCTACCGCTGACGACGACGCGTCGGTTTGGACGATGAATTTCTTCGAGAAATCAGGCATAGCAAGTACAGGGGCATTACAAAGTGCTAATTTAAGGTCTTCAAAAGCGGCTTGTTGAGAAGGTCCCCACTCGAATTTGATGCCTTTCCTACGAAGAAGGTTTAAGGGCGCCGCTCTATTAGCGAAGTTAGGAATAAACTTCCTGAAGAAATTCACCATACCAATGAACCTGGCGATACCTTTAATGTCCTTGGGAGGTTTAAAATCACGGATGGCCTGTGTTCTGGAATGATCGACTGCTACACCATCCGGTGACACAATATGCCCTAGGAAAGACATAGAGGGCTTAGCAAAGGCAACCTTGGACAACTTAACAGTTAACCCAGCCTTACGAAGGCGATCGAGAACTTCTCGCAGATGATCTAGATATTCTTCAAAAGTCTCTGAAAATACGACGACATCATCTAAGTAGTGATATAAGTACTCGAATTTGATGTCGGAGAAGACCCTATCTAGTAGCCTAGTGAGCACAGCTGCCCCCGTGGGGAGCCCGAAAGGTACGCGGTTGTATTCGTATAAATTCCAGTCCGTGGCAAACGCTGTAAGGTGTTTAGACTCTTCGGCAAGGGGAATTTGATTATAGGCCTGATTCAAGTCTAAGATGGTGAAGAACTTGGCCTTACGAAACCATGAAAAACAAGAATGAAGGTCAGGAAGGGGCACAGATTGCAACACCACCTTCCGATTGAGAGCCCTGTAATCAATGACAGGCCTGAAGCCTCCTTGGGGTTTCGGGACTAGAAAAATAGGCGATGAATACGCTGACTTAGAGGGCCTAATAATACCGTCCTTCAACATCTGATCGATGATTTCTTTTAGAGCCTTCATTTTAGGTGGAGATAGCCTATAAGGTGGAAAACGGACCGGAATCGAATCCGTGACCTCAATTTTGTATTCAATAAGGTCAGTAACACCAAGAGTATCAGAGAACACCTCGGGAAACGACTGACACAGTTTGCGAATACTATCAGCCTGCTCCTCAGGTAGATGTCTAAGGTCTAACAACATCTCATCCTGGGTAGGCGAAATAGAAGAACATGACACAGAATTACACTTTAATAGTGGGATTTTACCATTAGAAGCAAATTTGAATGTGCACGACCTAGACTGGAGATCGAGCACAAGACCAGTGTGAGAAATAAAGTCAGCTCCCAATATAATGGGGCAAGACAATTGCTTGGCCACAAACAATTTAACTTTCCATGTAAACTTAAAAATACGAATTTTGACCAGTAAGGAACCTAGAATTTCTAATGGAGATGAAAGCCGATACGTATTGAACAGGAGAAGAGACATAGTCAGGAAGTTTACAAACCGTTTTCAATTTAGAATACCATTCAGCCGAAATAATCGAACAAACACTGCCTGAATCTAAGAGAGCTGTAATAGGCTCGTTATTTAACTCAATCTTAAGAAAAGGAACCGGTGCGGGGGTATCCGCCGCAATCCTAAGACATTCTTTAGGGCATTCAAAAGATGAATTTGAAGGCTGATCGTTCACTGCATTTACAACCTGTTTACTAGGGGCTGAGTCTCGGGAAGATGGATTAGTCGACTCAGCCGAAGCCACTAGTCACTTTTTATTATTGGCATAGTTGGAATTTGCACCGGAAGTTGTGCAGGAGGGGGTGCTATTTGAGTTTGGGCAATTCTTGGCGATATGTGAGAAGGCCCCACACTTAAAACAGCCTTGTGATGACCCGGTTCCATTATTTGCCCTACTGCTTTTGACCAATGGACATTTATTGCGAAGATGGTCAGGCGACCCGCAAGCATAACATTTACGGGGATTGACTGGTCGGCGAGGTGGAGGCCGAGTGTTACTAAAGGAAGGCGGGGGTTCTTTCGCGACACGCAAGGAATCGGCGTATCTAACTCCTTCCGCTGAGACGGCCAATGCTTCAAGTTCAGAGAAACTTTGCGGGCACGCCGCGAAACACAAATATGACCTATAGGGAGGTGAAATTCCCTCGACAATAGCCTGTACAATCTGATCTTCAGGAAAATGAAGGGCAAACACCCTAGTGTAAAACTTAATGTCCTGTATGAAATCAGCCAAGTTTTCATCCAAGCGCTGTACACGATAATAGTACTTCTGAATAAGGGAGGACCTGGCCCTAGCCGGGATGAAATTAGCTAGCAAATGGGCATGGAAATCCTCAATAGATGATTGCTCGGCAATGGCTCTTACGATTTTATCTGAGAGACTACCAATAGCATACGGATAAATAATTTGCAAAATTTGACATGGAGAAAGAGAAAACACAAGGGCATGATCCTGAAATTCAACTAGAAATCTTAAAAATGAAATTACATCACTGGTGGTATTAACAGAAAACTTAGAAATGCCTCTGAGCAACATTGCCAATGGATGAGGCAAGCTGCTAAACCCGGGTGACATAGTAGGTAAAGGTTTCAATGGCAAGGAAGTTAATTCAGAACGGATGTTACTCAATGATGCACGACGTTCAGATTCGTTGTCCAATGGGGCAGGGATAGTTTGAGCAGCAACGGTTATCCTATTAACTTCTCCCTTGGGAGGCGCTTCCTCACTACCTGCATTCACTATGGTGGGTTGATCAGATTTGGGAGGAACTTCCCCAGTCAACAATAGAGTGACCTTACTAGATAATTCGGAAATATTTTCCAGGAGCGTACTAGCTTCCTTCCTCTGAACGTCATTCAGTTTTAGAGACAACAGATCGTTAACCCTATTCGAAAAATGATATAGCCTGCCTTGCACACGCTTAATTTGATTAGGAGACGGATCATTTTCATCAAAAAAACTAACTACAGAAGCTAGCCCAGTAATATTCTCGACGATCGTGGAAAGAGAGTCATCAATTTCTTTCTCTCCCAAATTGGGGATGGAAATGGGCAAATCTAGGGACTCTCTAAGCTTGTTAGTGTCTACTGCAACCGTGCCTCCAGATTGCACATTTCTGATAGTTAATTCATAGATCAACTCCTCTTTGCGCAAATAATTAAGATGGAGAACATCGCGAGGGCCTGGCATGATGACAGAACAATTTTGAAAAAGTCAAAAAATTCCAGCAACTGCGAAAATGGTTAGAGTTCGGATCAAAACAATGTGTAGCCGTCAAAAGGGGCTAAATTGAGACCCATTCAACCACGCTCTGCTACCACTTGTTACCGTGTTTTGGTGGTAGTTATGCATGAAAGAAGGTGCTGGGTGGTGAATAGGTCTCAAGCTACTAAAGTGAAATTAATTTTAAAATTTAACAAGGTTATATTTTCTTTGCCAAATTAGGTAACAACAAATAGAACAGGTACTTAGTAGCCGAAACACGATTGAAAAAAATACATTTACATAGGTACCCCATTTGGGGCTTCAAAAGTCAGAAACATAATTCTTGAGCAAAGAGCCCAACCTTACAATGAACACCATACAACAAAGGGGCCGAAAACCCCCAAACATGCCAGAAACATTTGCTTCCAATTACACCCAAAAGCCTCCTTGAGGCAGAGACACAATTTTCAATAAAGGGCAATTTCCCCTTAAAATACAAGCCTATCATAGGCCACTCCGAACTCCACTTTTAAGCTGTCCTCCAAGGACATATACACAGGGGTAAAATACCCAACCTACTGAGGTCTGGTAAATGACAAGAAGGTTAATACATGACCTCTAAAATACAATTTGAGAGGAGGCGAACTTGCACTCCTAATACACTTTGCTTAAGACCTACTGGGCACTAGGCCGTTAACACAAGGGCTAATCCCATACTACAGAGGTGACTTAATAGCAATTTACATTACATTACGGAAGAATTGGTTGAGAAAGATAAGTTCACCTCAAGACGCTGTGAGTGGGAGCTCGAGAGGGTTAAGCACTCTCTATCCCGATATGTCGTTTTAAAAGAGAATATATGAAAAGAGTAGTTACATTTTAGGAAAAGGTTACATGGTTGAACGCTTAGAACCCGCCCCGAAAGTTAAACTGCTGAGCTAGCAAAGAAGGAAGTTATTAATCGGCCATTACCTTGTTGTTGACCGCTGCCGAAGAAAGAGGCGCTTCCCGCCCCCTGCTATGTACTTAACACACTGAAAGATGGAACAGAAGTGGCGCAGAGACCCAAAAATCAGCAGTTTATATCCTCTCGCGGAAGGTTCTAGGCGTTAGGGGAATGAAAACACCCGCCCACAATCATTTTATTGGCTAGGGTACAGAAACATATCCAAGTTGGGGGAAAATACATCGGATTGGTCGGAAATTACTAAAAGAAATTCGGGATTGGATAAACCTAAAACAAGGGGAAAAAGAGGGGTATACAGCCAACTTAAACAATAACAGAAGGAAATTTAACAAGAAACAAACATTTGAAATAAAAATTTCTCCAACAAAATAGTTCTTTGACTCCACACTAGGGTGCACTATTGTTGATCTTCAGTAGTGTCCTCTAGGAGAGAAAGTTTACACTTCTTACTTCAAGCGAAACAAAAACACATCAAAAATGACACAGTTCAAAAACTCAAAATTTTCCACGTGGTGACATCTTCTGAGAAGGTAAAGAATTAACAGCGTAGATAAAGTTCAGACTTCCTCCAGCAGAGGAGTTTCAACAGGCGCACATTTTAAATTAGCGGCGTGGAGGTGTACCGCCCGGTACAATTACTATTATTATTATTTAGATTATTTTAACATGTTATAATTCTTCATAACATGACATGTTCTTCGAACCAGTTTCATTGCCGAAACCTGCATATCAATAACACCGGCTATGCTACAGCGCACTAGAATATCTATTCAGTGGCATGCGCGGATAAGCATAAACCAAGCTGGTCAGCACTTGCTAACGTAACTCACAATTGTTATTGCAGTTTGGTTCACCCTCACTACCTATTCCGTCTTCGTCTGGCCCTTTTCCAGTTTCCTTCATTACCAGTTATACAGAAACGCAGAGTACATCTCCTACTTAATCCAGCCTATGGATTTGAAACTCGTTGTACGCTTTCTCCCTTATTACCAGGTCTTCCAAGTTGATGCCCGTGGACGACATTCGTTTCTATGAGAATGAAGCCCTACCTAGGATGATATTTCCGTAATAAATATACAATGCTTGCAGATGTTTTTCAAGCTATGTATCTATCTACAGCACTGTATGCTCCAGTGGGCAAACTGGCTTGCGAGAGGCGAGATATTGCTGATATAGTCTACACACCGATCTCGAGAGAACGAAGTGTTGCCTATATCTCCCATGCAGAGGCGAGATTACTGATTATTATTACTGCTAATAAGAATACAGTAATCGCGTCTTCTAGAATCTGAACATTGTTGTTATTATTTTAAAATATGACATAATTTACGAACATCATCTATTTCACTTATTATCTCCTATCAGTGTCACCAATATCATCAGTGACTTCAGTGCCATCAGTCACAAATAGGCCTACCGGATAAATGAGGTACTATCGCGCCAGCCAAGCAAGCAAGTTAGACTTGCAATTGACCCTTCAGTTATTTCCACCTGATTGAAAGATGTTTGCAGTTTCGTCTCCATAGACACCATGATTATTGATTTCACAGTGACGTCTAATATGAATTAATTTATAACAGAAGTTTATATTAAACTAGTATTGTTTACCCTCCCAAATCAATACTGATATCGACACACATCAGACATTCTCAAAAATCATTCTTCAAATAAATTGCCACAGCAGAAAATAAATGATCTATATTATTATTATTATTATTATTATTATTAGAAGTAGCTGGATTTTTGAAGGGCAGAATAAAGTCGTACGATATTGGCATGGAAAAGATCTCTCGTGACATACTTGGTGTCTATGTGATAAAATTGATTCGAATTCAGCCATAAATCGCCCGAAACAGATTCGGATTACCCTGCTATCTGGTAGAGTGAAATGGAGTGGCGCAATTGACACGCACGCAGACTAGATGGCCATGCGATTATTATTATTATTATTAGTAGTAGTAGTAGTAGTGGTGTTTCGTACAGGCGGACTAAAGACCACGATATTCAATTTTTGCGTTTGGGGTAGGGTGGGTTTTGATATTTCCTCAGTAATTGTGCATCCTCTGGCAGTGTTGTTCCTTCCTCTCCTTTGTACATAGCGTACCTCTCTTCCTTCTTGGGGTTTTTCCGGGAACCCCATTTGTTTAAGCACCCTCCTGACAGATGTCCGGTCTTTGAAGTCTCTTTCTGTACCTGCCAGTTTTCGCAGGTCTTTCCAATCAACCATGGTGGCTTGGACTTTCTCTTTTGCCAGTAAAGAGAAGCTAGATGGTTGGTCAACCTGACATCATGCATCCTGTAGACGCGTTCCTAAAATGCTAGGGTCTCCTCCTGGCCACGATCGTTATATACAAAATATGAAAAATAAATAGAAAAAATGTTCTATTGGGCAACATCTTAAATAGGGATGTATCACGCAATACTTGTCCGCTAGGCAGCGTAATGGTAATATCCGGTATGCGCTTTCCGCTGCTCGATTGTTTTACATGCGACTTGTATAGAGTATTCCTACATTAGTGATCATCGAAACGAAACTTTTGTTTTAAATACATGAAAATGGAGTTACCATATTCTGCTAATGTTTTTAACAAGACAGGCAATGGTATAGGTGCAATGACGATTGCGGATTTGGAAGCAGAATTGAAGAAAAGGAGCGAAAAAATATCCGAAAAAATGCAAGAGTTGATTGAAAGGTAAGGAATAAATGCAGCTACTCCTTCTTTAACGTTTTTGTTAAGACTGAATTCTTAAAGTACAAATAGCATTTTGAAAACATTCCTAATACGGCATTTTTCTTTTCTTTGCAGGTTAGAGGCGTACATAAGGCATGACATTGGTGTGACAGCAGTGCCTGGGGGCTACATCCAGTACGACTGAACTTCATTTCCGTGTAGCGTACGAGTTTCAGGATCTTGTTTCGGACCATAAGACAAATATAAAGATTTCAAATTTGGAAGTAATGAAATATTTCCTGTTCAGGAAGTCTGAAATTGATGGTGCTCCAGTGTCAAATTACAGGTCACTGTGTGATTCAGGGTACCGTACCGCACACGGTGTTATGGCTGTTTTCCTACTTCTATATCTCCTTGCTCTCGGAGTTATTTCCAAGGTACCGGTGCCACACCTTTAAAATATCGAAGGTACAGCGTTCTCCTTAAGTCTTCGTCTTTCGCCTAAAATTATTGAAATATGTCATATTAACTTTTCAGAATGTCACTACCTCATTATAAAATTATTTCTTAATTAGTACTAATTAGCTTACTTACCAGTTTCAGTAATGACACAATCTTCAACTGTAAAATGTTTCGAGCAGACTTTGATATTAGGAGTCATATTTTTATTTGTAGGTCCTGCCTACGAATCGCATGCAACCACTTTTTACGGAAAGGATCTTGCTTAGGAAATTGATAGTATGAATACGGTCGATCTTGATTTTGGGACATTGGGACACAGCAATAGTCAGGCATCACAATTTTCTTGTTGTCTTTGTTGTCGTAACGATATATTACATCTTTAACTTCATCATTTAACTAGGTAAAAAATGAAATGAAATGGCGTATGGCTTTTAGTGCCGGGAGTGTCCGAGGAAAAGTTCGGCTCGCCAGATGCAGGTCTTTCGATTTGACACACGTAGGCGACCTGCGCGTCGTGATGAGGATGAAATGATGATGAAGACGACACACACACCCAGCCCCCGAGGCAGCGGAATTAACCAATTATGGTTAAAATGTTCGCCCCTGTCGGGAATCGAATCCGAGACCTCTGTGGCCAAAGGCCAGTACGCTAACCATTTAGCCATGGAGCCGGACATTTAACTAGGTAACTGCCACTAAAAAAAAATAGAAACAAATGACGATCGACAAGCGCATACCGGGTACTACATGTGAGACATCTATCGATAGTGTTTCAGTACATCCCTATTGGCGGGAAGAGATAGAAGTGTTGCAAACTTTAACACACTAAAAACAAAGAATAATCATTTCAGTTTAGTAAACCTTAAAATATCAAATTACTTTACAATTTGATATTCGTTTAGTATTCTGTATTCGCTCCTTTCCTAGATTGGTCCTAATATCTTCCTCAATATTTTTCTCTCCTGGATTTCAAGCTTGCACGCGAGTCCCTTCCTGTTGAATATTAGACATTCTGAAGCATATAAGGCTTCAGTGCAGTGCTTCATTTTACTGTTACAGGAGAGGCACTTTTTATTGTAGGTGTTCTTGGTCAGTTGGTATGCCAGTTCTAGCTTGTTAACTCGACTTGATAATGTTATTCCTTCGGAGTGATTGGGTTCTATCCATTCTTTCAGGTACTTATACCTGTTGATTCTCGTGATCGTTCCCTGCTCCAGATGCATTGTGCAAGGAGATTCACTGATGTTCGTAATACACTGTGTTTTCTCAAGTGAGATGTGTAGCCCTACCTTTCCTGCTCTTCGTCTGAAAACATTGAGGTGTTTCACTGAAGTTTATATTGAATTAGATAGACGTGCCAGATCGTCAGCGAATACTAGGGAATCAATATCAAGTCCATTGCACTTGTGTCCCAAAGAGATACCACATAGAATCCCTTGTCTAGCTAACTCCCTTCGCCACTCTCCTACTACATTTTCCAGAGCACAGTTAAAGAGGAGAGTGGGGAGACCGCGTACCGGTCTTACTCCTGTATTGATATCAAAACTTTCTGAGAGCGTCCCTCTGAACTTTAAAGTCTTCTGGATAAAGTTATGTGTCTTCCGGTCCAGTCCTAGTTTGTGCAGGATTTTCATGAGAGTAGGGCTGTCAACTGAGTTCTAGTCCGACTCGTTGGATGAATGGTCAGCGTAGTGCCTTCGGTTCAAAGGATCCCGGGTTCGATTCCCGACCGGGCCGGGGATTTTAACCTTTATTGGTTAATTCCAATGGCTCGGGGGCCGGGTTTTTGTGCTGTCTCCAACATCCCCGAACTCACAAACCACACATAACACTAACCTCCACCACAATAACACTCAGTTACCTACACATGGCAGATGCCGTCCACCCGGCTAGAGATAGCCACACGAAAAAACTGAGTCATTATTATTATTATTATTATTATTATTATTATTATTATTATTATTATTATTATTATTATTATTATTATTATTATTATTATTATTATTTGACAAGTTGCTTTACGTCGCACCGATACAAATAGATCTTATGGCGACGATGGGAAAACAACGGGCTAGGAGAAGGAAGGAAGCGGCCATGGCCTTAATTAAGGTACAGCCAAGTTTTAAAATGGGAAACCACAGAAAACCATCTTCAGGGCTGCTGACAGTAGGGTTCGAACCCACTATCTCCCGAATACAAGCTCACTGCTTCTCGCCCCTTAGCACACGGCCATCTCGCTCGGTATTATTATCAACACTTACAGCACTACTGCTATTACTAGTAGTTCTTTTCAGCTTGCATTTAACATAACAGGCTTTGAAGAGGCATAATGCTATATTTCACCTGTTCTATCAAATTTAATACTGAGCAAATTACAATGAGAACATCATTGTTTTGTAAACAGGGTGTAGGTAATTTCCCTTCAATCTAATTTGGTTTTCATTTTCTACCACGAAGAAAAACCGAAATGAGGAAATTAATTCCTTGTACAGGATCTGTCCTCCCCTCCACATTATTTTAAGTTGCTTTTAAAAAGACTGTTTAGACGTTAGACGTATCAAAACGCCATTGACTTATTCCTTGCTTCAATGGCATATCAATGACAAGAGTATCAGCTGGTGAAATTCACTTTTCAGAGACCCTATGTTCGAGTTCCAGGACAGATAATGCCCGTAATATATTATTCCTTTCAGGTTTTCTAGAACGTGTATGTAAGAGAGGTTAGCTGTGAACAGCAACCAGAGCATATAAATTCTTGAAAATCGGAAATACGCTGTCAAAACCTGCGTATGCAATTGCTGCGGTTCTATCAATTAGACTGTGGAGGTGGTCTGCGGGCAAATGCTGGACTCTACCTCAATTATCCCATATTACTGTTTGTACTTGCATCTGTCATCATCATCATCTGTTTACCCTCCAGGTTCGGTTTTTCCCTCGGACTTAGCGAGGGATCCCACCTCTACCGCCTCAAGGGCAGTGTCCTGGAGCTTCAGACCCTTGGTCGGGGATACAACTGGGGAGAATAGCCAGTACCTCGCCCAGGCGGCCTCACCTGCTATGCTGAACAGGGGCCTTGTGGAGGGATGGGAAGATTGGAAGGGATAAACAAGGAAGAGGGAAGGAAGCGGCCGTGGCCTTAAGTTAGGTACCATCCCGGCATTCGCCTGGAGGAGAAGTGGGAAACCACGGAAAACCACTTCCAGGATGGGTGAGGTGGGAATCGAACCCACCTCTACTCAGTTGACTTCCCGAGGCTGAGTGGACCCCGTTCCAGCCCTCGTACCACTTTTCAAATTTTCGTGGCAGAGCCGGGAATCGAACCCGGACCTCCGGGGGTGGCAGCTAATCACGCTAACCACTACACCACAGAGACTTGCATCTGTTTTGAATATATCTTACCGCCTCCTCAGTAACAACTTTCGTTCTAAAGGCAATTGTTGTGTAGAACAGATGCATTATTCTGCAGTATGATTTTGGGAATGTCTACATATGATATAAAACGTTACTAATCCTGTTAAATATGAATTTGTGTTTTAAAGTCCCACCGAAACATACAGCATTTTAGGAATTATTATTAGCATCTCCTACAATGCTGAGGCCACTGAATTTGCAATCAATTTTCAGTACCTTTTCACAGCCATATTTTTATTTGCCTTCACTTATAAATTAGTGATACAGTACTTAGTTACGCAATAAAAATATTTCAAATGATAAATAAATAATTTATTCTGAGCACAAATGGTTTAAAGGCACGGCCACTTTCTTCCTAGTTCTAACCAATCGTCGCCAAACACCTGTCTAAATTGGTGCGACGTTAAACCAATAGCAAGAAACTGACTAGGGATATTTATATCAACCTGGAGTCCAAGTAATGAAATTGCATAGTTTTATAGTTTATTAGACAGCATCTGCATGCATTAACTCTCGGAGCTGATGTCAAAAGACGAATTGTGTCAGCTGAAAGATACTACCAACTTTTCACCGTGGCGACCGTAACTCGAATCTCAACAAATGCAAATGGGATTTTTGAAATTGTCTGTATTCAGTGTAAAAATGTAGGCCCCACGACTAAAATACAAAATAGCTTGCGTTATGACAAAAGATGCCGAAGTTCCTTATATTTAGCGGTAATAACATCACCTAAATATTATACACACGAAGCACCAGCTAACATCGAATTAGAACTGAAGAGGTAGGGACTTCAGCGTTCCCGCCCGCAACCGACGACGCCTTCATGCAATTCAGTGGGGAGTGGCCAGGCGTCCCGGTTGCTATGGGGATATTGATTAGCTTCATTCCGGCGTCCGTTTACCTCCTACCCTAGTCTGGATCCCTAGTTCCCCGGCTATTGTGAAACTCTCCCGAAATCCAGATAGCGATTACCTAGAGGGATCACTGGCAACTACCTGGCTTTATAATCTGATGAACTAATTAGGGTTAAATCGCGGATTATGTCATCATACCACCCCAGGGGATGAACTACCTTCTAGCACATGATATTTCCCTGGCAATTTGGGCGCGCCAAAACGTACCGATACGACCCTTAGCCAAATGAAGCAAGTGGGGTTGAATTGGGAACTATCAGGCGCTGGGGTGAAGACGAAGTTACGGTTCTGCATATTTCTACCAAGATATTTTGAAGTATATGTTTTGTACTTCCCTTCTATAACATTAAGTTATATTTATGAGGTAAATCTGATTTTAAATACCGGTATTGAAAGAATGTAGATATTTTTTAAAAAATTTGCTTTGATGTCCAGTACGCATAAAGCTATTTATGTCGTGTATTTTTAGTAATTGTTAACAAAACTGGGTATTTCGCCATAAAGAATGTTTTCTTCCAAAAAAAAATACGTGGTAAATGCATCACCTACTTTTACAGAGCTCACACAGTAAAGATAAGTTTGACCTCTTCGTATCCCATGATTGCTTGTTGAAAATCGGCGCCGGACCAACCTTCCGGGCATTAAGGGCGGAGCGTGTTGACAGAATGAATATGGAGACAAGTGATATCGATCACTCGTCGTACTGCACTACGAGGCATGTGATTCACGATAAAACAATTACTACCTACTTCAAATATATCATGTAATAAAATAAAGCGCTTCTGTAAGAGGTTTCAGTGTTTAATATATACGATTAATCAAGTCTTTTCCTCTCCCTGGCATTTCCTCCAATTATTTAGGGTTGGCACTTATGGCCGGATGTCTTTCCTGACGTCAGCCGTATGTAGAGTGAGTAGCCGCGCGGTTTAATCACGTAGCTATGAGCTTGTATTCGGGAGATAATGAGTACGAACTCTACTATCGGCAGCCCTGAGATGGTTTTCCGTGGTTACTGATTTTCACACCAGTCAAATTGCGGGAATGTACCTTAATTAAGGTCACGGTCGACTTATCTATGTTGATACGACGTAATGCGAACTGTAAAAAAAGGGTGTGTTTGTAAATGAAGATGTGTATTAAGACGAAAACAAATATTCAGCCCCCAAGTTACAGGAATTAACCAGATGTAATTAAAATCCTCATCCCGGCTGGGAATCGAACCCGGGGCCCTCTGAACTGAAAGCCACTGCGCTGACATTTTCAGGCTACCCATTCTTAGCCATAATTATAGCACCCCTTCTCTGCGACATGAATGTGCCCTCATAAAGGAGTTTATAAAAATGAGGGCTGGCAATGACTTTCCTGTTGAAGATATCCCTACTATCAGTAACGATAGACTTCGATCCCGCTGCCCTCCAATACAAACCACTCAGACTATGAAAAACAATGGATTCAGTATATTATTATTATTATTATTATTATTATTATTATTATTATTATTATTATTAATAATATTATTACCTTGGTGCAGCTATTTATACCCTTGTAAAGCAGACCCTTCAGCAAATATGGGCGGCATCTGCCGTGTACAGGAAACGTTTAAAAGTGCATGGGCGTATAAACACACCAATTATAACCTCGTTGGACAGTGAGCATCGTACTGGATGAAGTATTGAAAATAATAAAAATGCAGTTACAAAAACGTTAGTGTCTAGAAACTGCTATGAGCAGATAATCAAACCATACTCTCGCCTAAGAATCGCAATATTTAGTTTTGGAACTTTGCACCCAGGAATTAATGTGGTGTCATTTTCTGAGTAGGCTGAATGAACGTCTAGGTTATGTGCATCTTGAGACGTGGACATCTCGTTTCTCAAATTCTCGACTTGCTGATAGGGAATGGAAAACCACGTCTTTCCGGGTGAGCCGCGCACGCTTTCACCGCTTCGGCTAGGTAAACCCCAGCACCTTAAATGTCATAAAATATTTTGATTTTGTAAAAAAAAAAGACAATTTCTTTTCAGCTTCGCCTTGTCGGTTTCGCATTTGAAATCCCGACTTAACGTGGTAAGACAATTGTGTATTTAACTCGACGTATTCTTTACGAAGGTTATGAAGAAATCAGATCAAGTTTAGATAGGAGACAGGAATTATAGCTCAGGGTTGAACAGACAAATTAGAAACAGTTTTTCTGTCTGATTTTTGGAATGGCATATTGAAACGAATTGACAGTGTGCCCAAACTCTACCAGGAAAAATGCATGAATTTACCTACATTGCTAAGTCCTTTAAAAGGATCTGAGAAGGAAACTATTTTGAAAACTACCAATCTCAAGTGAAAGAAAAATCAATGAATAAAAGCTGCCACAAAAATGATAAGAGTATAAAACATCACACCAGAAATAAAACATTTGTAGATTGTGACAGAAATACAGATGACTCAAACCTGCGACATAAGAGCAGCAGGAAATTTATTAGAGTTGACACTCAATAACCGATAATATACTCTTGGAAACTAGTTGGGATACGCGGAAGGTATCTATGTAAAGAAAATTATAATTTTTCTGCGCACTCATACTTCGTATTTATCTTGGAAGAGGAATTAAAAGTTGACCGGGCGAGTGGCTGTGCAGTTTGAATCACGTAGCTGTCAGAGTGCATTCGGGAGCCCTGAAGATGGCTTTCCGTGTTTACCCACCTTCACACCAGGCCACGGCCGATTCCTTCCCATTCCTAACCCTTTCCTATTCCATCGTCGCCATAAGACCTATCTGTGTAGATGGGACGTAAATTGTGAAAAAACAAAAAGGAAAGAAAGTCGAATGTAGGATCAGTTCATTTTTTGTTTCTTTTTGTTTGTTTGTTTGTTTGTTTGTTTGTTTGTTTTTATAACGTCACCAATGGAAAACGGCTGAACATGATTTTTAAGAAACTCGGTACTTCAAGTTTACGGATAACCGCATGCACACTAGCCTATATATTATTTCAATAGTCTACAGTGGTGTAGCAGTATTAAAGGGACCAAAACAGGAAATATTTCCGTTAATATTAACTGTATGGAAAAACCGTAAATAATATTGTTCGTTCGTTCGTAACCCTCCAGGGTCGGTTTTTCCCTCGGACTCAGGGAGGGATCCCACCTCTACCGCCTCAAGGGCAGTGTGCTGGAGCTTCAGACTCTCGGTGGGGGATACAACTGGGAAGGATGACCAGTACCTCGCCCAGGCGGCCTCACCTGCTATGCTGAACAGGGGCCTTGTGGGGGGGATGGGAAGTTTGGAAGGGATAGACAAGGAAGAGGGAAGGAAGAGGGAAGGAAGCGGCCGTGGCCTTAAGTTAGGTACCATCCCGGCATTTGCCTGGAGGAGAAGTGGTAAACCACGGAAAACCACTTCCAGGATGGCTGAGGAGAGAATCGAACCCCCCTCTACTCAGTTGACGTCCCGAAGCTGAGTGAACCCCGTTCCAGCCCTCGTACCACTTCTCAAATTTCGTGGCAGAGCCGGGAATCGAACCCGGGCCACCAGGGGTGGCAGGTAATCACACTAACCACTACACCACAGAGGCGGACAATAAACATTGTATGAAATATAATTTCTGTTATTTTGTGTAACATACATTTTTACCGTGCGAGGAAAAATAATGGATGTATTCGCGATTATTGTATTTTTCCGATACTTCCAAATATCTCCGGGAATGTTAGTTATACCTAAAAAATGTGCACACACAAATGATAGAAATTCCGTTGTTCAGTATTTTATATAGTATGGTGTGCATTTTACATTACTTGCTATAATAATGGAGGGGTTGCCTGGCCGAGGCGTGCTCGGTTCGCTCGGAAGGACGTGGGTTCGAATCCCCGTCAGGAAGTCGTAAAATTTAAGAAACGAGATTTCCACTTCCGGAGGTGCATATGGCCCTGTGGTTCACTCAGCATACACCAAAAATGATTATCACGTTAATTCCTGGAGGCAAAGGCGGCCGGGCGTAGAGCTAACCACTCTACCCCATCGATTGCCGTGGTTGCGGATAGTGGAAGCCTTTACCTTCCACCCCTCCAAAGGACTTCATGGCCTGTACGGAGATGACTTTGCTTTGCTTTGTTATAATAATGGAGATATTCACGAATTTAGATATTTATTATTACGAAGTCTACCAACGGCAAGCATCACTGAGGGAGAAATGTGGTTATTAGCCCCTGTTCATCAGAATAATAATGAAGATGACAATCGAAATGGTAATAAAGCATGAAAGTGATCACTCGAAGAATTAGAGAAAGGGCAATCATAAACGGAGTGCGCTTTCTTATTAAGGCCGTCCCTACTCTTGAAAAATTACTTTCAAGCTTATTCGACTACTAAGGTCATTCCACGCGATTAGCTCGAAACATCGCTTAGTAGAGCAGCTCTTCTTGCTCCCAAAGTTTGCAAAATTTTCGTAACACTGCTCTTTTGACGGAAATCAGTCAGAACGAATCGTGCTGCTTTCCTTTAGATCTTTTTCAGTTCTCGAATCAAGTAATTCTGGTGAGAGTGCCGCACAAATGGACCATACTCTAATTCGGGTCTTAGCCCTCTTCGTTACATCTTTACTACAACCATAAGTACCCTCATAACCATATGAAGAGATCTGAAATATTTATTTATAATCCCGTTTATAGAATTGCTCCAATACAGATCTTTCCTTATGTTATCACATACAGTAATGCCTTACAGTGATCCTCACAAGGCTCTTTCACCCCCATCAATAGAGTTATTAAAATTGAGAGGACTTTTCCTCTTGGTGAAACTCAAAATCTGACTTTTCACACCATTTACCATCCTGCTATTAATCTCAAAATATTGTTGAGGTCTATTTTGTTTGTTTTTTTCTTCTTCTTTGCAGCCGACCGAGCTCGATAGCTGCAGTCGCTTAAGTGCGACCAGTATCCAGTATTCGGGAGATAGTAGGTTCGAACCCCACTTTCGGCAGCCCTGAAGATGGTTTTCCGTGGTTTCCCATTTTCACACCAGGCAAATGCTTGGGCTGTACCTTAATTAAGGCTATGGCCACTTCCTTCCCAGTCCTAGCCCTTTCCTGTCCCATCGTCGCCATAAGACCTATCTGTGTCGATGCGACGTAAATCCAATAGCAATCTTTGCAGTCGCTCCCAATCCTCTAACTTATTTATTACTCTATACTGAATAACATCACACGCAAAAACCTTTTCTGTGATTCCAGTTCTTTACTCATATACATACATACATACATACATACATACATACATACATACATACTGTACTAGGAAGGCATAAGCCCTGGCACATAATATTTTACAAATCTTTAATCATTAAATAACGGCTGAGTTGTAATATCGGAAACAGCTGTACGAAGGAATGCTCTAGTCTATACTGCTCCGTGCAAGTGTGAGGGAGACAGCGAGAGAGGGGAACAAGGTCAAGTGACGTCAGCGCAACATATTTCTCACCTCACCTATGGAAAGGTCCAGAACTTATTCTGTAACTTCTAAACGGCTTAATATATAAAAATTAGACATACACCAACATGAAGCCCACATTTCAAATGTATTATGATAGAAACTTGAGATAAATCCATCCATTAGTTTAAAAGACATAACAAGTAGAAATTTGGTATAGATAACCACTCATCTGTCGCTTGACACAGTGAACTCGCTTCTAGCGGGGTATATATAGCTCAACGACTTGAGAGGGATGGTCAGTTGAAACCTGCAACTCACTCATGACTGAAGGTCATGCCGCTTCGTCGCGTTGCGCGAAATACGAGTAAGTCATATTGTAAGACTTTGAATTTCATTGTGCGAGATCGTAATAAGTGGAAAACTTCAACCGCGTCGTGGACGTGTGGATTATTATAAAGTTCTATAAAATTGAGTTTCGTCGTATAGACTTACAAATTTCTTGAACAAGTGACCTCGTGATATTGACTGTGTATTTAATTAGAACTTAGAATACGAGTGTCAAATTTGCCAGATTGACAGCCTTAGGGACTTTTTAGTTCGATATATATTCGAACTCTGTCGCGATCACGGAAGAACGTGAGTTCGAATCCCCGTCAGAACGTCATAAAATCTAAGAAATGAGATTTCCACTTCCGGAGGTGCATGTGGCCTTGAGTTTCACTCAGCCTACACCAAAAATGAGTACCCGGTTAATTCCTGGGGGCAAAGGCGGCCGGGAGTAGAGCTAACCACTCTACCCCATCACGTGCCGCGGTTAACAGTGGTGGAAGCCTTTACCTTCCACTCCTCCAAGGACGTTTTTGGTGATGTGATATTACGTAATACGAACCCTTATTATGAAAACTCACTCATAAAATCCACTTAAGCAGTGAATGTCAGAATTTTAGTGACTGTCGTAGAAGTTGTGTTAAATGCATTTACTAGTGAATTTAATGGGCTGTGACACTCATTTTAATGCTGAATTTACGACATAATTTATGGATATTATGAACTGTGCTGGTGTCTAATCTCATGTCATACAAACTGTGTAGTGAAATACTGTGTTTTCGACTTCCGAAGTGATCTCATTTTATTACCACAGAAACTTGACGTGTAGTTCGAACTGTGACATAGACTGTGCTATTTCAAGTCACATATTCACTGCCATATTATAAAAGTGCAAGTACAAACTGTGCATTCGAACTTGTCTCACTGTGAAATGCAACTCATTATTAATCATTTACAGTACTACGTCGTGCATAATATTGCCAATTGAAATTTCCCGTGTGTTTTTACATTTCTTTCTAAAACACCGGAAATCATGGCGAAGTGTCGTAATCTCACACTATTTCGAACATCGTATCCAGCATAGGACAGGCGACTTCGATGGATAATTCGTGGTATTTGTGAGGGATTATTCGTGGTATCTTCGTGGGATTAAGACGTGGTAACTTCGTGGGATGGAACGTGGTTCGCTGCTGGTGCTGAGTTCGAGCTCAGGCTGTTCGATGCAGAAGTTCCAGTCATCAAGCTGCAGAGCTGTACTTCAATCATTCTTATAAGCAGAACTCAGGTGATATAAGTGTATTTTACATTTTCTTGAGTGAGTAATTACACTTAAACATTAACTGACTTATTAATTACGCAATCAATCATTCTCAATATTCAACAGTGCTACGCATATCAAGTGAAAAGTGCCTGGTCTAACAAAATAATTTTTTGATCGTGTGAATTCCAATCCCACTACTTGCTTAAATTGTAGGAGGTTATTTAACAACACTTTAGGTCATATTTAAATGAACTTTAGGTTTCTCTCCAAAGCAAGTATAACTAGAGATCAATTTTTAAATGAACTTTAGGATGTTCTTTTTAAAGTCAATGTAACCTGAAGTCACTTCATAACAACCTAATTGAACTGTAGGACTTGTTCTACAACAAGTGCACAATTTAAAAATTATATTTAATTTATTTATCTGGACTGTAGGATGTCTGCAGCAAGTGATTTAATTGGACTATAGGATTGCTAAAGCAAGTGCAATTTGATATTTAATGGTTTTAAACAGACTGTAGGCTTACACCAAAAGTGATTGATTTAATTGTCTTTGAATTCTAAAAATCTTGGTCAATTGACAAAGTGTTTGAACGAAGGTTCATGAACAAGGTTTTTATTTTTGAATTTTTGTGTGGAACCTTAGATGAACTGCAGGGTGTATTGAAACTGTCGAAAGATGGTATTCATTCTGAACATCATATAAACATCAAGTGGATGTGTAGGACAAAGACTCTATTTTGTTCAATCGTAACAGCGTATACAATTCATTCATTTAATTGCATTCTGAAGAGATCATTGGAAGATTTAATTTTTATTTAATGAGAAGCAGGGTTGTTTTCTTGAAATTATTAATAAAATCTTGTCAAAATTTTATTAGCATCTATTATTCGCCCTGCGAAATCATCCTTCTCTGTACCTGCTCCAAAAGCAAAAGTACACAATATGAGATCCTTCGCATGCTCTTTCCCAACAACTATTTCCGTGTACAATAACTAAATAAATAAATAAATAAATAAATACATACATACATACATACATACATACATACATACATACATACATACATACATACATACATACATACATACATACATACATACATACTGTACCAGTTAAACATAGCCCGGATTTACTATTTAATTTATAATCGCACGAGTTATGTCTCAGGGCATTTCTAGGTAAATTATAGCTAGGGCTTGGTACAGGAGGAAGGTTCCTATCTACAAGAAAACTTTAAAGTTATTTAAAGAATGAAGTTTATTCAAATAAATGCATGTTAATTGCATATCACATTGGTGTAGATATTCGTCGTCTTCAACATCGCCTATCAGGTAACCCGTACTCCCAGGTCACCAAGTTGAACTGGACTGGATCTCGTTCTGCAGGCCTCATTTTTTACCAGGGAATGAAGCGGGAACACCCAGGTTGGTCCGACATGGGATCGAACTCGTACCTCTGAAGTTCTAGAGGGTCTCCGACGTTCTCCGACGATATTTCGGGGGAATCACTCGTTATATTACTCACATGAGTGTCCACAGTTGCACAGTCCCCCGTCACACTTATTTGACACCAACGTTTGATTTAATATTGACGTAATATTAGGTCGATCTTCACTAACCCCTTGTAGATACCATTTAAATGTTATTTCAAGATGAAGATGCGGATAGCATCTAATAAACAAAAGAAATAGATCACAGTTTATGTACATAATCTTTAGAAATAACGAAACTGAAGACTGTTCACATATTATGCACAGTTCGTGATTGCTTTCCACTGAAATATGGTCGCACTTGACACTACAATAAATATACGAATGTTCACGAGTTACTCATTAATAAATTATTAAACTCTTTGAGGAAAAAATAACACTATCAATTATTATGCACAGTTCAAAATTCGACTCAGTTTGAATTGTGTATCGTTCACTTTAACCCAACTCCTTTTATCGAGATATAGATTACGGCAAATATCTTAAGTCCGTATTCACCAACGCGAGTAAAAGCTTTTACCTTAATTTAAAGATACGTAAAGCGAGATAACGGTAAAGTTTGCATTCACCAACAACATTATCTCGGATAACGGGTATTATCCCCGTTTAAATTTTTACCGGAGAAGGGTTGGCTTGTAAAATGGACAATCTAAGGTAATAAGCTTCCAAGATGGCAGCTCGTAGACGGCTGGAATATCTAACTGAAAGATTAAATCACAGTGACGAGTTATTAGATCAAGATCATGCAATTAATAAACGTCCTAGGTGGATAAAAAAACGCGCGACGTATTTCAAGGATTACGACGACAATGATTTTCAGACACATTTTAGGTTATCCATGATAGAAAATAACCTGGAATTCCTAACACGTAGGTAGACCTAAGGTGAATTCTCAATTATATCTTATATCTTGTATGGTACACGACTGGGTGACATTTTAATGAAGAATTAAGGAATATTGCCTTATTTTTTGAGTGAAATACTGTATACATTGTGTAGGCTGTAATTTGTTTCCTTCTTCTCTATATTGTTAATGCTTTCTGCCACCAAATTCAATTTACATTCAAAGATAAAGGGTAGGATTCTCCACCTGGTCAATACTATTTAAAATGTGATATAATTAAAATGTCACATTTTATTGACAATTTTTAGTTACCGATTTCGGCAGTTTTATGCCATCATCAGCCTAGGGTTAAGCAAACAAGGACATTGAGTAAATTACATATGTATGTACACAGATAAACCTTCTCAAATACCTAGCAATTTATAATTGCGTCACAACATAAAACATTTGACTACTCAAATATCTCCTATATATATCATAAATTATTCTATATACAGCTCTGTGCATTTCTATCACCTGGTAATGTTAAATGCTGTAATTGTGTATAGAATTACAGTAGCTAACAAGTTTGTGTAAAATCTTCTTTCTTGACTATCTAAACAGCTGATTAAAATTAGACTATTGGCCTTGGAGCAATATATAAAATCTTTTTGAACATTCTATCATCAGCGATTTTAGCATAGATACATTATTAGCTAATTTTTTCCAGAGTATTACTATATAGTATAAAAGGGCATTTTATTGTCCGATGTTTGTAAAAAATAGTTCCTCATGGATTATAATCAGAGAGCCATCATAAATTTGTCGGATTTTTAGAATAAAGTGAAAAACTTTCATGACATGTATCTTGCTTAAATCTTACTGAAATAGCTTGACTTAGTAGGGTATAAAATTGTTTTTGAACCTATATTTCAGTAGTATATTCAAAAATGTGAGTGGATTGAGGCCGTAGGATGACAGGTGAGATGTCATGAAAAACGATTTTTTCAGGTGGTCAAACGTAACTCTGGAAAGATCTCGATTCAAACGGACCTAAAAGAAATTGAACACTGTGTAAGTATGACGTAAACGGATCAAGAAAGCTATTAGGCAATTTTAAGATAGAAACTCACCTCAAGCACCACGTTACCGGCGAGAAGTTAAAGAGGAACTGGCGAACAGAACTGCCAAGCGGTGTGTCAGGCAACAAGCCGCACGCATCAGCGG
This sequence comes from Anabrus simplex, assembly GCF_040414725.1. Lineage (NCBI taxonomy): Eukaryota > Metazoa > Arthropoda > Insecta > Orthoptera > Tettigoniidae > Anabrus > Anabrus simplex. Next base: position 332,252,917 of record NC_090265.1, read on the forward strand.
GGAATCGTGGCTTGCCCGGTAGGGGGAGGGGGAGGGGAGGTCTCAGGAACAGGCGAGTAAGGTTCGGGGCGGGGGGGGGGCGTGGATTCGGGTAGGGGTAATACGCCAGCGTGTTGGAAACTGTTTTATATATTGGTTGATCTTTTGGAATTTTAAGCTTGCTAATAACTGAAATGAGTACATCAAATAGGATAGTAGGTTTTTCGGACAGTTCATTAAGATTAAAGTTAGGGTTGTAGTACTGGTCCAAAAGAATGAAGCCCTGCTCTGTTAGGTCTAAAAGAAGCCCTTTAATTATTATTTCGATGATATCTAAATCATTGTTGATGCCGTAAAAGCTGTGTTTTTAATCATGCGTATGCTGTCCTATTGCTGAGAATCTTTTGTATTTAATGGCATTAACGTGCTCATTATATCTGATTTTGAAGGCTCTCCCTGTTTGCCCAATATAAACGCTGGAACAGTCATTACAGTGAAATCTGTTCACACCTGACTTATCGAAAGGGTTGGGAAGGTTGACACGGCTAGAATTATGGAATGTATCAAGATTTCTGTTGTTGGTTTTAAAGGCGATTTTAGTGTTTTTATTTTTGAATATGTTAGTTACTTGTATCAGGGCTAATTTTAAAGGTTGCATATGTTACTGATTTCGTTTTTTCATTCTGTAACCTAGGCTGATGATGGCATAAAAATGCCGAAACCGGTACCTAAAAATTGACAATAAAAATGTGAAATTTTAATTATATCACATTTTAAGTAGTATTGAACAGGTGGAAAATCCTACCCTTTATCTTTGAATGTAAAACTGTTTTCAATACGGACCAATTATGAAGTTTTTGACGTTAAACCAAATTCAATAACAACTCGTTCTCTTGGAAAGTCATATTAGGCTTCTTTCTTCGTTTCTGCTCAATAGCGGACATAATTTGTGCAAATTATTCGCAAACCTCGAATGGAATCAAAAGCTTGTTTACATTTCGATAGTGGCGTCAGCGCGTAGTCATTTGTTTTCCATACGTCAGTATGGAATATGTTCGGTTCAAACTCAGATTGAAACGAAAACTTAGTTTTGGTAAACCGAGATAATAAATTCGGTGGTGAATACGGAAATGAGAGTTATCCGAGATAATGACATTATCCGAGTATTTGACATCTCCCGTATTCACCAACGTCAGTTACTTTTGCTGTTATCTTAGATTTTAGAAACTCAGATAATGTCATTATCTCGGAAAACGCTCATTTCCGTATTCATCACAGAATTTATTATCTCGGTTTACCAAAACTAAGTTTTCATTTCAATCTGAGTTTGAACGAAAATTTTTCATACTGATGTACGGAAAACAAATGACTATGTGCTGCCGCTGCTATCGAAATATAAACAGGCTTTTGATGCAATTCACGGTTTGCAAATAATTTGCATAAATTATGTCCGCAATTGAGCAGAAACAAAGAAAGAAGCCTAATATGACTTTCCAAGAGAGTGAATTGTTATTGAACTTGGGTAGCAGAAAGCATTAACAAAGGAAATAAGAAAACAAATTATAGCCTACACATTGTATATCACTCAAAAAATAAGGCAGTATTCCTATCTGGAGAAAAAGAACGTGCTTCATACTTTGAGGACTACGATAACACTGATTTTGAAACACACATTAGGTTATCTAAAGCACCGACATTGTCCAGGATTAAACATAACCTGGAGTTCCCAACAGATAGGTAGGCCTAAGATGAATTCTCGATGTTAGCTTATATCTTGCACAGTACACGACTGGATGACTTTTTAATCAAGAATTAAGGAATACTGCCTTATTGTTTGAATGAAATATGCAATGTGCAGGCTACATTTGTTATTATTTTCTATTTTGTTAATGTCTTCTGCTACCAAATTCAATAACAATTCATTCTCTTGGAAATTTATATTGGGCATCTTTTTTCGTTTCTGCTCAATGGCGGGCATAATTTATGACAAATTATTTGCAAACACCGAACGAAATCCAATTTTTTTTTTTACATTTCGACAGTGATGGCAGCACACAGTCATTTGCTTTCCGTGCGCATGAAAATTTTAAGGTACAAATTCAGATTGAAACGATACCTTAGTTTAGTTTTGGTAAACCAAGATAATATTGTCTGTGGTGGATACAAAAGTGAGCGTTATCCGAGATAATGATATTATCCGAGTTTTGGAAATCTAGTAAGATAACAGCAAAAGTAACTGACTTTGGTGAATACGGTCCTAACTGATACACTCAACATTACAATGATATTCCACTTAACCAAGCCTGAAAAACACACTACAGAAACACTTTCAGTATCATAGTCAATTGGTAAAGACTTTACTTCCCAAATGTTTACGGTATTGTACTCCTCTTATTATGTACCGCGCTTGTGTTCAGCTCTCTTTAATTTACTATCATCTGCCTTTGATTTTTTTTTCATTTCGCATATGTATGATACCTACGTATTGGCAATAATAATCTTAACAAAACTTCACAGTCTCCCCTATAGCATTGGATTGATTAACCTGAAAAGAAGGAAATGACTGACGAAAACGTGAATACTTGCACTTCCTTTATTTTTGTTTTATATTCATTCCTTGTCAGAGTAATGCGTATTTATAATTTAGCTTCCCAGCTGACGTCAAATATTTTCCCCATATTATGAGATACATTCCTAACATTTCTAAACTCTTTGTTCCCGCTCCTACGAATAGGTGTGGTTAAAAACCCTACTTAGATATTTTCCTCATCTTCTCCCCCTTCCAACCAACGAATGTATCGAAGTGGTCCCGAACTCAGGCCGGGTTGACGAGGGTAAAATTGGTATAGATATTGAGTAATCAGAGTAGTTAGATCGTTATAAGATGACAGCTTGTTAGTAGTGAGATAATCGATCAACAAGAAAGGATTTAAACTGCATGGAATTAAAGTTCCCCATTTTTCTGGCAAATTTTTTTGAAGGTTGTGTTGCAGGACTTCTGTTTAATTGTGATATGATGATAGGGATGTGCTCTCTGGAATGGGTATCATTGAGGACATCCTACGACAGAGTATGGGTAATCGAAGTGGATAATAGCGTTAAGTCTACGGTACTTTTGTTTTGTAGTCGTGTTGGGATCCATCGTTTAAAATGTGTAAATTTAATCGATCCTCTAACTGGACATTTTTTTTTCCTTAGGGCATGATAAAGGACATCCCCAGACAGGTTGATTTGCGTTCAAGTCCCCAACTAGTAGTAAAAAGGGTTGGGAATTTAGATAAAAATGTATCTCAATTGCCAAAAGAACCCTGAACTTTGGGCGAGCAATAGGTAGATACAAAATATATATTCCCAATCTTAATAGCTACTGCTTATGTTCCCGGAATTCTATACGAAATTGGTATTAAGCTAAAATGGAGTTGGGATGAGATAAAGATGCAGACACCATCATGATCGTAGTCATCATGACGGATACAATAATAATTAGGTATGGTACATTAATACGCCTAGATGGATACAGCCAAGTTTCACTAAGAAAGATGGCGTGGAGTTTACGCGAATTAATAATCAATAATAACTCGTGCCTCTTGTTAAGGATACTGTGCCCATTCCACTGTAATATTATCATGACTTATATAAGTTAGGTATTAAAGAGTGGATTACTGTTAACACATCCTCATGTATACAATTTAATAGATTAATCCACTTTGAACTGCCCTCTGCCTACTGCAGATAATGCGACATCATTTTCGATAAAGCTTGGATTTTTCCCACAAAAAGAAGTGGGTTAACTGTTTCTACTAATGGGGAATCCATGTTAGAGGTACTTGGAAGTTCCACGTTAGGATTAATAGTACAACTGGGTTTTTCAGAGTCACTGATGTAGTAACTTTAAGTGCTGCAAGCAGTTCTTTATAGCCGCTCACATCGAACCCTGGAACACGATCAATTTTGGGAGAAGATGAGGTAACCACAGAGGTAAGCTTACGTTTCCTAGCGTCATTTTCTTTTTGATTTCTTGCTGCTTTCTGTGTTCCGGACAATTTAACGACCCAGCCTGGTGATCTCCCAGACAATTACAGCATTGAAAGCTAGTAGTGGTGCATGCATTTGAATCATACGTTTGGGCACATTTTGAGAAACGCAGTGCTTTACCCCTGCCATTTAACAGTATGGCTATAACGCTTGCACTTTTGACAAATAATTGGCTGGAAAATAAAAGGTTGAACTTCTGACCGAACTGTATATAAAGCCACATATTTTGGTAGCGCCTGACATTGGAAAGTGTTCTTAAAGGTCCTAGTCGGCATATATATGTAATAACACCATCTTGAGATGACCTTCTTTTCATACCTTTTGCAGCCACTAAAGGAGGAGATGATTCTGCATATTTAAGAAACTCCTCCTCAGTAATGTATTTTTCTACAGCCCTAATTATACCAATTTTATTGATAAACGAAGATGCAGATAACTTCCGTTCATTAAGTATGAGATTGGAAAGAAAAAGTTTGGTCGATATCCGAGATGTACACTCAGTTTGAATTCTGTTGCACCCCTTACGAGTAATTTGATGGATTCCTACTTTTTATAAAAAGCTTAGCAGGTGACATCGGATGAAGGTTGCCTAAATTTGTATTCTCAGTCTCAGCTCCCACAAATATAATATAAGGACCTGCATGGTTGTCGTAACAAATTCAGGATTAGGATTTCTAGAGTCCATTTTTGACGGTTCAGTATTCTTTGGAATAGACTGAGAACCAGATTGGATTTCAGTATCTAATACAATAGTATCCTTCATAGATAAGGTTTCGCTTTCAATAACCACATTGTTAAAATCCCCTTGGGAAACGTCACCATCACCTGCCTATGTCATAATGCACCGTAGATTTGTAAACCCTACTCCTTAGTCACACAGCATCGAAAGGAATAAGATGAAAGTACTTTCAGTCGTATAAACTAAACTATACGTCTTTTACCTAATATCCGACTAGCGGCTGTGAATGGGATCGCTCGTCGAAGTGAACTTTATTATTTCGAAGTTCACTTAATGAATAATAAATAATGCTAACTCCTGCTCATGTCGACAACTTGAATAAACTTGTATGTAATTCTTCTTTAGCTTTGGTCTGAGTTCGACATTTGAGTGGTTGTATTACATTGAACAAGGATCATATAAGAGAACTAATATTATATACTTTGTTATTTTAAAGGGTAGATTTCATTTCTATTTTCATTATTGCCTGTCTGTTAGTTCATCAGAGGGTGGTTCGATCCTCAAAATAGCAGAGAGAGAACAATTGACTGTAGAAATTATATGTCTTCTGTGACTCAGGCGTTGATTAATTTGAAGTGTGTTTCTGCTATAAGCCTTATTTATAAAAAATAATGAAATATACTCATGAAAATACAAAGCTTGAAATCCAAGCACGCAAGCAGAAAGCTACGAGAGTGAGTAACCATCTATTCTGAAGGTGGTAAGAAAGAGGAGAATAAGATGTGGGATTAGGGTTGTTCTGATTTTTATAGCAAATTGTTATTTTTGTAAAATTTCACATGATATTATTTCCTTTTAAATATACATATGTTAGAGTCAAACAGGTAAATTTATTTATAGTAGGCATGTAAAAATGCTCCTACAATTATCAAACATTTTCAGGGGGTGGTAGATAAGACCAAATACACTAAAGACAAAGCTGGACACTTCCGTTTTCTCCCGTACTAAACCGAGAGACAGGTTGACAGTGGCGCACATGGCGGCTCGACCTTAAACACCAGACGGCAAGATTGAAACTACGAAAGTTGCATGTTAAAATTGATATAGATAACCGAACTAAATAACAATTTTTGTTTTGTTCAACTATGAAAGGTGAATGTTAATGTTGATAGAAATAGTGAAACTCAATAATGATTTCGTTTTGTCCGAATCCTTGGTTAAATGGTCAGGGTTGAGGCCTTCGATTCAGAAGGTCCCAGATTCGATTCCCGGCTGGGTAGGGGATTTTAATCGCGTCTAATTAATTATTTTGGCTAGGGGAGTGGGTATTTGAATTTGTTCTAACATATTTCTCTTAATATTAAGATATCACCCCACACTCCCTACCACCACAGAAACATTCAACAGTGATTACTAGATCTCGCATTTTTAGGTGATTAAATGCAATTTTTTCTGCCGAAATAGACTCTCAAATAGGTTCTAAAATATTTTTAGGCAGCTTCAACTTTACGTACGGTATTTTAATAGGCGTCAATTAAAATGCCATGCTTATTTTACTGAATTGATAATAACTCGTTAAGGGTAAATATATAAAAGAAGTTTCACTCACCTCTTTGCTGTGAACGTCACAGAATATAATTTTACTATCCAATGTGAAATGGGGAAACTTCTGTAGTCACATTTTAACGACTTGGAACGTGAAACTTTCGGCATAATTCATAATAGTGTACTACTATACTCAGTTTCAAAGTCGTCTCGCTGGGTGCGCTGGCAATCAATGTTTTGCGAAATCCCGCAAAGTAGCACGTTGGTGCAAGACCGACTCCAGTCCTCAGACCTTGATGCTACTCTCGATCGTTCAGAGATGGCTAATCGTGTAGCCGGATATGTTGAAAATGTGGGTTTGTTTTGGTTTGTTGTTATCGTATGTAGTCGGTGTAATTTAATGAAAGTTAAAGATAAATGTTAGTTTCTTTGTATAATATAAATGTGCGAGCGTATTTATATGAGTTAGTGGATATTTACGATGTGTACTTATACGCAGTAATGTGAAAAATGTGTTTTGATCGTGTTGTAAACCAGGTTTAAGTCTAACTATGCCAATGCCTCTCATACAATTATTCTTACGTTTTCTACGGAATAAAACAACAAAGGAATGGATTAGGAATACACATCGCGTTTATTTTGAAGTCGATGACAAAACTCTAGTGTACATACAGTACATCATTTTGAGAATAAGTCTGAGGTTAGGGAAGAATTTTCTCTAATTCCAAACGGTGAACCTATTTCGTGTTCCTCGAAAAATATTAATTTAGATAGAATATAACTGATATTGTGATATTCCGTCAGTGTCTATGTGCTTCAGCGAGTGATTTAGATGCAAGTGTATTTTACAATAATCTGTGCTTGCCTGCGGAAATGTTTGGCTGGATCTTGGAGCATAACAGAACTTATAAGTGTGACAGATGGAGCCATCTGTACACTGTTACACAGAATAAATAGTGACGTGGAGGGATTAGTTGGGTTTGTAACGCAGAATTTTACACTACCAACACCTTCCAGTTCATGCTATGGTTGTCTGTTATCAAGCAGACTAGCACCAAACTGAAGCTCGTCCATGTGGTTCAACATCAGTGTTTAGAGTCAATAGAGTTTTGCACTCATGTTCTTGAATAGGTAAAAATCTGTTATATCTTTAGTGTCTGAACGTTTCATTACTAATGTTACCATCATTGTGCGAAGTGTTGCTATGCCACATGACAACATTATGTTAACATTACCAGGGCCGTTCATTGGGTTAACATAATCATTTCTGGTGTACTCGGGCTAAGTTTCTAAGACGGTTAAGGCGCTGGCTTTCTGGCAGGTTCGATCCAAAGACTTTAATATTACTTATCTAGACTCACAGAGCGCGCTGATGCTAAGCGGAATATTGAACACTTTCGCGCATCGCCATGTTGCGGGCGCTTCAGCTTCGAATGCATGGCTAGCACGTGATATTTCCCGACCCTTGCATGTTTTCGATTTGAATCGTGCCTGTAAGTGGATCTGGTTTGGTATTATATTTGACGGAGTGATAATATATTGTCAAATATTTTCAAGGAGTGTGGGAGCTGATACATTACGTTAGTTAAATTGATCGGCAATATTAGGCCTAAAGTTAGGCATTACCTGTGGAATGGAAAGATATTCACGAGGGTGAATTCGTATGCAGCCTTCATTTATACAGACTGCTATCAGAAGGGATCTAGTATTTCTTTTCACATGTGAGTAGGAATTGAATTGTTAAAAAGTAACTTTCATTTACCATAATCGAGAACTAAACAGGTTATAGGGTGGTTGATTCAGAGAGCGCATGGGCATGAAATTTAGAATATTTAGGCTTCTTTTTCTTGTTTGCCTTTTTCCAATCCATCGGGTATAATTGTTTAGAACTTAGAAAACTGTTCGGAAAAAGACTACAAATTTTTATACAAACTGTGTAGCGGTATTACAAATTTGATACACCTGGGCCTAGAATCCGTAAGATATGATTGATACAACTTGATAAAACCTTCTAATATTAGGGTAAGGTATCGCTTCAAATGATCAATTATCTGAAAAATGCTTTATTAGTATCGTATGTCTTAATTTCTCCAATTTTTCCCACTTGCTTTGTAATAAAAGAATACATACGCTATTCCTGAAAAATCTGACAATATAAAGTCTAAACAAAGCTGACTACAATCTTGTCAATCCTAGTCTGCATTACAAAACGCTATTCAAATTAACTTTTCACTATGATATTAATATTTTTTGTTTGCAAGTGCTTTACTTTCAATTTCATTTTATTTTCTTTCTGGTGTAAATCATGGTGCTCATATTAGAGAAAAATTAGAACGCACTTTCAATTTTTATGTGCTCAGAGAATGTTAATTCAGAATGAGTTTGTAAAAGCAGTAATATTTAAGAAGATAATATTATGAGGAGGGTTTTACATCTTAAATTATAATATTCTTACTTAAGCTTAACCGGGCGAGTTGACCGTGCGGTTAGAACCTCGCCGCTGTTAGCTTGCATCCAGGATATAGTGGGTTCGAACCCCACTGTCGGCAGCCCTGAAGATGGTTTTCCGTGGTTTCCCTTTTTTCTAGTTGTTTTACGTTGCACCGACACAGATAGGTCTTACGGCGACGATGGGACAGGAAAGGGCTAGGAGTGGGAAGGAAGCGGCCGTGGCCTTAATTAAAGGTACAGCCCCAGCATTTGCTTGGTGTGAAAATGGGAAACCACACCAGGCAAATGCTGGGGCTGTACTTTTAATTAAGGCCACGGGCTCTTCCTTCCCATTCCTAGGCCTTTCCTATCCCGTCGTCGCCATAAGACCTATCTGTGCCGGTGCGATGTACAGCAAATTGTAAAAAATAAAACTGAAGCCTAAACCACGCAGAGAAACTCAAACTAACCCTAGACATTAATTTAATTTTAAGAAATTCACAATAGAAGACTAGCATCAGTGTAACGAATGTCAGGCAGCATTTACCTAAATCCAAATCACACAAACATGATAATTAAACTTCTACTCATCCAATTACGTTATTTCATATCCAAACCAAACCCCATGGCACAATAGGCCGAAAGGCGATGGCCTACCAAGCGACCGCTGCTCAGCTTGAAGGCCTGCAGATTACGAGGTGTCATGTGGTCAGCACGACGAATCCTCTCGGCCGCATGTCACCGTCAGATAGCTCAGCAATTGTAATCACGTATGCTGAGTGGACCTCGAACCAGCACACAGATCCAGGTACAAATCTCTGACCTGGCCGGGGATTGAACCCGGAGCCTCCGGGTAAGAAGTAGACACGCTACCCCTGCACCGCAGAGCCGGCATTTCATATTCAGAAAATGAAAAAAACATGTATCTGATTGTTTTAGAAAGATTTCTGCAGTCGTGTACTTTTTAAACAGTCTGTTCAGATAATCGAGTAAAATTTGCTGTAATGACTTATCTGAGAGGAATCATAAGCTATGTACCTTCCATAGAAAGATTTTATTTCACAGGTTTTCTTTTTGTTGATATTGAAGATTATTGTTATCGGTACAGGAGAGTGTAAATATTTAATTTGTGTTCTCCAGTCTGCTGAGAGACAGGCAATTTTTATCTCACGATGTGTAATCATACTTAAGTTGTAGACCGCTTTTTGAATGTGTCTTCATATTTTCAATAAAGCTAAATAATTGTTGATCCTAGGTTTCTCAAGAGACAGATTACCACGTGATTCTCGTCCTTCTGGCCTCTTGCCATACGTACAATGTTCAAACACATCCGTTACAAACATGACCCTTATGTTAAAGTGAGCGACATGATCATTTTCGAGGTACCGGTAGTGTATTTTTTGTAGTAGTGTATTTTTCAGTCTACTTATTTAGTCTGCTAAAGGTTTCTTTTTTTTTTAGGTGCGCCACCTATAGGCTATCCAAAGCATTTGTGTAGATTTTTCAGTTTTGTACAGAAGTATATTTTAATATTACCACAGTCTTGATATTATGTATATTTATCGCGTGTGTACACGGTAATCGGTGTAGGCTGTCATTAATTTTATAAGGCGAATGTTTTCATGTGTACGAAATGTAAGTTAAAGCATGAGTTCCGTACAACCTCCGCGTCAAGCTGAGGAGCGCCCGCAACATGGCGGTACGCGCATGGACATGTCTTCCCCAGTCACACGCTTCTGCGCAGCCAGCGGTGTGGGGCCTTGGTTCGATCCTGGCTCAGTCCGGTGGTATGTGAAGGTGGTCAAATACGTCAGCCTCGTGTCGGTGGATTTACTGGCATGTAAAAGAACTCCTCCGGGACTAAATTTTGGCACTTCGGCGTCTCCGAAAACCGTAACAAATTAGTAGTTAGTCGGACGTAAAGCCAATAATTATTATTTCGGGTGTACTTTCCTTTCATTGGGTGCTGAACATACGAAATTGTCCACCACTTCAAAACTAAGGCAACAAATTATGTTTCATAGTTCTCATGAGATCGAATAAATTGAGGAATTTCGCACCTTAATTTATTTTGATACATTCAAAATGAAGGTATAAATATCATTTCAACAGTTTTATCATGTGTTTTCATATATGCAGCGAAGTGAAATCTAAGAGAAAACGTTATTTCACTCATTGAAATTTCTAAATAATCAGCTTGTTATTCTTTTCTAGTAGAATATATGTGATTCCAGTTGATTATATTTGGCGCGTACTTGTTGGCGAAGCGTTTTCATACGTGTAAATGTGATTTTTCCTATGATGTTGTCTGTATCATGTTAAATTACCACCGTTTGTATAATATGTACGTGATATTTTCGTGTTAGCCAATACCAGCAATCCGGCTACTTCGGCTGCCATGTGTTTTTATATTACAGTCTGAGGATTGGAGTCGGCCTTGGTTGGTAAGACAAGACCCAGTCAACAGAGTACCAGGTTTTCAGCTCTATGAACACGACCTGAATGGAATCTTTTATGCTCTGCCATTTATTATTATTATTATTATTATTATTATTATTATTATTATTATTATTATTATTATTATTATTATTATTATTATTATTATTATTATTATTATTATTATTATTATTATTATTATTATTATTATTATTATTATTATTATTATTATACACACTTCTCAACACGAAATATGGGTAGTAACGGGGTACGGGATGCACAATGTTGCATGTTGACAGGAGGACAGAATGTTGCATAATTTTGTAGATGTTCGGTGGAAGACCCCGTTCTTGCAGACTCTTGTGAAATTTGTGTGGAATGAGGCCGTTGACTGACAGAATTACAGGGACTATCCGTACCAGTATAATGTTCCAGATCCTCTTGATCTCTTCTGCAAGTTCTTTGCGATTGCTGATTTTTTAATGGTACTTCCTGTCGATGTAATTGGAGATTGAGATGTCAATAGTAAAAGTTGTCCCAGTTGGCTTGTTTACCAGTATAATGTCTGGTCTGTTATGGTTGATTGTTTTGTCCGTCACTACAACAGTGTCCCTTTAAAGCTTAATCGACTCGTTCTCCAGGAGTGGTGCTGGATGGTTCTTGTAATAAGGGATATGCTCCTGAGTTAATTGGTTTTACTGAGCAAGTGCCTGGTGTATAATTCCCGAGACACGATTGTGCCATCTCGTGTATTCTACGGAGGCAAGTACTGGGCAGCCTGCAATGATATAGTCGATGATCTCGAGATGAACGGACCATCGTCTGCATTCGTCAGAGGGTACGCTGGTGTCTATGATGATGTACTTTTTGTAATTGTTTGTAGCTATTACTTGGTCTTGTATAGCAATTGCAAATCCCTCTGTCTCCCCAAATAAGCGCCCACATTGTAACCACATGCATGGCGCATTCTTGTTTATGCTCTGTATGTTTAGATTGCTGTAGTATTTTCCGTGGAGGATCTTCTCTCCCCAGACAATTTCTTTCTCCTGCAGGGGTACTTGGTGATTTGTATGTTGATGATTTGTATGAGGGTCAGAGGCATTAAATGGATACAGTACAGTGTACTTGTCAGCAAGTGCTACAGCTTTCTAGAGAAGGCTGCTTTCTTGATTTTTATGGAAGTATTTTCTTAGGATCTCTATACGATTTGGGAGTATGACTTGAAGATCCAGTACTCCTCGGCCTCCTGATTTTCGTGGAAGAGTGACCCTTTCCATGATGAATTTGAATGATGTAATCTATAGGTGGTGAGCAAAGTTCTCGATTTTCTATGTATGCTGTCTACTTCTGTAGCAGACCATTTCAGAATTCCAAACGAATAAACAAGAGTTGGAATAGCGTACGCTTATTGTTTTAATTTTGTTCTAGGCATTTAGGTAGCTACGCAAAGTCTGATGAAACCTCGATGTATATTTATCAATGAGTTCCTGTTTGATTTTCTTGCGCTCCAGAGTTAAATTCTGAGCAAATACAAGGTAGTTGTAGGTATCTTTGTGTCATTCCCTCAATTAAAAGTCCGGTATGAAGCTCGTATGGTTGGGAGTTTGCGTACCGACCACGTTCAATTGCTAGCAACTTACACTTCTTCACTGCCAACGTCATTCCCATATCTGATGAGTAGGAGTCTATTATATTCAGCAGGGCGTTCCTTAGCGTTTCGTTGTGAACACACACTTTCAAATTATCCATATAAAACAAATGGGATATTCTGTGTTTCCTATTGTTATACTTAATATCAAATCCAAAACCAGTAGCTTTTGGAAGGCTGGATAGGGGTTTCATTGCAAGGCAAAATCACAGAGGACTTAACGAATCTCCCTGAAATATACCACGTTCAAATTTTAATTGTGTCGCATATGATACATTTATTTTCTGTCTTAGCGCAGAGCACCGTCTTCCAATTGTTCATAGTTACCTCAAGAAAATGAATTATGGCAGGATTGATCTTGTAAAAATGAAGTACTTTAATCATGAGTGAGGAACTGAGTCAAATGCTTTTTGATAATCTAAATATGCTGTATACAGGTTCCTTTGTGAGTGTATTGCCTGTTGTGTTACAGCGGAGTCGATGATTATCTGTTCTTTGCACCCTAGTGATGACCTATTTTGCATCCTATCTGTTCCTCAGTCAGAATGTTGTGGTTGCAGATATGTTTATACATTTCTTCTGTGAGTATGGATGTAAATAGTTTGTAGATCGTTCGTAGACAAGTAATTGGCCTGTAAACTGATGGATCTTTAACATTTCCACCATCCTTAGGTAGGAGGTATGTAATTCCTGACGTATGGAATTCAGGACACTCTTGAGGATGATGTACGAGGTAAGTGAATTGTTGGGCTATCTTCTGGTCACGCTAGTGAAATGTTTGTACCAAAACAGTTTTATTTTGTCTGTACCTGGTGCTTTCCAACTTTGAGTTCTCCTGGCAGCATTACTCACATGGCTTTCTTCTATGGTATCAAAACTCATTTCTGCATAAGCATTGTTGTTTTGCTCTTCCTTAATCCATGTTTGTTTATATTGTGGACTGTGTTGGTACACCAAATGCGTTTCCAAAAGCCTTCCGTGTCCTGCATACTTGGAGGTTCTTCTGCCACAAGTCTGTCGGTTTTGTTTGAGTGTTCTGTAGAACTGGCGCTCATTCTTGAAGAAAAAAGGTTGTTTTGCGATTTCCTAGCTCGAGATTCTTTGTACCTCCTGAGCCTTGCTGCTTTTGCACACTTTTGCTTTTGGATGTCAATGTATTCTTTTACCTTTTCTCTGTGCTCAGGTTCCTTTGTATGGGTGTTACTTTTCCTGAACACATTCTTCAAGTTTATGTTAGTTTTAGTTTTCTTACACAGGTACGCGGAAAGTTGACCTATGCTTTCTCTTAGTTCTTGGACATCACTTTGAAATCGAACTTGCCATGATGGAATGTATTCTGAATCTGCATTCTTACAAGACCTTCGGGAGAGGAGTATTAGATTTTGGTTGTTCAACCTAACGACAGTTACTGCTGCGCAATAAACGAGAGCATTTGTTTCCTCTCTGCTACTAGATGTTTCTATATACTGCTTTAATATGTCATTTACAGTACTTACAAGGATTATGCTCATTGGTGTTTCTCGAATTTTGGGGAGTTTTGGTCTATAGTTCAATTTGAGACCAACGAACTCCACCATTGCCTCTTTAAACATGTCTTCAGCATGACGTGTTTCATCAGCACCTGGCATCACCAGTTCCTCTTATTTCCACAGATATGTTTTCCTATGGTTCTTTTCTTCCAGTATCGTGAGACATTGAGATGCCTTCACTATTCAGCCTCGTAGGGTAGCTAGAATTTTAGCAGCTTCACCTTTAAGATTTTGATTTATTGTGGCAGGAAGTCTGTTGTTGGTTACTATTGCACGTCTTTGGTCTGCAACTCTTTGTTTTGTGACAAAGGAGTACTGGGGGAATTTCTCCACAAACAACCTGTGCATATTTTTCCCGTACGTTGTAAGGTCTTTCTCTAAGTTCGTAGTTATAAAGTAGGAGCGCATTATGAATTTATTCATTTCATCCGTCCATTTCAAGCGCTGCCTCCGTTTACCTCCCTTGGTGGTCAACTGAACTTCTGAAACACCTTTGGCAGGAGGAGTAGGTAGCTGTTGAGTTCTCCTAGCTGGATTGTTGGCTGTATAATTTTCGGGTGATCGACATGTGCCCGCCTGATCAGCATCATGTCGGGCTGAGTGGCTCAGATGGTTGAGGCGCTGGCCTTCTGACCCCAACTTGGCAGGTCCGATCCTGGCTCAGTCCGGTGGTATTTGAAGGTGCTCAAATACGTCAGCCTCGTGTTAGTAGATTTACTGGCACGTAAAAGAACTCCTGCGGGACTAAATTCCGGCACCTCGGTGTCTCCGAAGACCTTAAAATAGTAGTTAGTGGGACGTAAAGCAAATAACATTATTATTAGCATCATGTCATTGGTGACTTGCCTGCTGTCACGCTCAGCACCAGTTCCGAGCGTGCCCCGACGAACCTCGGGTAGCGTCCTTTTCCGAGGCTCATTTCTATTATTCATTTCCTCCATCAATGATGGGTTGCATTTTATAACTACTGCTAGGATTTTAATGAGCCCACCCCTGATATGGGGTACGGAAGCCTTTCACAGTCGCTCCTAACATGGGGCACAGACGCTGCTAGATGGTTTGTGTTCATTAGGTTGGTCCGCCCTTGGGATATATTATCCTCTTCTGCCACTGACCATATTCCCATTCCCATTCCGCCATTGGGATATATTATCCTCTTTTGTCACTGACCATATTCCCATTCCCTCAGTTGATCCGCGGATGCTTATTTGACTAGGCCTCATTCACACCTGTCCTGCATATCTGCAGGAACTTCCCCTATACGCCATTGGGACGCACCGTGTTGGGGTTGAGGGCCCCCACTTATTATTATTATTATTATTATTATTATTATTATTATTATTATTATTATTATTATTATTATTATTAATTGAGTGATACAATGGTGTCACATGGCACCCAATTACCTGTATTTTCAAAAAATTATAAATTATTATTATTATTATTATTATTATTATTATTATTATTATTATTATTATTATTATTATTATTATTTATTTATTTATTTATTCATACATTTTAAATATTATTACCGTATATTAATTACCTTAATTACCTTATATTAATTACCATATTGTCCTGTGATCTTTATGAACTATCCTAGACAATATTTCCTTCCTTTCATTTTTATTGTTCACAGAATATGTTATTTTATTTTTCATTTTATTTTCGTTGCTCCGTAAAGAATAGCTAAGGAGTGCAAGTGTAGGGACTGTGGGTGTGGCCAGGCATTAAGAAGTATGAGGGAGGAGTTGAAGAGTTTGAGGGAGATAATTAAGATTCTGTCAGAGGACAGGATGGAACGTAGGCCTCAATCAACAAATGTACAGGATACAGTAGTTGTAAAAGAGGGATGGGAAGGAAAGGGGGGAATTGTAGAAGACAGGAGGTCTAATGTTTTAAGGGGAATGAGATTGCAGACTAAGAGCTCTATTCAATATCAGAATTCAGGACAGGTGACTGTAAGAAATCGGCACAAGTCATTGCAGGTAGAACAACCGAGGGAGGATGAGGAACAGGGAACTGCTGCTGAGAAATGTGGAAGTATGAGGAAGAGAAAAGGTAGGAAAGGGAAATGTGGAGTAGTGGATAGGAACAGGTGGAACCGGTTCACGGGAAGGAGGAAATGGAGGAGGAAATAGCTTCTGCAGCTATCAGGAAAGATAGGGCTGACCAGGAGAGAAGGGGAGGGGATCAAATGGGGAGGATAGGGTTGAGGCTATGGTCATGGGGGATTCCATTGTTAGATATGTGGGAAAAGTATGTGTGGAGAAAAGGGGACCGGGGTAGAGTGTTATCCAGGAATTAGGTTGAAGCAGATTTTGGGGACAGCCCTACTGCCATTCTCGAATCTCTGGCAGTACCAGAGATCAAACCCAGGGCCTCTGATGACGGCAGCTAATAGTGCTAACAGTTACGCTACGAAGGCGAATGTTGCATAGCTGATTAATATAAATAAAATATGCCCTACTGTTGGGTGCCAATTATAATATACCAATTACCACTCTACAAATGCTGGGTGACAATTATAATCTACTTAAATACTTTGCCTCACTCTTGGGCGTTAATTGTAATGGGCGTGGGGTCAACAACCCTACTCCGGAAAAAAGCTCTCGTTACGGAACCAAAGGACAAAGGAAACCGGACGGATGTAATGGATAAACGACCTTGGCAACGGAATATACATTTTCGTATCATAACTGAATGTAATTATTACTTGGAGACTTTCGGTTAAATAAAATTCAGTCAGTTACTATTGATCTGCTGCATTTAGGGCAGTCGCCCAGGTGGCAGATTCCCTATCTGTTGTTTTTCTAGCCTTTTCTTAAACGATCGCAAAATATTGGAAATTTATTGAACATCTCCCTTGGTAGTTATTCCAATACCTAACTTCCCTTCCTATAAACGAATATTTGCCCCAATTTGTACTCTCGAATTCCAGCTTTATCTTCATATTGTGATCTTTCCTACTTTTAAAGACACCACTCAAACTTATTCGTCTACTAATGTCGTTCCACGCCATCTCTCTACTGACTGCTCGGAACATACCACTTAGTCGAGTAACTCGTCTCCTGGAACTAGGAATTATGTATATATATATAATTTGTACAACCTGCCGCGTGTACTGCCACCTTGACGAAGGCAATATGGCATTACCTGGTGTTTTTGGAGGCTTGCGTGTTCAAATGACCCTTAGAGCGATGCCAGCGGGAGCTACGGCTCCTGGTAGGGCCACCCAAGCTGGACAGGTCCAAGGCGTTGGGCCAGACTAAGAGCAGTACCCTGGTCCTCCAAGTTGGGGGTCGGGCGTGGGGTCAACAACCCTACTCCGGAAAAAACTCTCGTTACGGAACCAAAGGACAAATGAAACCGGACGGATGTAATGGATAAACGACTTTGGCAACGGAAACGGCATATGAATTGGTATTTCGTGACATGGAGTGTAAGAACGCTGAATAAACCTGGGGGATTATTGAACCTGAAGAACGAAATTAAGAAATATAATGTGATGGTGGTAACAATACAAGAGGTAAAATGGAATGGAAGTGGAGTACTTGCAATGGGGACACACACCTTGTTCTATAGCTGTGGAAGCAGAGGATACGGAGGTCAGGGTTCCTTGTTGATAATGCATATAAGTGTGTAATATTGAACTTTAAGCCTGTTAATGACAGAATTTGTGTTCTGCGAGTAAAAGCCCGCTTCTTCAATATATCTTCATATGTATATATGCACCAACAGAAGATGCAGAGTCGGCAGTGAAGGATACTTTTATGAACAACTGGAACAAGAATTAGCACTAGTGGCAAAGCATGATGTTAAAGTTGTTATGGGGGACTTTAACACCGAAGTGGGAGGAGAAATTGCTTACAGGAAAACAGCTGGTAAGGAGAGTTTGCATGAGGTTTCGAACGATAATGGTATAAGGTTGATTGATTTTGCTACGTGTAATAACATGTTTATTAAAAGAACATGGATGCAAAGGAAGAATATAAGGAAAGTTACATGGTGCTCCCCTGATGGAATCACAAACAGCCAAACTGATCATGTGCTTATAGATAGACGGCATGCTTCAGATATCTTGGAAGTGAATTGCTGTCGAGGCGCAGATGGAGATAGTGATCATTATTTGGTAAGAGTCAAATACAGACAAAGGATAGCCAACTACAGAGAGATTAAGTTGTTATGCCCAGGTTTGATGATGCTAATTTAAGAAAGGATGAAAATATAGCACACCAATATGCAATGGTTTTGACAAATGGCTTTAATGAAATGGAAGATTGGACAGGAGAGAGTTCTGAAGTAAGATGGCAAACGGTTAAAGGTATAATATACAAAACGGCCGAAACTATTTTTGGAAGAAATAATCAATCGAGGATTCAGCACTGGTTTGATTTTGTAGGAAGAGGATTGAAGAAAGGAACGAGGCAAGAAGGAGAATGTTACAGAGGTGAACAAGAACTACTGTAGAAGAATACAGAGAGAAGAGAAAGGAAGCGGACAAGGAATGTAGGAAGAAAAAGAGAGAATTTGAGAAACAGTGGATTGAATAATTAGAAAGACTGATCAGGAAACTAGACAGTTTTATATAATGGTACAAGATATAAAGAAAGGATTTTAACCCAGAGCAGTTTTCTGTAAAGATAAGTAGGGAAATCTGATTGGAGGTAAAGATCAGATGTTAGACAGATGGGTGGAGTATTTTAGTGAACTGCTGAATAAGGAGTCAGGATTTGAAGGTGAGGTCGAAGATGTGCAGACAGAAGTGAGTGGACAGGAACAAAGTAGAGAAGAGGTCGACCTGGAATCAATCAAGGAACCTACATTGCAAGAAGTTAAAGGTGGAATCAATCTCTTAAAAGCAGTAAGGCGCCAGGAGAAGACAACATTACTGCAGAAATGATAAAATATGGAGGTGAAAAAGTAACAAGGTGGTTGCATGAAATTATGGTAGAGATATGGCAAAAGGAGAAAATGCCAGAGCAATGAAATATAGCAATACTCTGCCCTATACATAAGAAACATGATAAAGCAGACTGTGGGAATTATAGAGGAATAGCACTGCTATGTATTGCTTATAAAATATTAGCAAAAATCATAGCTGGAAGGCTAAGACCATACGTTGAAGAATATCTAGGAGATTACCAGTGCGATTTCAGAATTAACAGATCTACTACGGACCAGATTTTTACTATCAGACAGATCCTTGAAAAATGTTACGAGTATAACATTGATGATCACCAGCTGTTTATTGATTTTAAGCATGCGTATGATAGTATCAGAAGGGATCAGTTATGGAAGGCAATGAAAGGGGCAGGAATACCTAACAAACTGACAAGATTCGTCCAAATAACTCTAGCGACAACAGTATGTAAAGTAAAGTTTGAGGATACTTTATCTAAAGCTTTTGAAGTTAACCAACGATTACGACAGGGTGATGTACTCTCCACCCTTCTGTTTAACATTGCTTTGGAGAGGGTAATGCGAATAATGAAAGGGAGCAACCCGGGTGGAACATTGTTTAATCGAGTGACACAAGACCTTGCATATGCAGATGATATTGATTTGCTATCCAGGAGGAAACTGGATCTGGAAAAGAAGTTGATAAAACTAGAAAAATATGGGGCTGAGATGGGACTGATAATTAATCAGTCAAAAACTAAGTACGTGCTAATGTCCAGGATAAAGTGTAATGAAGCAGAAAAATATGTGAATTTAAATGGGAAAGAATATGAACGCTGCAAAAGCTTTAAATATCTAGGGTCAATGGTAGCTGAAAACAATGATATGAAGGAAGAAATACATGCTAGAATAGCAGCTGGTAATAGGAGTTACTTTGCCTTAGGCAAGGTATTTAAAGCAAGGAGTCTTAGTAGGAGTCTGAAGGTGACTATTTATCGCACGGTAGTGAGACCTGTGGTGATGTGGAGACTTGGACTATGACACAAGGTGATGAGAAGTTGCTACGAAGATGGGAAAGGAAGATACTTAGGAAAGTATATGGACCAATAAAGGATGATGGACGTTGGCGAATCAGAAATAATAAGGAAATCAGAGCTCTGTATAATAAACTATATATAATAGCAGAAATAAAGAGTAATAGACTGCGATGGTTGGGACATGTGAAAAGAATGACAGAGAACAGGACAGTAAAGAAAGTCCTTCATGGGAAACCAGTACTAATATGGAACTGCCAGGGCGTCGGGTCTAGAAAATACGAACTCGAAGCTTTCCTAGCCGCGAATATCATACATGTAGCTCTTATAACAGAAACGTTCCTTCCACCGGGGAAGAAGTTCACCATGAGAGGCTACAAAATACACAGAAGCGACAAGGCTAATGGAGTCGGAGGGGTGGCAGTTCAAGTAAGGAAAGACATCAAACATGTAGAGGTGAACATACCAGAACTGGTCGAACTGGAGGCATGCGGAATTGCCATGCCAGTGCGAGAAACACTCATTAATCTCATATCGGCATACTCCGGACCGAAAAGCCTAAACACACTAAATTCGAAACAAGTCAGCTGGGACTGCCTGTGTCCCAACTCAGCAGGCACAAGGCTGCACAACTACATATTATCCCAGGACTATGTGGTCACAGCCCCCAGCGAACCCACATTCCATGCACCAAACGGTCAGGTCTCCGACATATTAGACATAGCCCTACTGCGACGTATTCCTCAAGGGCATAGCATAACAGTAATAAACGACCTAAGGTCGAGGCACCAACCAGTGCTATTTACGCTGAATGTGAACCCAGAGGAATATGAGAATAATCCCAAGCGCCGCCTCAACTATAAAGCAGCCAAATGGGGTAAATTCGAAAGAAAACTGGACACACTTCTAAAGAGGACTGAGGACATACTAGTAGAAAGCCCAGCCCAAATTGAAGAAGCAGTCAAAACACTGGTAGACGCTATCCAGCCAGCCACAACACCGAGTATCCCGGTACACAAGCGTAAACAGCACACCGGCCCACATTAAAGACCTAATCCACGAGCGCAACCATCACAGGCGCCACTAGGCTCGATATCACCGCTATGAAGGCCGGGAAATTAAAAACCACTTTGGAGCCCAAATCGAAACCCAACTAATGGAACATAGGTCGCGGGTCTGGAACAACAAACTGAATACGTTTGACACAAACACCAGACCGGTTTGGACCTTGGCGAGATATTTCACGCGAGAACCACACGTGATCCCAACAATCAAGAGACCAAATGGACCAGTATACGAGAACCGTGATAAAGCTGAGGTTATAGCAGACTCAATGGAAGCGGCTTTTACACCCAACGAGGATCCGTCCGATCCCGCTATCATTAGACGAACAGAGGCTAAGGAAGCGGAATTCCTCGCAAACGCATCTAAGCCTGAGGTTAAGAAGAATGTACACGAAATTAAGTGGATAATAGATCACCTTGACCCGAAGAAAGCACCCGGCCCAGGCGAGGTCCAAAACATAATACTCAAGAAACTAACTCCGAGAGCCCTCACACTACTCACCAAGATATATAATGCAATGTTCCAATTGCGTTATTATCCAGAGCAGTGGAAAAAGGCGATAATCCTTGTGTTTGGAAAACCAGGCAAGGACAAATCTGATCCAAATAACTACCGATCCATCAGCCTCCTAGACGCCCTCAGCAAAGTATTCGAGAAAATACTACTGAAAAGGCTAGTAGCACATATCAAAGAAAAAAGAAATTATTCGAAACGAATAATTCGGTTTTAGAAATGGCCACTCCGCCCCGCAACTACTTACCCGGTTCGTCGAACAAGCGACCATCGGACTAAACAAGCGGAGGGACACAGGCACAGTATTCCTTGATATCCAGAAGAAGTTATTTGATAAAGTATGGCACGAAGGCTATAGAAATTAATAGACCACGAATTCCACCCACTCGTCGCCATAAGACCTATCTGTGTCGGTGCGACGTAAAACAACTAGCAAAAAACATTCCACCCAGGGTACATAACATTAATTAAATCATATCTGAAAGGCCGAGAGTTCCAAGCAGATGTTCACAACACACTGTCAAGCACGCAAATGATTAGGGCGGGCGTAGCTCAAGGGTCACTAATAGGCCCAATCCTGTTCGTCCTATTTACAAACGACATGCCAACAGCGGAACTCACTACCACGCACCTCTATGCTGACGACACTGCCATCCCAGTACAACACCCTCAGCTAGCGTGCACCCGAAAGAGGCTACAAGTAGCACTGCGAAGTCTCGAATCCTGGTTAACTAAATGGCGTATCAAGGTCAATGTTGACAAATGCCAAGCTGTATTGTTCACTAGAATGAACAGACGCTCACACAGGCCAGCCAATATCAAACCGTTCAAGTTATTTAATCAAGATATCGCATGGCACGACAAAGCCAAGTACCTAGGAGTAGTCCTAGATAGGAAGCTAACCATGCTACATCACATTAAGGACATCCAGCGAAAAACACACATAAGACTAATTTACAGCTCTATTCTATACTGAATAAAGAAATCCAGCATTAACACGAGAGCAGCAACCAACATGTGCAAGGCCTTAATTAGGCCAATAATCACATACGCAGTGCCCGCATGGGGCTACACTGCTATGACGAACCTGGATAAACTGGAAGTAACACAAAAAAATGCATTCAAGCAGCGGCTAGACTCCCATTTGACACACAAATACGCCACCTACGCGAAATTGCGAAAGTCAGCTCGATAATGCATCACGTACGCAAACAAACACTCTGAATGTACCGGTACACGGAGTCATGGGGTGATAAGATCAACCCACTAGTCAGTGGAATAGGACGTTACGACGTCGATCTGTACACTAAATACCCCACTCCGAAACACATTCTGTTCAGCCACAGGGTTAAGAGGCCGGAAGTCCCAACCCCACTCCCCTCATAAGCTGACACCCACCCAACATTTCGCACACATCCTACACTGCAAACATTTGTATATATGTACCGGTACATGTCTATTATGTCTATTATGTTACAGCTCTAACCACCACAGGGAAGCAAGCAACAAAGGAGTGAGAGAAGAAATTCAAACGACGAAGGCAACACAGCCATATAATAAGAGACGACCCAATCCATCTCCCCCCCCGGGGGGGGGCAATGGAGTGGACAGAAAGCCCACCTCTCCAGTTATAGTCTTCCAGCTAACGTTTATATTGTGTTCTTACAGGACACGAGAGCGGAAAGCAGCCCGGACTCTACTAAGAAGTGTATAAATGTATGTATATAGTTACAGACTGCAGTGACAAGTGTGTGCCACCAACACCGCAAAGAAGGGAGGTCATCAGGCGAAGAAGAAGAAGAAGCTCCTTACTTTAAGTAAGGCTTGGCTCTATTTCACCTCCTCCTTAAAGGAGACTTGGTACCAGGGACCGCTGGCTGCTGGACCAAGGGACTAACCTGTGGCCCAAAGCTCAGACGCTAGCGGACCCGAGCCGCACCAGGCAGTGACAAGAAGGACTGATCCCCATAATAACTGACAAACGCAAGGACAATGGTTATGACTGCATGACACATATTCCTTACTAACACAACCTCTGGACTTCCCCAGCCCACATCCTTGTATGTGCTATCAAAAGATGTCAGGTTTTATATGTAGGCTCTTTTCTGCCTATGTGGTTTTTCCCTGACTCTTAATGCCACGCCTTAACACCACCGTACCAACATAAACTTTGCCTGGTAACGCGTCTAACGTGCAAACAGGCAGGTATTCCTGTAGTACCTTTCCCACTCTTCCCGTCTATCTTTTTTCTTACTAGAAATTAATAGCATGTCGGAGGCAGTGTAGATTGAGCTGATTGCCACGCGGGGGCAGCGGCCTTCGCCCCCCCCCCCTCTCCCGGAAAAGAAGAAAAATTCCCCAAGGCACATGCAAAGTCTCCACTACTTGCTGTTGCGCTATACAAATTGGTTGAACGAGACAAACGACATTTTGTGCGCATTTCCGATAATAATTTTGTTGATAATTAAATAAAATAAAGGAAAGAATTAGCTGATAAGACAACAGGGCTTGTACAGATTGCTTTTTTAAAATAATTTATATAATTCCTAGTTTCATCCGGCAGAAATGCGAATATATATATAAACATATTTATAATATGTTCTCCAAAAAGTGGGGGAGCAACTGTCCCTGAAATGAAATACTGAATTTCCAGAAATTCTATTTTAGCCGTTTTCCAGCAATGTTTTAAAGACGGGCAAAAATTGAACCGAATCTATTTTGGACTCCCAATCCGAGATTTCAGAAAAAAGTTAAGTACGAGGCTTTCTTCTTCTTCTTCTTCTTGCGTTACGGCCTCTGTAGGACCACGGACAGCTCCTTCATGGATTGCATTTTCTTCTTCTCCTCCCAGAACCTCTTCATCCTTTCTCTTCTTCTCTCCCGCTCTTCTTCCGAGATATTCAGTATCCTCTTCTCTTGTCTACTCCACTGGTGACTCTCAATCCTTTTCCTGTATCCATCCCTATCGTTGATCTCTGGCATATTAGTCGGTATGTACTTCCTTTTCCAATTTTCCTTTTCTTCCACCTTGATCCCCAATTCTGACCAATCTTTCCGGAGTTCAACTACCCACTTGGTTCCTGTCTTTCCTCGTGTCCTCGCTGTTGTTTCCCATACTCTTTTCGTCATTCTATCCATATTCATCCTGATTACATGTCCCGCAAACCGTGCTCTTTTCAGTCTGATTTCTTCTGAGATTGTCCTCATGTTCCGGTATAGTTCTTCCCTGGGTCTCCTCATCCATCTCTCACCTCCTCTCTTAGGGCCTAGTATTTTCCTCAATATTTTTCTCTCTTCTTTTATAATGTAGATTTCATTTAGAAAATGACGTTACATGCACAAACTTTCAAATCTTTGGCTACACGTCCCTTATGCAGTGGCGAAGCTGACAAGTGGTGATAGGAAAATAATTGAACGTCGTTTCCTTCATCCTTCATTTGTCTCTTATTGATGCAGATGTTGGTTCCCAGCTGTTGGTACCACTGTCAGTTTCGCGGGCTATTCCTGCGTGCTTCTAAAGTGTGATGATTCCTCTTGTTTAGTGTACGTCTATATAAAGTTTTCTTGTGTTTATTTTTCTGTTCACCGCCTACATCATGGGAATTCTTGGGTTAGCTAAAATTATCCAGGATGTTGCACCCAATGCTCTGAAGGAGAGCGAAATAAAGCATTATTTTGGTAAGGGTCCTTCACATTGCAGTCGCTCATCGTACCATTAATGTAGTTTAAACAGTAGTCATAATAGAAACATTCCTTGCGTCTCTAAACCGATCTTAGTGAGTCCATGTTTTGACAGGTATCAAAAATCCATTTTTTTTTTTTCAGCACGTTGTAATACGTTTATATTTCACTATCAAATCATCTATAGGTTTGTGTTTTCAGTATTATGAACGAGTTGCATATTATTACATAGAGCCCTAATATTTGCAGGAAATAGACCTATGATATTTTTTATGGTTTAAACAGTTGGCAGTATTACAAAAAAAATCGTCAGTTAAGTGGATAAACTGTAAGATTATATCTGTTGTCTTAAAGTACTCTCACTAATGTATTTATCTGTCACAGATTTTACAAAACTATCAGTACTGTTTTGCAAAATTTGTACACACACACACACACACCCCCCTGAATAAAGTATCACCCCTCCTGGTTTGATTTGCTCAGCATAAATGCTGATGGCAGGTTAATAATTGGTCATAAAACACTAATTTACCTTCATAGTTTTGATGGCATACATTACTCAGCATTCATCACAACACTGAACTGGCACTCACCATTTGAAAGTTTTACCAGTTTAAAAAAAAAAATCAGAATCATTGTTGTCATATTATCAAGCACATAAACATTGTCACTGTTGAAATACAGCAGATCGGTTGAAAGGACCATCCTCTGGCTCACTTTCCTGGCCTCTGCTCAGTGCGCTGGTGAAGTTGCTATGGTGGTCTGATGAATGGCAAACTGTCCCCAAAATCCGACTTAAGTGCTTCTGTTAAGACCAACTAGGTTAATACCATTATGAAAATGCTGTCGTCACATGCTGCCCTCACACTCTGTCGCTGGTAAAATATAGCACTAAGTACACAGCACAGTCATGTGAGCCGAGCTATTGCAATACCTCTTTCTTGTCATGCTGTCATCATCTACCGGTGGTATACTCGGTAAGTTGGGCCAAAGATATATTGTGCATAAAGTTTTGCCTGCAAATTTTATATCCAGAATTCACCTGTCTTGGTATATAAAAAGCCATTTTAATTTGCATAGAATCTTTCCACCCTAAATTTTGAAGACGATAACTAAATAAGTGTGGGGAAACTCGTGTCCTCATCCTGAGGTGGTGCAGCTCTTTTCAGGCAAACCCCCAATGGTGCATGAACCATTTCAACCACATACCAGTCCTGCCATTCTTAAATTTCTGGCAGTACCGAGAATTGAACCTGGACCCCCGAGGACGGCAGCTAATAACACTAACCGTTACGCTGCGGAGGCAGACTAACTAAGTAATCAAAACACACAGAAGAATAATGTAAAGAAAGCCAGACTAGGTAGCTCAGATGATGAAGCGCTGGCTTTATGAGCTCAAATTGGCAGGTTCTACAGGGATGATATCACAGTTTTGGTGCAGTGATATGAATGCAGAAGTCTAGTTTAACCTACATGATTGTCTGATAGCACAGGGTTGATATTTCCACATTATTAAAGGAGTTTGCTGTTGTTTCTATGTGGTAATATTATGAAGAAAAAAAAAGTATATTCAATGCAAAATTTAGTTAGTGATTTATTTTATTGTCTCCGTGACAATGGATGGTAGGCCTACTTCTCACACATGCATCCATACAGTTTTCAAGTACACTTTCCAGTACATGTATTATGTGACGACTTATCTCACCTTAGTGAGAGCGACAGGCGATGTGTGCATGGTTTAGAGCTATAATCATATCATAATCTAACAATATTACTTTCAAATCCATCTTCAAATGTATCTTTTTAATGCAAGGTCCATTTAAATTCTTTTATTGTACCGGTAATTCTATCTCGTACTTAGCCATAAGCTGCCCCTTGACCTCACATAAATTCTAGTTTAAATTTAAAGAAAATTACTATTCTTAAAAAAGTAATCTTAACGACGGCGTTATACAAACTGAAAACAAAACTAAGTCAAATGTAACGTGTATTATTGATTACAGGAGAGATTCCTCTGAAAAGACTAAAACACTGCCAAATTCTTCGAGTTTCAAGAACTTATAATACCAATATAAATGGTCCGTTATTGGACATTATAAATTTTCCAGCTAGCTCATTCTTGGTTGCCAGCGTTTCGCCCTCGTGTGCTAGGGCGGGCTCATCAGTTGGTACCTAGCACACCTACCAATACGCTGGCTAGTGCATACCGTGGAGGCCACTGCGTAGGCTAACTGGAGCCACCGGCAGTGCCAATGCACTAAGAGACTTCGTCTCATCACTAAAATTTGATGCCTGCTTGGCCATCAGATGATATAGATGTTGATTCCCATAGGGAATCTCAAATATTTGTCCTGAATGAGCAAATTTATAATACCAATATAAATGGTCCGTTATTGGACATTATAAATTTTCCAGCTAGCTCATTCTTGGTTGCCAGCGTTTCGCCCTCGTGTGCTAGGGCGGGCTCATCAGTTGGTACCTAGCACACCTACCAATACGCTGGCTAGTGCATACCGTGGAGGCCACTGCGTAGGCTAACTGGAGCCACCGGCAGTGCCAATGCACTAAGAGACTTCGTCTCATCACTAAAATTTGATGCCTGCTTGGCCATCAGATGATATAGATGTTGATTCCCATAGGGAATCTCAAATATTTGTCCTGAATGAGCAAATTTATAATACCAATATAAATGGTCCGTTATTGGACATTATAAATTTTCCAGCTAGCTCATTCTTGGTTGCCAGCGTTTCGCCCTCGTGTGCTAGGGCGGGCTCATCAGTTGGTACCTAGCACACCTACCAATACGCTGGCTAGTGCATACCGTGGAGGCCACTGGAGGCATTGGCACTGCCGGTGGCTCCAGTTAGCCTACGCAGTGGCCTCCACGGTATGCACTAGCCAGCGTATTGGTAGGTGTGCTAGGTACCAACTGATGAGCCCGCCCTAGCACACGAGGGCGAAACGCTGGCAACCAAGAATGAGCTAGCTGGAAAATTTATAATGTCCAATAACGGACCATTTATATTGGTATTATAAATTTGCTCATTCAGGACAAATATTTGAGATTCCCTATGGGAATCAACATCTATATCATCTGATGGCCAAGCAGGCATCAAATTTTAGTGATGAGACGAAGTCTCTTAGTGCATTGGCACTGCCGGTGGCTCCAGTTAGCCTACGCAGTGGCCTCCACGGTATGCACTAGCCAGCGTATTGGTAGGTGTGCTAGGTACCAACTGATGAGCCCGCCCTAGCACATGAGGGAGAAACGCTGGCAACCAAGAATGAGCTAGCTGGAAAATTTATAATGTCCAATAACGGACCATTTATATTGGTATTATAAATTTGCTCATTCAGGACAAATATTTGAGATTCCCTATGGGAATCAACATCTATATCATTCAAGAACTTGACTACCGGGCGAGTTGGTCGTGCGCGTAGAGGCGCGCGGCTGTGAGCTTGCATCCGGGAGATAGTAGGTTCGAATCCCACTATCGGCAGCCCTGAAGATGGTTTTCCGTGGTTTCCCATTTTCACACCAGGCAAATGCTGGGGCTGTACCTTAATTAAGGCCACGGCCGCTTCCTTCCAACTCCTAGGCCTTTCCTATCCCATCGTCGCCATAAGACCTATCTGTGTCGGAGCGACGTAAAGCCCCTAGCAAAAAAAAAAAAAAAAAAGAACTTGACTATTACTAACTACCGTACTCAAGTAAAACCTTTACATTTAAAATAATAGGAGTGAAATGAACTCAAGAAAGAAAAGACATCCATAGCGCTAAAATGAAGGAATACTGGGCTAAGAAGAAGAAAAAAAGTTAAGAACCACGTGGTCCATTGTAGGCCTAAACGAAAAAGAATAGGCTATCTAATCAGAGTTTGTAATTTGAATTTCAAAGTTTCATATTATAAACAAAGCCGTACATAGATTTAAAATTCTACCTTAAAAATCTACCTCTAAACTTACAAAAATCTATTAACTTCTAAACAAATCATGTTTACTTTAGCCCTAGGTATAACCGCGGCAGCTGGCACAACTTTGGCCAACCCGATATCATATTACTAATTCCAAGCTCCCTTGATAAATAATACTATAAATATTGCAAATCACACTGTTCTGTTTAATTATCAACGTGTTCACTAAAATACACTTGTAAAATATGTGAGAATTAAACAACTAAGTGAGAGTAAAACTTTCAGTGTAGAAGGTTGGAACTATAGAGTTGGCCAAGATCTGGTTGGAAGTGCATATATCATTGCTGACTATGATGGCATTGTCTTATTTGTGAAGAATTTTAAATGGGATAGTTTTGCTTTTAGGGATATCAGAATTTAAGCTTGCCTTATTCCCGTGGTTTGCAGAAGTGTAAAAAACGTAGAAGTCTGGTATACTCCATTCTTTGGGTAAAAATGTTGAGGTGATAATGGCTATATTATATATTTTTTAAATATCCTGTGGTAGTAGCACCATTGCATTTATGAGTCCTTCAGGATTGCACAGGAATGTCTATATTGAAGTTTTTGTACCTGAAATGAGTTTATGTGAGTCAAGCTCCTCCAACTCTTCGCTGGCAGAATGTATCTCCTCTTACTATGACACACACTCTCCAAATTTCGGGCACTGTAACATTTCTCTATAGGGCCTATTTGAATAGAATGCCAACTTTGAAGGTATTCATTATCCCTTTTGTTTCTATTGATGCATATTCAATTCCCCCACTAACCCGCAATTGTTTTGAGTTGAGTGGTTAAAATTTCTTCATTTGTTGTTGGATGGAGTCTCCTAACAAACTGTGTGTTTAATTATTGCTTTTATCCAGGTAGAAGAAACTACTACTGTTTTTCTCAACCAGCCATTTCTTGTGCTTGTGAATGTGAATATACATTTTTGAAAAGTGGTTTAATTGTCGCTACAGTTTCCGTATTCAGTTCTATCCTCTTTGTTTACAGGTCGTAAAATTGCAATTGACGCATCAATGAGCTTGTATCAATTCCTTATAGCTGTACGAAATGAAGGAGCACAACTGACGTCAGCAGATGGTGAGACAACTAGGTAATTTACTCCTGGATAAATTATCTTTTATTGTTCTGCCCGAAGGCAGGTTCGAACCTCCGCAGAGGTGTACCTGAGCCGGTGTTTACATACGGTAGGGTGGCCAGTTCCTTTCCGCTCCTCCATTCCCTTTCCTCCCACCAACAGCGCGTGGCAACCCATCCACTTCTCGACCACGCCCAATGTTGCTTAACTTCGGAGATCTCACGGGATCCGGTGTTTCAACACGGCTACAAATCAATCAATCAATCACTACTGATCTGCATTTAGGGCAGTCGCCCAGGTGGCAGATTCCCTATCTGTTATTTTCCTAGCCTTTTCTTAAATGACAGCCGTTGGCCTTGGATAAATTGATAAATTTAATAATTGTGTGGATATAAAAGTGCACTTTAGCCATTATTTGAGTTTCATATTTTAACTGTTAGGTTCTTCATTCTGCCAAAACTAATGTTGAATAAATACATTTATAAATTGTTTGAAAAAGAAAACATATGGTAACCAAATTACACCTGAAAAAGAAACAACTTTTAAAATAGAATGGCATGTTTCGCTCTTGAAAGAACATCAGATTCTATTGAATCACACTCAAATTGAAGCAGCGGAGCATAGAATGAAGAAGCACACATTCGCCTGTAAAGGTGAAGGCCAAACAGATTCTGTCCCAGCACAAGATCAAGATCTCTTGGTTATCAGAGCAGGCGGCAAGTTTGTTATGAAGAGGGTATTCAAAACTTAGTTGTAAGGTATGATAAGTGTTTAAACGAACTTGGCGGCTATGTTGAAAAATAGAATAAAGTATGTAATATCTGTAAATAAATGTGGTGTTTGAAAATCATCTTTCTTTGTGTAGCTATTTTCAAATGGCCCTTACTTAAAAACCACGCCTCATAGTTTTTTTTATTTTTACTATATGTTGACCAGTTAAACCTTATAAAAAACTTCAATAGTATGATGCTGGAGTTCATGGTGAAGGTGTGTTTTTAGCTGCCTGTTCAAATAAATTCCATCAGAATGTTTGACTTTGAGAACAAATATGTGGATATTAACATTGTAAAATATGTCCTTTGTTTTTTCCAGTCACTTGATGGGAACCTTTTACCGTACAATCCGTTTAGTAGAAAATGGTATCAAACCTGTGTATGTATTTGATGGAAAACCACCTGAGATGAAGTCAGGAGAGTTGACGAAACGAGCTGAGCGCCGGGAAGAGGCTCAGAAAGCTCTAGAAAAAGCGGAGGAAACAGGTAAAGTTATGAGACTGTGTGTATTTATGAAACTCATTATTCAAATGAGCCATGTAATTCATCCATTCTTATCTATCTATCTATCTATCTATCCATCCATCTTCTTATCTGTGAACCTCATTTACACAATCTGCCTTCCTATCCCTTTACGGAAAAGCAACATGATTTGTTCTTGGCGATTTCTGACTTGTTACCAAAATGTTCCAAGTTTGGGCTGAGAAGATGTGGAAGTAAGGAGAGAAGCTGCTTGACTTGGAGGTATGAGGTATGTTCTAAGCTGTCAGCGAAGAAGTGGCATGGAATGACATTCGTAGACAAATGAGCTTGAATGGAGTTTTTAAAAGTAGGGAGGATGTGTGTGGTGCAAAGCACAAAGGGACCTCTTATCATAAAAGCAAAATTTTCAATACAACCAAAAAGAATGGTTAGGTTCAAAAGTATCAACATTCTGTTTTTTGTTGATTATTGTAGTTTACTTTATCCAATGCAAATTTTTGTTGATTATTGTACCTTACCTTATCCTGTGCAAACACTTTATAAGATTTTAAAGGTTTTTGGAACCAAAAAAAAAAAAAAAAAGATGGTGACATTTCAATATTTTAAAGTTTGTTTACTGAAAATACCTTATTTCCACCATAAATATTCAGACTACCATGATTTTTGTGGTAAAGATCTAAATTTGCCATTCTTTTTCCTGAAAATATGCTAAATTTAAAAATAAAATAAACTTTAAATTCAACATTTTTCCAACCAGAGAATAAAGTGCCGTATTTTCTTGCATAATTAACACTTTTTTAATGAAAAATACAGGTGAAAATTATGGATGCTTAAATTATTCAAGGAATTCAAATATTTAAAAAAATATTTACAGTTCATTTACATTTAAAAGATACATCGAAAATATACACACAATTGGTTCAACTCATTTTTAGTTATTGTCATTTGGAATAAAATTCTTATGTAAGATTCTTTCTGAAAAGTCAAATAGGGTAGGCTACATCAGGTAAGTTGGACACATAGGTTTCAGGTACCGACACTGGAAAATATTCTTCCTGTTACGAGCTGGCAATAAGACCTGAAGTGAAATAAACATGAACTAATAAATGTACAATTCATGTAAGTACATAATACCGGCAAAAAAGGGAAACTGTCCAGAACAAGAAGGGCCAAGCATCGAAGGAGGGACCCTGTTAGATTTTCCCAAACCATTCGTATCCAATATTGTACGAGTGACTTGTCCATCCACTCTTTTTCTTGGATACAAATGTGGATACCTTGGGTAAATTTTACTTTAGGCACTGTTTTTCATTTTAGAAGAACGTAAGGTGCAAGCTTTCTGTCACCATCTGTTACAGCAAGCCTTGCAGTACATCGTTGTTTTTCACTTCCGGTAGTGCGTACGATAACACTCGATATCGCCTTCTTATCAATTGTTTGACTTTGTGGCATATAAGAAGATGTACAATATTAGAAGGATCCACCTTTCAATACTTCGTTGTAAGTTGAACTAAAAAGAAGTCACAACTTGTTTATTGGGACCGGTTTCGACACATTACAAGTGTCATCATCAGCCAAATAGTTAAGTAGGGCAAGATATAAAGACCATAAAACAACTAATACATTGAACACAGGCAAAAAATTAACTGATTGGCATCTGACCTGCGGTTCCTATTTGGGAGATCAAATATTCTCTATTTTGTATTTCATTTGTTTTGCGGTGTTGCAACATGCACTTTTCTGAACTCCGATTACATTTGAACTACGCATGTGTAAACCTAGTTCAGTTTTGTACAACGGGACGAAGTCGTAATCTCAGTTCATTTTCAGAACTAGGTTCTAAATTGATTTCCGGTCAGATGTCTTTATGCAACCGGCCCATGAAGACATACGGTACTTAGACGAAATAAAGTTTGGGTATTCCGTGGACATGCCTACCTTAAATATTGGGACTGTATCAATTGCTGTTACGGTACTTTGTATGTGACAGTACAAGAAGTAGCTGCATTTCTTTCTACCGGCAGAACAGTTGAGGCTAGCTGTTGTAACAAAAATACCTAATTCGCAAACCACTGCCCCAAGGCCGCGTTCCTAGCCAGTCAGTCACACTCTGCCATCCCTCTCACTCTTCTGTCCTTGTCAGTATGATTATCGCTACCTGTATAATAAATGTAAGAAATTTACTTCATTTCCACCTATTCAATACAATTCAAAATGTTGACGTGTGAGTTAAAACATTAAAATAAGAGTTGGTACATGTTTCGCTCCCTTTTGTGAGCATCATCAGACAAACATCATTTACCCAAGGTTTAATAAAATTGTGAACATATTCATACATACATACATACTGTACCAGTAAAAGAGCCCGACTCTCAGATTAAATTTTAAAGTAGCATGACTATAGTTCTCAGGGCGAAAAACTGGATTAATTGTAGCTAGGGCTCGGTACAGGAGGTAGGGTCCTATCTACAAAAAAAACTTTGACTCTGATTGCACAAGAGTTTATTCAAATAAGTCATGAATTTGCACATCACCTCTAAGTAGAAATGGATTGTCTTCCTCGTATTCCAATAGTATGGCTCGGGTTCTCCAGCTCACCAAGCCAAGCTGGTTGAAGCACGTTCCAGAAGACTCCAGGGATTCCAGGGACTCCAGATACTCCAGACAGAGGCAGCTGGACTGTCTGGATTGACGGCAAGTAGAGATGTCTCGAACTCTGAGGCCCGGGTTGAACCCCGGTGATCCAGGCGATGTTGTAGATAGTCATGTACAACCTCAGCCCAATGAGACTGAGAGGATTGATGTTCCCAAGGTCACTAGTAGCATGGAGTCCATGAAAACCTTGGATGATCAACTTATAAGCAGAGTTCTTGATAATTGTACATCAAGACTTCCAACACTCCTAAAACGATATGAATGGTATTAATAATTTAGAGTTCATCACTAAGAAAATCCGCGTCCCTGAATAACTTTTGGCAACGAAAAATACAAATCCCTTCTTGTGAAATTATAGTTAAACTCAAAGTTCATTACTGGCGAAGGTGCAAGTCTTTGCCTAAACTTGAATGAAAACACAAGTCCATTCACTTGGAAGTTTGAATATATTTAAAGTTAATCACTGGTGAAATTCATAAAGTCTTTGAGTGACCACTGACGAAAACACAAGTCCTTCCACATAAATAAATTCACTGATGAAATTTATAAGTCTTTTAAACCAACACTGCAAATGTACAAGTCTTTGAGTAAATGTAAGTGCAATCCTAACTTCGTTTAAAGCCGTTGGAAAGTTAAAGTTCATCACTAGCAATGTTAACCCCTCAGCGCCGACCTCTATATGTGGTATAGACCCTCTTTTCTTCCGTAGCCGCCGACCTCTATACGTGGTATAGATCCATACATGGTTTCACATTTACGGCTATAGCGCGAAGAGTTTTGGAGTTACTGATATGCAAATTGTTTTGTTCCCAAGAAGACATTTTCGGGTTTATCAGTGTTGTAAATAAGAATTGAAAAATCGTTATAATGTAGTTGTTTATGCAAGGATAATTATTTGTCAAATAAGTCTGAGCACTAATCTCTTGCTTTTTTTTAAAGTCTGTATGCTTCATTCTTTCCCACAGAATAACATAAAGAAATGATGATTTGAGAAGTTTGTCTTTTCGTGTGATGTTCTTTGCTCTATTTGTACATTGGGAGTACGGTTTATTTATTATATTTGTCTTTATTTCTCAGCTTGTAATATTTTCGTAACTCTCCACGAGCGCTCTGTGTAGGCATCAGTAAGTGCTGCTTTCTGTCATAAGTTACGAGAACCAGTTGTTCATGGCATATATCTCGTTTGAAAGACTTTGTCTCGACCTTTTATCTGAAATATGTATCGAGTTGGTTTGTTTCGTCATAAATGTTATTCCCCTCATTCAGTTTCGCCCTGTTGCTTTCGGTCTCGCTGCAGCTTCATCAGTCCGTGTGACGCGCCGCGCTCAGCCGTGGTTTGGGTGACAGTAACGTGCTTGAAATATTGTATAATTCAGATGAAAGTTTAGTCGGAAGTAGTAGTGACAGTATAAGCAGCAGTGATAATGAAATAGATGATGTAGCAGTGGTAAATGATGAGAGTGACGATGAGGAGGAAACAGTACTTGGTAATTTCGTGTAAGAGACTATAGATAATTATACAGGTCAAAGAGAAGTTTTCAACGGTGAATTCTGATTGCTAAATTCTCTAATAATACTCACATAGGTTACAGAGACAAATATTGAGCAATTACCTTATCGGGTTCAGCTGGTGAAAGGTTTGTTTACAAAATACGCTCGCTCGGGAGGAGAAAGAAATATTCAAGGCCGGCGCGCATCAGATAATACAGTTCCAAGGTTGCAGGAAAGATATTTTATCAGGAAATTAGCGCCCAAGAGTTGGAAATCCAAACCTCAGAGACATTGTATGCTGTGTTCAAAACACGGCGAAAAGAAGACGTCAGTGTACTGCTGCCAGGAGTGTGACTTGAGTCCCCGTCTCAAAGAGTGCAACTATGAAGCAATTATGTAATTACCTGCATGTACATAGTTTTGTCATAAGGAATTCCAAATTTCGTGAAAATCGGTTTACTCTTATACTTGCAGTAACGCTTTAAGTGAATCGATGTATTTCAGTCGCGCGTAGTTGAAATCTCATACGGCTGCGGGGTAGGAAGCTATTTAAATGGCTGCGACGCTGAGGCGTTAATCAATCACTGTCTATTAGAAGGATGAGTTCCTCAACAGTCGCAAATATTCCACGTAAATAATACAAGTCCATTTCACGAACACTTAGAAAAATTCCAATCTCGAATACTCGTAAATAATACAAGTCCATTCAATGATCATGTAGAAAAGTTCTGGTCTCGAACACATGAAAATAATACAAGTCCATTCAGTGAACACTTAGAAAAATTCCAGCTTCGAAGACGCGTAAATAATACAAGTCCATTTAGTGAACACTTAGAAAAGTTTCAGTCTCGAAGGCACGTAAATAATACAAGTCCATTCAATGAACACTTAGAAGAATTCTGGTCTCGAACCCATGTAAATAATACAAGTCCATTTCACGAACACTTAGAAAAATTCCAGCTTTGAAGACACGTAAATAATACAAGTCCAAACACTTAGAAAGGTTTCAGTCTCGAAGGCACGTAAATAATACAAGTCCATTTAATTAACACTTAGAAGAATTCTGGTCTCGAACCCATGTAAATAATACAAGTCCATTTCACGAACACTTAGAAAAATTCCCGCTTCGAAGACACGTAAATAATACAAGTCCAAACACTTAGAAAGTTTCAGTCTCGAAGGCACGTAAATAATACAAATCCATTTAATTAACACTTGTAAATATTCTAAGTTCAATTACGAAGACTTGGAAAATTTTCTACAACACTCGAAGTCTTATGAGTCCACTTTATAGTACTTGGAAGAATCGTCTTCCCACACTTGTATAATGACAGAGTTCCACGATGATAGTAGCAGCAAGAGTGTCCCCGCTGACTACTCAGCTGAGACTGTGTGAATAGGCTACAGTAGGTCCTCCTTTTATTCAATCCGGGATGTCTACGTCATAATACAGTTTGATTGAATATCTCCCGAATCCCTCGATGGATTTGCTTGAAACTCGAGCATTGGGACGTTTAGGTGATCCCAAACAAGATGACATATCGCTCGATTCGCTAGCATCATTATTGTAGAAATTTCAAAATTTTCTCCATCGAACTCTCTAGAACAAGTGACGTGGAATCCAGAAAATACCAGTCAAGGCTGGTAACACGTGTTGAGATGAGCGGGCGGTCTAGCTAGCCCCTGTGGCTACGTCACAGCTCACAGTCGTCATACACTCGCTAGCTGGTCCTCGCTGCTGGTAAACAAACCAGGCGCGCTCGGAACATTACGCGTGGTAAATAAACGTAACTTATGCTCAATAAATACTTATGTACAGGTCGTAACCGGTACAATACATTACATACATTATCATTATAGACTGTTATGCCTTTCAGCATTCAGTCTGCAAGCCTGTGAGAATTTACTAAACGTCGCCACAATCCTCGATTTGCAACTAGTGTTGTGGCCTCATTTAGTTCTATACCTCTTACCTTTAAATCATTAGAAACCGAGTCTAACCATCGTCGTCTTGGTCTCCCTCTACTTCTCTTACCCTCCATAACAGAGTCCATTATTCTCCTAGGTAATCTATCCTCCTCCATTCGCCTCACATGACCCCACCACTGAAGCCGGTTTATGCGTACTGCTTCATCCATCGAGTTCATTCCTAAATTAGCCTTTATCTCCTCATTCCGAGTAGCCTCCTGCCATTGTTCCCACCTGTTTGTACCAACAATCATTCTTGCTACTTTCATATCTGTTACTTCTAACTTGTGAATAAGATATCCTGAGTCCACCCAGCGTTCGCTCCCGTAAAGCAAAGTTGGTCTGAAAACAGACCGATGTAAAGATAGCTTCGTCTGGGAGCTGAATTCCTTCTTACAGAATACTGTTGATCGCAACTGCGAGCTCACTGCATTAGCTTTACTACACCTTGATGCAATCTCACTTACTATATAGCCATCCTGGTAGAACACACAACCTAAATACTTGAAATTATCGACCTGTTCTAGCTTTGTATCACCAATCTGACATTCAATTCTGTTGAATTTCTTACCTACTGACATCAATTTAGTCTTGGAGAGGCTAATTTTCATACCATACTCATTGCACCTATTTTCAAGTTCCAAGATATTAGACTGCAGGCTTTCGGCACAATCTGCCATTAAGACCATGTCGTCAGCATAGGCCAAACTGCTTACTACATTTCCACCTAACTGAATCCCTCGATGCCATTTAATACCTTTCAGCAGATGATCCATGTAAACTACGAACAGCAAAGGTGAAAGATTACAGCCTTGTCTAACTCCTGTAAGTACCCTGAACCAAGAACTCATTCTACCATCAATTCTCACTGAAGCCCAATTGTCAACATAAACGCTTTTGATTGATTTTAATAATCTACCTTTAATTCCATAGTCCCCCAGTATGGCGAACATCTTTTCCCTCAGTACCCTGTCATATGCTTTCTCTAGTCTACGAAACACAAACACAACTGCCTATTCCTCTCGTAGCATTTTTCAATTACGTGGCGCATACTGAAAATCTGATCCTGACAGCCTCTCTGTGGTCTGAAACCACACTGGTTTTCATCCAACTTCCTCTCAACGACTGATTGCACCCTCCCTTCCAAGATACCAGCGAATACTTTGCCTAGTATACTAATCAATGAGATACCTCGATAGTTGTTGCAATCCTTCCTGTTCCCTTGTTTATAGATAGGTGCAATTACTGCTTTTGTCCAATCTGAAGATACCTTACCAACACTCCACACTAATTTTACTACTCTGTGAAGCCATTTCATCCCTGCCTTCCCACTATACTTCACCATTTCAGGTCTAATTTCATCTATTCCTGCTGCCTTATGACAATGGAGTTTATTTACTACCCTTTCCACTTCCTCAAGCATAATTTCACCAACATCATTTTCCTCCTCCCCATGAGCTTGGCTGTTTGCAACACCACCCTGATGACTTCCTTCTACATTGAGAAGATGTTCAAAATATTCCCTCCACCTCTCCAGTGATTCCCTGGGATCTATTATGAGTTCACCTGAATTACTCAAAACACTGTTCATTTCCTTTTTCCCCTCCCTTCCTAAGATTCTTTATTACTGTCCAGAAAGGTTTCCCTGCTGCTTGACCTAGCCTTTCCAGGTTATTACCAAAATCTTCCCATGACTTCTTTTTGGATTCAACAACTATTTGTTTCACTCAGTTCCTTTCATCTACGTACAAATCCCTGTCTGCCTGGGCCCTTGTTTGGAGCCATTTCTGATAAGCCTTCTTTTTACGTTTACAGGCTGCTCTCACTTCATCATTCCACCAAGATGTTCGCCTTTTCCCATCTTTACACACAGTTGTTCCTAGGCATTCCCTTGTTTCTACTACAGCATCCCTGTATGCCACCCATTCACTTTCTATATCCTGAACCTGCTTACTGTCTACTGTTGGAAACTTCTCACTAATCATATCCATGTACTTCTGTCTAATTTCCTCGTCCTGGAGATTTTCTACCCTTACTCGTTTGCAGACAGATTTCACTTTCTCTACCCTAGGCCTAGAGATACTTAGTTCACTACAGATCAGATAGTGGTCTGTATCATCGAAAAATCCGCGAAAAACTCGTACATTCCTAACAGATTTCCTGAATTCAAAGTCTATTAAGATATAGTCTATTATGGATCTGGTACCCCTAGCCTCCCATGTGTAGCGGTGAATAGCCTTATGCTTGAAGAATGAATTCGTAACAGCTAAACCCATACTAGCACAGAAGTCCAGCAAACGCTTCCCATTCCCATTAGCTTCCATATCTTCCCCACATTTACCAATCACCCTTTCGTATCCTTCAGTTCTATTCCCAACTCTCGCATTGAAATCGCCCATTAGCACTATTCTATCCTTGCTGTTGACCCTGACCACGATGTCACTCAATGCTTCATAAAACTTGTCAACTTCATCCTCATCTGCACCCTCACATGGTGAATACACGGACACAGTTCTAGTTCTAATTCCTCCAACTGACAAATCTACCCACATCATTCGCTCATTTACGTGCCTAACAGAAACTATGTTGCGTGCAATGGTATTCCTGATAAAGAGCCCTACCCCAGACTCCGCCCTTCCCTTTCTAACACCCGTCAAGTACACTTTATCATCTCCTATCTCTTCCTCATTATCTCCCCTTACCCGAATATCACTTACTCCTAGCACATCCAGATGCATCCTCTTTGCTGACTCAGCCAGTTCTACCTTCTTTCTTCCATAAGCCCCATTAATATTGATAGCTCCCCATCAAATTCCATTTCGTTCGCCAAGTTGTTTCCAAGGAGTCCCTCGCCTGTCAAATGGGAGTGGGACTACATTACTCCCATAGGTCCGAGGCTTGCTTAAAGTGTTCTGAGCTCGGTAAATTCATGAAGTAGGATGCTGCCCTACTTGCACATAGTCCAAGTGAGGATCTCTCCTCTAACGGGTTTTCTACCACCGGTGAATTGTATAGTCCTAGCCGCCTGAGCACAAGGAGGGCCACGACTCAGAATATGTCCAAGATGCCCACTCCCATTCCATAGCAACTGGTATCCCGACTCTCAGGACCACTTACTAGGCCACTCAGCCGTTGCCCATGGTTCACGAACTAGGACGTGACTACAGTAACCCACAAACATGAACCATAATTCTATTGAGCTAAAATATACAGTATACAGAATATACAACGAAGATTCAAGGACAATTACACAAGTCAAGAAATACTGAATCAAAATAATTAGCCAGATCTCAAATGGTTTAAAAAGATGTTAAACAGATGAGTTTCGCTCATAAGTTTAAAGGACAATGTTAATACTACAATTTTAGACAAATGTGTAAAGACGTAACTTTTATTGTTACATGATCTGTAAAATATTATAAGATTTGTCACTCAAACATATTTTAACTCAAGAAAGTATTCACAATGTTATTAAACATTGGGTAAATGTTAATTGGCTAATGATGCTCACAAAAGGGAGCAAAACATGTATCAACTCTTATTTTAATAATGTTTTAACTCAAACGTCAACATTCTAAATTGTACTGAATAGGTGGAAGTTAAATAAATTTCTTACATTTATTATAAGATACTTTCAATACGGATTTGCAATGATTTTCATTACTTGTAAAATCGCTAGCTGTCCGGCAGACCTGATCACGTGAACTGAGATTGTTTCCCTGTCGAGGCAGTCAAGTGATCATGGTATTAGGTATTGTCCATCTCTTGTATTGTCCACAAGTACCAGTATTCTGTCTTCACTTTTCATTCTTGTTTCTCATTGTAAGTTTTCTTGTGTAGGTTGATCTTTAAGTTATGGAGAAACGTGGGAGTTATATGGCTGGGTGTAAACGCAAAGTGATAAAATACGCTGAAGAACATAATAACGGAGCTGCCGGTTGAGAATTCAGTGTGACTGAGTTTAATGTTCGCTACTGGTGTAAACAGAAAGCTGCGCTAGAAACCACCAACTGAACACACAAGGCATTGAGAGGGCCAAAAACTGGTAAGTTTCCTGAACTGGAAGACAAGTTGCTTCATTAAGTTATAGAGTTGCAAAATGATGGCTTTAGTATCTTGCACAAGATGCTTACATTTCAAAGCGCGCAAACTAGCAAATAAGGGAGGAATTAGCAATGCCAAGCAATTTCAGCGACAGAATAGTACATTTTCATCGCCATGTGATAGCAATGTTGAGGAAAAACCATTACCTCTTATCTCAAATTGGCAATGCAGATCAAACCCTGATAAACTTTGACATGATATAGATGTTGATTCCCATAGGGAACCTGGAATATTTGTCCCGAATGAGTAAATTCATAATACCAATATAATTGGTCCGTTATTAGACATTATATAAATTATCCAGCTAACTCATTCATGGTTGCCAGCATTACGTCCCAGTGTGCTGATTGGGCTTATCAGTTGGTAAATGCACACCTACCCTTATAATGTCCAATAACGGACCAATTATATTGCTATTATAAATTTACTCATTCGGGACAAATATTTCAGGTTCCCTATGGGAATCAACATCTATATCATATGATGGCCAGGCAGGCATCAGTTTTTGAAAATGAGACAAAGTCTCTCATAGTGTATTGGCACTGCCGGTGGCTTCAAGTAGCCTACGCAGCGGCCTCCACGGTATGCACTAGACATGCGTCTTGGTAGGTGTGCTATTTACCAACTGATGAGCCCAATTAGCACACTGGGGCGAAACGCTGGCAACCATGAACGAGTTAGCTGGAAAATTTATGTTCAATAATGGACCAATTATATTGGTATTAAAACTTTGACATGCCACACAACACCACCATCAACAATAAGGGGTAATCTAGTGTGCTTGTATGTACAACTGGGTGTGAAAAATAGCGTTGCACTGTCATGCTAGCAATAACCACAGGCAGAAGAAAATTGCCACCGTACATTATCAAAAGAAAAACAGTGCCTAAAGTGAAGTTTCCAAAAGGCATTCATGTACGGTTTCAAGAGAAAGGATGGATGGATACAGCTCTTGTCCAGGACTGGGTCCATACGGTGTGGGGAGCACAGCCAGGGGCACTGCTTCGACACCCAGCAATGCTAGTGTGGGACAGTTTCTGCGGGTACTTGGTGGAAGACACGAAGAAATGTCTTCAGAAAATGAAAACTGATCCCGTAATTCCTGGTGGACTCGCACATTATCTAAAGCCCTTAGATGTTTCCGTCAACAAGCCCTTCAAGGACAATATACATAAATTGTACACTGAATGGATGGCAGGAGGGGAGCATGAATTGACGCCAGCAGGCAAAATAATGAGGCCGTCAGTTGAACTCGTGTGTGCATGGGTTATGTTGTCGACAGATGTTATTGTGAAGAGTTTCTTGAAGACGGGCATCGCAAATGCGTTGGATGGAAGTCAGGATGATGCAGTATGGGATGGTGACCAGAATGATGCTCGCAAGAATAGCTCGGAGACTGAAAGCAGTGACAATGAATAGGATAAGTATACCAGTTGTCTTGTTTCAATAGCCTAATGAAAATTTTACGTTTTTTTTTTAATACAATCTTTTGCACACAAATCCCCTCGTATATCACGCACTGAAAATGTTCACACTTATTGTTTGTCAAAAAAGTGTGAGCTATATGCGAGCAAATACAGTATATATAATCTGTGATGTGTTGGGTGAA
Source organism: Anabrus simplex (assembly GCF_040414725.1). Taxonomy (NCBI): domain Eukaryota; kingdom Metazoa; phylum Arthropoda; class Insecta; order Orthoptera; family Tettigoniidae; genus Anabrus; species Anabrus simplex. The sequence continues at coordinate 332,296,513 of NC_090265.1, forward strand.
ATTTCAAGCATTCTTTTCCTGTGAACGAGATAAGGATGTATGTGATTAGTAAATGTTATGTGAGTGTTTACTGGATTTCCTAGTGTAAATGTTGTATCATTTCTACCTGATAGCATGGTCGTAGCCATGGGATCTTCGGTGGTATCTGAACCTCAGGAAGTGACTTTTCATTTGAAGAAAAATACCATATGCATTGACTTGGATTGGTGCTGCGACCACCGTGGAGAGAAACCTATGGTAGTGTTGGTCTTCTGTTACAGCCCTTGAAAGGAATCCTAGAGAAAGTTAAGAGATGAAGTTTATGGATTATATTAATATAAAATCCATTTCACTGTTAGGATGTGGTGAATATATACAAACTGTGGTTAAAAATATATGAATTACAGGTTTCCTCTTTTAACTGTTCTTTTGAGAAGTAAGGACTGCATTAATGCTGTGTGTAACGTAAGAATTAGGGGACATTATACAGGGATTTTCATTTAAGATGTTCAGCACATCACATCACCAGACTCCACCGAAATACACAGTAGTGATTACATTTTACAGTGTGTTGGTATCAGGAAGGGCATCCATCCATAAAACAGCACCAAATGCACATGCAACATAGTTTGCATCTGTGACCCTGCAGGTATTGAGAAAGCAATAGACAGTGATTTGTTAAGAAAGAAGCTGTACCCTTCAGTGTCGATTCAGTCAGTGTAACTTTAAACCATTTACGTCTGCTGAACACTAACTTTAAACAAACTAACCTCAATAACCATGCATAATTTAAACCACCCTCCCCCATCTTATTCACACTAAATTACCTTCTGAACAACATTTCATCTTTTTGTATTAGTGCTTAATGAATCCCACAGAAGGTTACTCCTGACTTAAAATGTCTGAAATTTTGTTAGGAGGATAATTTCATCTGTAGTAAATTATCTGAATTTATGCAGTATCTTAGCCTCTCTAGACCTTTTAGTAGGTTATTATCACAAAAAATAATGTCTTACAAGATAATCTTTCATTCATGTTCATACTTTTATTTCATTATAATCATTAAAGTGTATGAACAGAATTTAAACATATATATATTTATTCAGAGAATAAACATGGGAGATGGAGTGGCAGGCCAATCCACTTCCCAGTAAGCTGAGAGCGATAAAGGGAACAACGAAGGTATGGAGGACTTCCGTTCGGGATTTGCGGAGTGAAGCCGTGGTATTATGTCGTCTTCGGATCGGCCACGCCATATTGACCCACTCGCATCTTTTGAAAGGAGACCCCCCTCCGGTGTGTACCTGCGGCAACCATCTTACTGTGGTACACATCCTTACGGAGTGTGTGGACCTGGCCGATCTGCGTCGTAGTCTTAACCTTCCGAGTACAATCTCCTTTATCTTGCGAGATGACGAGCAGTCAGTAGACCTCGTCCTCCGCTTTATGAGGGATAGTGGTCTCTTTTATCGTGTGTGATGATGTCCTTTGTCCTAGTGTTTTTTGTGTCAATTGCGCTTTTATCCCATTGACTTCATTTTAGTTTGTGTTGCGTATTTTAATGTGTTATTTTAACATCTAACGTAAATTATTTGTATATATCTGTACTACCAGGCAATGCCTTATTCGTTTTGTTTCCTGTCTTTTCTCTAATTTTATTAGAGAATAAGGCATTGCGTATTAGATCCACTGATTGTTTTATTCTCATCCTCATTTTTCTTCATCACCTTTTTTATATCTAGTCAGTGGATACGTTTTAAAATTTTAACTTCATCTCTCATGTCGTTCATCTCGTTCCATTAGGGGCCGATGACCTTCGATGTTAGTACACTTAAAACAATCATCATCAGAGAATAAACACTTTCCCCATAAGGAGGGTCGCACATGAGGACAAAATTGATTAAATACATTAATCACTGTATAAATGATCTCTCAGTATTGATATGGTAGTGAACAATTTTCATCAGTTTAGAAAACTGTGTTGTGATTTGATAGAATCTGATGTTCTTTCAAGAATGAAGCATCATTCTTTGTTTAATAGTGTAAATAGTGTTATAGGTGTTCTATTTAGTGTTCAACAGACTGGAGAATCTTTGAAGTTACATTACAAGAAGATTATAATTTATAATCTAAGATGTTATACCAAAATAACCTCTAATCCATTGATGATATAAATTTTTTTTAATTCGTAAGTGGCATTAAGGGGTTCTTGAAATATTATGCTTTATTTACATTTTGCCATGGGCATATTATTGCAGAGATATCAACTTCATTTTTTAAATAGGATCAAATAGAAATAAATAATTTCTGGCACTATCAGAAAGGTGCATCCTATTAAAACTTCCGACATTGAATTCATTCATCGGAGAATTACTTTCTAAAATATCAGTAAACAACTTGCGATTCTGGTGGCTGAGAGCAGGTACCGTCTTGCCATAGCATATGGTGTTCACAGGCACAAGCTGTTTCCTTGTAATATCAACCACACAACTGGTACTATACAGTACATAAAAACATGTCTTGTAAATACGTGATATTTCCCTTGTGTTTACAACGTGTTTTTGACAGATGCCTATCTAGATGATATGAGAAGTATGAATTGTAATTTGAGCACTCAGTATTAATGCTTCGAGTAAAGGCTGTATCAAGGCATATATTACCAAGATTGGCCTAATCACACAATCAAGCTTAATAACCTTTTTCATGAATCTGACAAAGTTTACATCTCGTAAAACATTCTTTTGATTAGGAACTCTGTATCGTCCACATCTGTTGTTGATTCCAAGTCTATCAACCATGACAGATGGGTCGGTTGCACAGTGGCCTCGCTTTTCTGTGCATCTGACTTTTTGGTTTTTCCTGCTCTTACGGTCTATTCAGCCTCATATTAGGCAGACTTTTTGTGGGTTTCTTGATCTACTTTATCAGGTTGAACACGTTCAACTTGGGTCAAACAGCCTGGTTACGGGTTACACTAGTTTTTCCACTAAAAGTTTTTACATGCTCGCAACATTCATGCCAAATCTTCTTATTAAAACCACTATTCATCTGAAAAAAATAAGTTCATTTAATAAATGAATGCCATTTATTGCATCTAAATCAGACAACGTATGTAATCACAGTGTTTTCTTGAAGATGGCTGTATATCCAAAATTGTACTCCAGCTATCCACATGACTCCCACCCTGTGCATTACCCCTCTCCCACCCATCACATCTAGTCACATAATGGGGGATATGTCCCACCTGTTGATACATAAAATGAACAAAATCTATCATAAAATTCATATTGTGTGAAGGCTTCAAAGTCCTACCAGATTTTGTTACACTGAGCAAGTTGTGGTGTGGTTTGTGTCACGTAGCTGCGAGCTTGCATTTGGGAGATGTTGGGTTCAAACCCCACTGTCGGCAGCCCTGAAGATTGTTTTCAGTGGTTTCACATTTTCATCTAGGCTGTAACTTAATTAAGGCTACAGTCTCTTCCTTCCCACTCCTAGTCCTTTCCTACTTCGTTGTCTCCATAAGACCCCCTTGTGTCGGTGCAATGTAAAGCAGATTGTAAAAAAAAAAAAAACCCCCGTTCTGTTCTGGCAGACCAAATTATAAGCCATAAAAAAGGAAGTAACATTTTCACCCTCTTTTCTTCTTGCAAACGAAAGTCTTTTGAAAATATTTATTCTGGGAGCTGGAAGTAGCTGTCATAACAGATAATCACTAAAACAGGATTAATATATTGTTGAAGATCTCTTATGATGTCTCTGTTATGATGAAAAATATGGAACATTTGAGCTCTTTATTCTGAAAAGAACGGATCCTGCCTTATAGATAAGGTGACCACAGGGGTCCAGGATAACAATGCAATAGTATCTTGTAAGCTATTATTATGTCATTATTAATAGATTGACAAACTCTTTTAAAATTCCTCTGATGATTTTGATTTAATTCTATATCTGCTAATGGATAAAATTTTGTGATTCACAGGAGATACTGAACTTATGGATAAATTCAACAGACGGTTAGTGAAAGTCAACAAGACTCACGTTGAAGAATGTAAAGAATTGCTTAAATTAATGGGCATTCCGTATATAGAGGTAGGTGCTTCAAACCTTTTTTAAAGATTTATTTAATAATAAAATTATAGTAATCATACCATCAGTTATTACTTTCACTTTAAACAATAATTACGACTACCACTTTCATCAAATATTTCTTATGTCATCTAATGTTCTTGTCACTGTTCGGGCAGACCAAATTATAAGCCATACAAAAAAAGGAACTAACGTTTTTCACCCTCTTCTCGCAAATGAAAGTGTTTTGAAAATATTTATTCTGGGAGCTGGAAGTAGCCGTCATGCCAAAAAACAAAATTTTCTGCTTTAGTGAAATTTTCGCTTTTGACTCAGATAATTTATAACTGTTAAGTTCTTCAGTCTGCCGAAACTAATCTTGAGTAATAAATTTATTAATTACCTGAAAAAGAAAACATATGGTAACAGTATTATACTTGAAAAAGAAACAACTTAATTAAAATAGAATGACATTCTTTCATTCTTGAAAGGACATCATTATATTGTCCAGCTCCATGGCTAAATGCTTAGCGTACTGGCCTTTGGTCACAGGGGTCCCGGGTTCGATTCCCATCAGGGTCAGGAATTTTAACCATCATCGGTTGATTTCGCTGGCGCAGGAGCTAGGTGTATGTGTTGTCTTTATCATCATTTTATCCTCATCATGATGCACAGGTCGCCTACGGGCGTCAGATCAAAAGACCTGCACCTGGCGAGCAGAACATGTCCTCGGACACTCCAGCACTATACGCCATTTCATTTCATCATCATATTCTATCAGATCACACTCGGATATTTAGAAATGTAGGCCTACCAGTTAGGACTTTTTGTGGAGACCGAAAAAAATGTCCTAAAGACTGTACATGCTAAAAAATGAAAAACAATTACGCTGTTAAATTTAAGGTTAGGTTTAAATGTAAAAGTAATTACGATGAAAACAAAGAAACAAGTGTTTACAATTATAATTGGTGAAATAAATAATGAAATAAAACATTTTAAGAACACAACATATCAAAACACAAGGAAAAACGTTCTTAGAGACGCGAATTATACAAGTCGCTTACCATTATGTTTAAAGTTATCGTAGGAATGTCTAACATCTGGGCAACTTGCACACATTTCATGTGTGGATTAGTATCCTCTTTCTAACTTTAATTTTCTATCATTTGTAAACTGTCTAGCTTTCTTCTTCTCCATAACTGAATGTCCTGCAAACTACTAGGCCTAAGTACTGTAGGCCTAATTTATGTATGTTGTTATATAATTCACTTCTCTCTTTCTCTCTCTCTCTCTCTCTCTCTCTCTCTCTCTCTCTTAGTTAGCCGTGCAGTTAGGAGCGCGCAGCTGTGAACTCGCATCCGGGAGATAGTGGGTTCGAATCCCACTGTCAGCGGCCCTGAAGATGGTTTTCCGTGGTTTCACATTTTCACACTAGGCAAATGCTGGGGCTGCACCTTAATTAAGGCCACGGTCGCTTGCTTCCCATTCCTAGACCTTTCCTGTCCCATTGTCGCCATAAGACCTATCTGTGTCGGTGCGACGTAAAGAAAAAGATACCCAAAAATTTTTCTCTCTCTCTCTCTCTGTAGTCATCAGCTGTGTGGTTTGTTGGCAGCAGCACTCCATTCTTCACGTTTCTCTGCTTTCCTTTTCAGTTCACAGTTGGAGTCACATTTCTTCTCCTTCCACTGCTTTTCCCACATCTGGGGGGGTCGCGGGCACGAACTGTGTTGCACATGTGGATGTTGCTCTGTTTTACGGCCGGATGCCCTTCCTGACGTCAACTCTATATGGAGGGATGTAATTACTATTGCGTGTTTCTGTGGTGGTTGTGTAGTGTAGTGTGTTTTCTGAATATGAATAGGAAAGTGTTGGGACAAACACAAACCCTCAATGCTGACCATTCAGCCAGTGAGTCGGACAAGGATTCACATCTCATGTCATCTAATATTTGCGTCATGTACTCTAATCTTGGTCGTTCTCTATAATTTTTTCCCTCTATGAAACCCTCTGTTATTTTCTTCAATAATCCACCATGTCTAAGTATGTGGCATATTAGATTATCCTGCCATCTTTTTATTTGTGTCATAAAACACCTCTTCATTCGTGACTGACGCTCCCTGCAGCAATAGGCCGACATGCTAGGGCAGCGTTGCCCACCTCTGAGATGGTCAGGATAGTACAATAACCCCAAAAAGATCGTATTTTTTAAGGAGAGGTTCGTACAACTTAAAATAACCATTAAAATATTCGCTATAAGTCTCTTTACTGATGCAATAGTTCACTTACACAGCAGCTTGCTTGTCAGAAGCTAGCTGGTACAATTTTTGGTTAATAATATGAGATTTCCGAAAAGTCGAGTACCACTGTTTCAGGGCGCTCGTAAAAATCCATGTTCCGCAGATTATGTATAACATGATAGCTAGGTGTCCCACTGCCACAACTACACATTTAAACAGTAAGATGGAAAATAAATATACGTCATTGTGTTAATATGTAAGATACAGTATCAAGGATATGAAAATGAATTTTATTTAGATTACTCAGGAATTGGATAATTTGTAGAGAAGTAGACAACATGACATAAAGTCATTTCATAGTTGGAAATCGTCATCACCTTCTTCTTCTGTGGAACCTCTAGGCACATTTGCATCAGAAGCTTCTGAAGTACCGGTGCTTGCAGGTTGATTATACCACTGTGCTTTAGTCATCTTGCTAAGCACATTCTCCAACAGTTTGAAATCTTTACACATATCACTGACTTGAACACACTGACTGGCCAGCAAGCATCCATTCAGTACAGAAGTAATTCGCCTATTCCTGTTTTTGACTTCAATGAGATAAATTTTGCTGAATATCCTTTCACAATCACCATTCGATTGAGGGCATGCCAAAACAGAGAGTGAAATTTCTGGAAGTGCAGGAAACTCGCATTCACCAAACGTGCTTTTCACCTCCTGTAGCTTACAAGGGAGTTAGCACAACTTGTAATCACAGTTGCAGGTGATTTGTGGTTTGTGTGAATATGTTTGAGGTGCTGATTACAACACTGTACAGTGTTCTCCATAGGACTTTTCTAATGGGTGCACCGCCCTTACGTTTTTACAGACCGTCCGGCTAACATAACCTAGATGTGTACTAGTTACATAATATCAATACATATGAGTCACTGGGTGCTCCAAATTAAAACTACTTATTATATGATAAATCTTCATTACTGTCGCATAATTGCATCAATTTCATCAGAGTTTCAATGTTAGTGTCATGCGCGAGGGTGTCTCGATTAGCGTGGAATCGCATGCCAGCTCGATTCCTCACGACGTTACAATCCTGTATGGGACTGCACAGCAACCAAGTGATAAGTCCCGCTGTTACGTGTTTATGAACAAGCAGTAGAACACTAGAAATTCAAAATATTCTGTTATATCTTGTTTGTGAAAACACCACTAAAACAGTTCAAGTTTGCAGTTAATGTTTACCTGTCTGATATTACTGTTAATGTCCTGAGGGGAATGCAAGAAAATGTTATCCCATGTATTTTTTACGTAGTATTCTCCGCCCGGATACTCATTCCTGTCACCCGGTTGACGAACATTCCTGGGGAGAACACTGCTGTATAAATTAAGTGCCATCGCCAAGTACACTGTAAGTTACAAAGATTTGCTTTTCCGCTCCAAGTAGACCCTATCTAACATGATATCATGGCTGTAGTAAGTTTAGACACCGTAAACATTTTCTCTAGCTACTTTAGTTATTTTACGTGTATGCTATGGTCGACACGCCACGCCATGTCCAAGGTCACCCCACACAGTTGCCGATGCAACATTTAGGGGAACCAGACGGACATTCCGCTTAAGAGCAAGGAAGCTAGTCTGTGTTGTATCTGCTTCGACCGCTCATAAAGCTCCTTCTGTTTGTGATGTTTCCAATTTCATAGTGAGCCACTGTCACCGTAATCGTGTGATAATGAATCCTGCCAATATAGTGAGTATAATTTTTTGCCATTACAAACACAAACGAAGATCCAGAGAAATTACAGTAAGTGAGAGAAATGCATCTGCATTCATAATCAATGTGATAGACGAAACATTGGCAAACAATGATAATAATATACATCAAGAATATACAATAGACTATATTGAAGAATATGAATACGCAGAGGAAGACTTACCTGATTGTGAAAACATTATGGATGATCCAGAACCTGACTGTGAGGAAGAGTCGTTAATGAAAAGTGATGGAAGCCAGTCGTCTGCGGATCTGCCAAGCCCACCAGAGAGGAAGAGGTGGGGTGCTGTATCTTTTGAGAAGGCAAAGGAGATAATTTCATTCCAAGATTCTGGGAAAACCAAACGATTAAGCTTCAATACAGTACAGAAACGATATCGTATGGTGCAAGACGTACATGTTCGTAATCTATAATCTTCATTTCCGTATTGACAATTGCACAATTAAAAATAGGAGAGGATTTCCACCAATCAATACTTATTTATTGTATATATTAAACTACAGGACCGGTTTCGACCTCATATTCAAGGTCATCTTCAGCTGAACCATATATACATATTAATATAATGAAGCTTTGATTAAGATTGTGGTGTTGAAGGAATGCCATATGATGATGATGTACATTCAGTTACATACAAATGAGGCACGTCTTAGCGTGAGCTGGTGTATATGTCATTCTGTGCAATATTGCAACTGTATGTCTAAAATGTTGAAGGTCTTAAAAGTAGTGTATAAAACACGTCTTTTCCTAAACTAACTTATATATATGTACAAGATAAAAACAATACATAAAAACACTTCATGTACATGAACATTCGTTCTTGCTTGGTGGTCAATACATCGACTAACTTCCGTATTTAAGTCTTATTCACAGTTGTACACTTCAGCTGCTATTCATAGAGTTTGTAAAATTGCATGGATAAAAGTTTTGTCTTCCTGTGCGTATATGAGATAAAACACTTTCAATTTAAAAAGGGTGCCAAATGTATGGATGAAATTCAAGTAAAATATGTTCAGCTCTGCTGTGTGTGTTGCCCTTTTATAAGAACCAATTCATGTTTTCTTATTGGCGTCCGTAAATTTGGGTGACATTGGTTTCAAAGTAGTGGCTCCTTTCCCATTTGTAGCTGTGCAATGATGTTATGTTTATCTGTGGAAGATAAGATTGAGTTATAAGTGATATTGTGCGGAGGAATGTCTAAGGGTTATGTGTGTGAATTGGAATATGTACTTACTGTTGTTGGTGTAGCTGAGTTGTGTTTGACATGCGAGCTTGTAATGTACTACTTCGTGTTCTTCTTGGGCTTATGCTAGCTGCTGTGAGGGGAAGGAAAGGAGGGGTAGGGAGAGTTGTTGTTGTATGGGTAGGGATGGAGCTGGGTGTGTTGTTTGGTGTTTTTCTGTTGCTTGTTGCATTCTGTTTATCGATTAACTTAAGGTAAGGGTTTTTTAAGGCGGGGATAACTGTATTGAAGATGATGTTAGTTTTTTCTGTGATTTCATTTATGTTGTAATTTGGATTGGTGTACTGATCCAAAGTGATGTAGAATTCTTCTGTTATGTTGAGCAGGGGGCCTTTGGGGTTTATGTTTAGGATTTGCATATCGTTATCGATGTTTGTGAAACTGTGTTTATAGTCTGCGACATGTTGTCCTATTGAGGAAAAATGATTGTGTTTCACTGCATTTATGTGTTCGTTATATCGGGTTAGGAAGTTTCTACCGGTACGTCCGATATAGCTGGTCTCGCAGTTATTACATTTGATGCGGTATACCCCTGAGTGGTTGTATTTGTTGTTGCTGTTGATTGTCCTGACATTGTGTATGATGTTGGTACTATTGTGTGTAGTTCTGAATGCTATTCTTAGGTTATGTTTTTTAAAAATGTTAGTTATGGGGTATATGTGTACATTGTTGAAAGTGAATAGTGCATAGTCTTTCTTGGGTTCGTTTACTTTTGTTAGTTTGGTTTTGGGTTGGGATTTTATTTTGTGAATGATTTTGTTAACCATGTCTTTCTTGAATCCATTGTTTTTAGCTATGTCATGAATTAATTGTAATTCTTTGTTTAGATCTTCTTTTTGTTAACGGTATATTGAATGCTCTGTGTATCATGCTATAGTAGGCTGCTCTTTTGTGTATGTTGGGGTGAACGGAATCCATTTTAATTGTATTTGAGGTATGCGTGGGTTTTCTGTATATTCTGTAAGAAAGGTGGTCATCATGTCTAGTTGTCGTTATGTCCAGGTAGTTCAGTTTGTGATTGTTTTCGGATTCCATGGTAAATTTTATATGGGTATCTATTGTATTAAGTTTATCTAATATATCAGTTTCATTTGTGGACCTATTGTCGAGGATGATAAAGATATCATCAACAAATCTACACCAAAAAAATATATGGTCTATTTTGTTGATGAATGTGTGCTCTAAATAGTCTATGTAAATTTCGGCAATTATACCAGAAGCGGGAGATCCCATTGGTAAACCCTGTTGCTGATAGATAGTATCATGGAATTTAAAGTAGTTGTTGCTAATGGCAAAATTAAGTAATTTAATGAACTCTTCTATTTCCAAAGTGCTTAGATTGCTATGACTTTTTAGGTTAGATTCAATGATTTCTATTGTTCGTTTTGTGGGAATATTTGGGTACATGTTTATTATGTCAAATGATGCGAGTTTGTGATATGGTTCAATCTTTAATCCTTTTGTCCTATTACAAAATTCTATTGAGTTCCGTACTGTTTTATTAGCTAAGAATACGTAGTGCTTTTTGAGAAATCGTTGAATAAATTGCGAAAGTTTATAGGTTGGGCTTGCTCTGTAGTTCATAATGGGTCTCATTGGAATATGTTCTTTGTGTATTTTGGGATAAGCTTTAGCAGTAGGTATTTGAGGATTCATTGCTATAAGTTTAGAGGATTCTACTTCTGTTAAAAGAAAGTGTGTATTTTTTAATAGGGTTTTGAGGTTCCTTTGTATCTTATTGGTCGGGTCTTTACGTTTGATGAGGAAAGTGTTATCTTGAAAACATTCTTTGGTTTTCAATATGTATTGGTCTTTGTCGATAATAACTGTGGTATTGCCCTTATCGGCTTTCGTTATTAGTAGATTATTCTGTTTTATCTTGTCTTTGAGGTTTATGTGTACTTTGTTGGTTGATTTATTATTTTGGGAGTTACTGTGAATTTTGTCAATATATTGTGGGAGCCTTTTTTAAATATCATATCTGACTTCGTCTCGTAGCTCATGTGGGATTTTCTGTATGGCGTTTTCTATTTCGGTGATAGTAGTTGTAATGTTCTGGAAAGTTGATGTGTTACCCCAATTGTGCTTGGGTCCCTTGCTCAAGATAACAGTTTCCATTTCGTTAAAAGACGTATTTGTGAGATTTTTTACGGGTGGGTGGAATTTGTGTTCAGTGATTTCATTGGAAAAGGTGGCAGAGTTCGTGTTCGGAGTTTCGGTTTTTGGGTTTGGTTTGGATGGTTGTTTAAGTGCTTCTAACTTCTTATTTAGTGTATTCTGTTTTTTGGTGGCTAAGTTCCTGATTTTTTCTGTCGTGATCTGCTGAAAATTATCCCAATAGCTATGTGGTTAACTCGTTAGATGCCTTTAAATGTATTCGGTATAGTTCGTTGTTAAGATGTTGTTTTTTACGGTATATACAATACAATATATACAATAAATAAGTATTGATTGGTGGAAATCCTCTCCTATTTTTAATTGTGCAATTGTCAATACGGAAATGAAGATTATAGATTACGATATCGTAGCCAACCAGGCAAAATGGAACGCACATAGATTTCGAAACTTAAAGATCAAACTAACGAATGCGATTAAGAGCATTGTTTTTCTGAAGGAATGTCTAAAAAATGACTTAACACCTAAATTCCTGAGAAAATATAACAATAAACACAGACACACCAAACAAACTCAAAATACGCAAAAAAGAACAAACAAAATCTGGCTTAAAGAAGAAATAAAGTTTTTATACATTTAAAGGCATCTAACGAGTTACCACATAGCTATTGGGATAATTTTCAGCAGATCACGACAGACAAAATCAGGAACTTAGCCACCAAAAAACAGAATACACTAAATAAGAAGTTAGAAGCACTTAAACAACCATCCAAACCAAACCCAAAAACCGAAACTCCGAACACGAACTCTGCCACCTTTTCCAATGAAATCACTGAACACAAATTCCACCCACCCGTAAAAAATCTCACAAATACGTCTTTTAACGAAATGGAAACTGTTATCTTGAGCAAGGGACCCAAGCACAATTGGGGTAACACATCAACTTTCCAGAACATTACAACTACTATCACCGAAATAGAAAACGCCATACAGAAAATCCCACATGAGCTACGAGACGAAGTCAGATATGATATTAAAAAAAGGCTCCCACAATATATTGACAAAATTCACAGTAACTCCCAAAATAATAAATCAACCAACAAAGTACACATAAACCTCAAAGACAAGATAAAACAGAATAATCTACTAATAACGAAAGCCGATAAGGGCAATACCACAGTTATTATCGACAAAGACCAATACATATTGAAAACCAAAGAATGTTTTCAAGATAACACTTTCCTCATCAAACGTAAAGACCCGACCAATAACATACAAAGGAACCTCAAAACCCTATTAAAAAATACACACTTTCTTTTAACAGAAGTAGAATCCTCTAAACTTATAGCAATGAATCCTCAAATACCTACTGCTAAAGCTTATCCCAAAATACACAAAGAACATATTCCAATGAGACCCATTATGAACTACAGAGCAAGCCCAACCTATAAACTTTCGCAATTTATTCAACGATTTCTCAAAAAGCACTACGTATTCTTAGCTAATAAAACAGTACGGAACTCAATAGAATTTTGTAATAGGACAAAAGGATTAAAGATTGAACCATATCACAAACTCGCATCATTTGACATAATAAACATGTACCCAAATATTCCCACAAAACGAACAATAGAAATCATTGAATCTAACCTAAAAAGTCATAGCAATCTAAGCACTTTGGAAATAGAAGAGTTCATTAAATTACTTAATTTTGCCATTAGTAACAACTACTTTAAATTCCATGATACTATCTATCAGCAACAGGGTTTACCAATGGGATCTCCCGCTTCTGGTATAATTGCCGAAATTTACATAGACTATTTAGAGCACACATTCATCAACAAAATAGACCATATATTTTTTTGGTGTAGATTTGTTGATGATATCTTTATCATCCTCGACAATAGGTCCACAAATGAAACTGATATATTAGATAAACTTAATACAATAGATACCCATATAAAATTTACCATGGAATCCGAAAACAATCACAAACTGAACTACCTGGACATAACGACAACTAGACATGATGACCACCTTTCTTACAGAATATACAGAAAACCCACGCATACCTCAAATACAATTAAAATGGATTCCGTTCACCCCAACATACACAAAAGAGCAGCCTACTATAGCATGATACACAGAGCATTCAATATACCGTTAACAAAAGAAGATCTAAACAAAGAATTACAATTAATTCATGACATAGCTAAAAACAATGGATTCAAGAAAGACATGGTTAACAAAATCATTCACAAAATAAAATCCCAACCCAAAACCAAACTAACAAAAGTAAACGAACCCAAGAAAGACTATGCACTATTCACTTTCAACAATGTACACATATACCCCATAACTAACATTTTTAAAAAACATAACCTAAGAATAGCATTCAGAACTACACACAATAGTACCAACATCATACACAATGTCAGGACAATCAACAGCAACAACAAATACAACCACTCAGGGGTATACCGCATCAAATGTAATAACTGCGAGACCAGCTATATCGGACGTACCGGTAGAAACTTCCTAACCCGATATAACGAACACATAAATGCAGTGAAACACAATCATTTTTCCTCAATAGGACAACATGTCGCAGACTATAAACACAGTTTCACAAACATCGATAACGATATGCAAATCCTAAACATAAACCCCAAAGGCCCCCTGCTCAACATAACAGAAGAATTCTACATCACTTTGGATCAGTACACCAATCCAAATTACAACATAAATGAAATCACAGAAAAACTAACATCATCTTCAATACAGTTATCCCCGCCTTAAAAAACCCTTACCTTAAGTTAATCGATAAACAGAATGCAACAAGCAACAGAAAAACACCAAACAACACACCCAGCTCCATCCCTACCCATACAACAACAACTCTCCCTACCCCTCCTTTCCTTCCCCTCACAGCAGCTAGCATAAGCCCAAGAAGAACACGAAGTAGTACATTACAAGCTCGCATGTCAAACACAACTCAGCTACACCAACAACAGTAAGTACATATTCCAATTCACACACATAACCCTTAGACATTCCTCCGCACAATATCACTTATAACTCAATCTTATCTTCCACAGATAAACATAACATCATTGCACAGCTACAAATGGGAAAGGAGCCACTACTTTGAAACCAATGTCACCCAAATTTACGGACGCCAATAAGAAAACATGAATTGGTTCTTATAAAAGGGCAACACACACAGCAGAGCTGAACATATTTTACTTGAATTTCATCCATACATTTGGCACCCTTTTTAAATTGAAAGTGTTTTATCTCATATACGCACAGGAAGACAAAACTTTTATCCATGCAATTTTACAAACTCTGTGAATAGCAGCTGAAGTGTACAACTGTGAATAAGACTTAAATACGGAAGTTAGTCGATGTATTGACCACCAAGCAAGAACGAATGTTCATGTACATGAAGTGTTTTTATGTATTGTTTTTATCTTGTACATATATATAAGTTAGTTTAGGAAAAGACGTGTTTTATACACTAGTTTTAAGACCTTCAACATTTTAGACATACAGTTGCAATATTGCACAGAATGACATATACGCCAGCTCACACTAAGACGTGCCCCATTTGTATGTAACTGAATGTACATCATCATCATATGGCATTCCTTCAACACCACAATCTTAATCAAAGCTTCATTATATTAATATGTATATATGGTTCAGCTGAAGATGTCCTTGAATATGAGGTTGAAACCGGTCCTGTAGTTTAATATATACAATAAATAAGTATTGATTGGTGGAAATCCTCTCCTATTTTTAATTTAAACGTACATGTTCTACGATATTTATGTCACGTTGTAGAAAAAGGGGAGTTAGGCCAGCGCTCAAAACTTCTCCTGCATGACAATTATGTAGTGGAAAAATTCAGAGTGTCGAGAACTGTTCTAGGCACTAATGTTCACGACAGGGATATTCGTGCTTGGGGTTTAGAAAAGGCTTGAGAAATAGGATAGACTTGATTCACTGTATCTGTCTATGGATGGGTTGCACGGTTTAAACAGAGACACCATCTTGGTTCACGGGCAATAACAAAATTTGTAACCACTAAAGCCTGGAATACAGATGGTGGCGTGAAGGAACAATGTGACGAGTTTCGCAAAAGACGTAATGTCCTTAATGAATACCATGGAACGTATACAGATTTCGATCAAAGTGGTATACGAAAAGAACTTCACTTGTCGTGAACTTTGCATTACAAGGGAGAGAAGTCAGTAAGAAGTTTGGTGCGGAGTGATCACGCAACAACTCATTCTTACACCATCCAACCCGTTACTTCGGCAAGTGTATACGTGTTTCCAATGTTGCTGGTTATTTACCAGGAACCTAATGGTCAGTTTGGAGTGCGAGTAGCGCAGCACGTGCTGAAACCACAAAATCTGGTTCAAATTGCTTCAAAGTCCGGCCTAATCACGAAATAAATCATGACGCAATTCTTTCAAGATGTCTACTTCCCATATGCAGCACAGTAGTCTCTTCTTCTGGTTGATTCCCTCGGGACATATTGTGACAGAACGCAAAATATGGTGTATACAGTGAAGACCATCCCTCCTGGGTGCACACCTTACATTCAGCCACTTGATGTGCTATTCTTCCGACAGTTCAAGGCAGTGCTGAAGCGGATTGAAGATCACATTATCCTTAGCGACTATCAGTTCACACCATCGTCGAGGTATCCATTTTCGTTGATGATGTGCATTCTACACAATCAGTTCTGTTCTCCAGTCTTCGCTGACTTTGTTCGGTACTCCTGGACTGTAGCTGGATATGATTTCTGACCAGAGAGGTTTCAATCGCCACCCAAACGTATTTTTGATGTTCGAAAGCCGTGTAACTCGGAAGACTGCTTATTGCAAGCATTCATAAAGTGTTCCTACTGTGTTAAGCAACTCTGTTTTCGGCACTTTATACTCTGTGGACATGCTCATCCTCGTAATCTTTTGCCAAGAGCTACCAACAACCCATATTTTGAACTCGGTGCCTGAACATGCGCATGATTGTAAAGCGCAGTGTAATTCTCGATGGCAAATATTGTGCACATATTTGTAATGTACATGTAAACACTTAAACACAAACCAGAAAGTTTTTGCAATTGCGATCGCAAGTTGTGCTAACTCTCTTGTTAGCTCAAAATTCATTTACTTCTGAGCAGGCTTTAATATCATCGTTGATGGTGTCATCCTCAATCTGCTGAAGGCGAATGCTATGATCTACAGGCGCGATACCATGAAGTAACTCAGAAAGGAAAGAATCCGCTCTTGGTAAATTCCCTTTGGGAAACTCATTATTCAAAAAGCCTTTCCCTCTCTTTCCAGTTTGTCATCTATGACGGAGCATAACTAGCACAAATAAAAGAAGGGGTAAAATCTACGCATTTTAAAAAGAAAACCAGACAAAATTGATGATGTCATAGGATCGTACAATAGGTGTATTATCCACCGTTGAATCGACTTATAGTACACATCATCATAGTACACATCATATATTTTATTGCAGCCAATCGCCAAAATATATTTACATTAATACACAGCATTAGTCATCTCTGCAGAAGGCTATCATCGATTCGCGCCGACAAGTACGAATCATGGTGATAACATTCACAGCTCTTACCACAACGTTCACATACACAGTCCGTGTCTGGTTGATGGAATTTCTTTGTTTTACACAGCTTATAATGAAATCCGTGTATTGCAAAGCGTAATCAAGTGTCTCGGCCCATATCTTCCTCCTTGCCAGTCTTTGTAAATCATTGCGTCCGTCGAGTAAAATTTGCTCCATATGTCCCTCTTCTTTGGTCTTAATTTCTCTATGAACTGTAGATATTTGGTGTAGTTGGTAGCAGTAGGTGACAATGGAGATCCTCTACGTAGAAAGGTTCGCGAGTTAACTCATATACAAGCCTTGAAGGCATGTACTTCGAGACACATAGTGCCTTTTTCAGAAACGTAGCTTTCACTTTTTCTAGTTGCTCGAACTGTTTCATTTTTAGATGCGGCCATACAATTTCTAATCCATAGGTGATCACTGGTGACACTTTGAGGTCAAATAATTTCAGGGCTGTTTTAATAGACAACTTATTCAAAAT
The DNA here is from genome assembly GCF_040414725.1 of Anabrus simplex. NCBI lineage: Eukaryota > Metazoa > Arthropoda > Insecta > Orthoptera > Tettigoniidae > Anabrus > Anabrus simplex. The sequence continues at coordinate 332,314,051 of NC_090265.1, forward strand.
TTTGTATGTCGTTTGATGGCTCTGATTGCTGCATTTGTCCTGTCATTGATGTGGGTAGAGAAAACATTACCTCTAGTTTGTAGTGTGACTCCCAAATACTGGAAGTTCGATACATTCTTTAGAGGTTTCCCATGTATATGAAACTCTGATGCTTTACCTCCTTTCTTAACCTCTTAACATAGCAATTTTTTACAAAATTGTGATCTTTTTTACCTAATTTTTTTATTGTTAAAATGGGCTATTTGTTGAAAACTAATGACAGTGGTAACAATAAAAATACATTTTTCGAACTTAACAATGAAATATAAGCCACCGAAAAGTTCCTGCTTTAAAATCCCGAGTATACTCGTGATATTTTTTACGGGTTCTAAAATAAATAACACAGCACTAAACAGATGGCAAGTAATACAACATTACACTCAATACTGTTCATATGTTTGTGACTGTGTGAAATGCCCTAAAACAAGGATCAACACACAATGCTACATCGCTGGAAAACAGCGAAAACGAACTGCCTGAGTCACCGACATCCACTACGGTTGAGTCAGAGACGTCTGTTGGCAAAAATAGGACCCTAAAGTAATAATTTCATAAATATCTGGCGGAAATATTGAGAAACAACAAGAAACGAGTATATTCGGGCTTTTAAATTAGGTACCGACCAATGAGCGACATTCCCGAGTATAATACCAATATAAATGGTCCGTTATTGGACATTATAAATTTTCCAGCTAACTCATTCCTGGTTGCCAGCGTTTCGCCCCCGTGTGCTAGGCTGGGCTCATCAGTTGGTACCTAGCACACCTACCAAGACGCTGGATAGTGCATACCGTGGAGGCCACTGCGTAGGCTTATTGTAGCCACCGGCTATTTTATTTTATATAAATATATAAAACCCCGAGTATACTCGGGCTTTCATGTTAAGAGGTTAAATGTCATTGATACTGTCTTTTCCTCATTTAACTGAAGTTTATTCTCTTCTGTCCACTTCACCAACGCGTCAAGTGTCTCTTGCAGTTTCTCGATGGACCTCGAGGCAATCACGATATCGTCTGCATACATATATATGCTTGTTTCTTCAGGGATTACTTCTATAATGTCCGCCGTAGCAATTATAAATAGTACTGGTCTTAGTGGATCCCCTTTTAGTACACCGGTGGTTTGTTGAATTGGGTTGGACTTCACTATTCCGTCACTAATTTCTATGCAGTTTGAGGCCAGTATGTTCTGAATTAGTCGTTTGAGACTTGCATTACTTCTCAATAATCTGTCTAGTTTCTCCATTATGATTTTTCGGCTGATAGAGTCGAAGGCTTTGGAGATGTCGACGAAAATGGTGTACAGCTTACCTCCTGCTCTAGTTGTACCTGCTTCAATATCATCCAGTAGACACTTGATGGCCTGAATCGTGTTCCTCCCTCTTCTAAAACCAAATTGTTCTTCTGGTAGTTCGGAATCTACTTCTCTAGTCAGGCGTTGACATAAGACTTTTGTTAGGATCTTTTGCATCGTACATTTGGGAGCGACGCCTCTATAAGCGTTTGGATCTTCAGTGCTTCCCTTTCCTTTATATATCTTGGGTTAAGAGCTTTATACAGGCATTGATCTGCTTTTTCTATCAATCTTTGTTCTTCCTGTTTCTGACATAGCTTTTTCTCCTGTTTTATGAGTGCCTTATAGGTCCGTCTCTTGTTGGTGTAATCTTCCAGTAGAATGGTGCTTGGGGCTTTAAGGGCTGCGTGCAGCGCTTTCAGTGCAGTCTTTCTTGCCATGTAGCAATTTCTCTTAAACCAAGGCTTTGCTTTCCTTTTAAATGTAGGCCCTGAAATGTCTGCGCCTTGTAGTAAATCTTCTAGCTTGTTGCCCGCTTCCTCCAGGTTGCCTTCCACCGCCATCTTCACAATTGCCTGGTTGTCTGTCTCACATGTACGATCTAGATTGTACGGTTGGCAATGCTGCGCTAGGGCCTTGAAATTAAGTTCTCTACCAAATCCTTACCCAGGCCAGTCGTCGCTGGTGCATCGTGCGAGCAACGTGGCCTGGAACGCTAATTTAAATTTCTTACGGTGGGAATATTACGAACATACTAAAGAGTGACATAAATGTGCTGTCCAGGTTTCTTTAACGTGTATTTGATAGGACATGGATTGGGACTTAGGAATAATGATGTAATAACATGGGAAACGCGCTAGAGAGGGACGTCTTAACCAGTTTCGACTTATAAACATTTATGTTTATTTCTGTTTAAATACTTAGGAACTTGAAATCTGGAACTTTATGAAGACCTCTTTTCTCTCCACCCAAGCATAGAATGCTTGAGAAATTTTCAGGTAGTTTATAAATTTATTGCTCAAAATTACCTGTAGTTTTGGCAAACGGGAGAACCTAACAGTTATGAATTAGTGAAATTGTTTCTTAATCCCTACCAATTTATCTACACTTCATATGTCAATTATTTTTCTATTTTCTTATTATTTTTTGAAGACCACTGTTCTGCTGCAAAGTATGTCCACAGGAGAGCTATAAAGGCCCGAACAGCATTGGAGCAAATCAGGATTATTAGTCACACTAAACATTTAAAAATTAATGAATGAGACAAAGTTTCCTTTAGTAGTCCTAGGACGTGAAATCATGTAACCTCACAAGTTGCAAGTGGTACAGTCGCTCAAAGAAAAGAAGTAGCACATGATATTTTGGAAGTTCTCTTGGAAACAAACATATAAAAATAATATTACCAAGCTCGATAGCTGCAGTCGCTCAAGTGTGGCCACTACCCAGTATTCAGTAGATAGTGGGTTCAAACCCCACTGTCGGCAGCCGTGAAGATGATTTTCCGTGGTTTCCCATTTTCGCATCAGGCAGATGCTGGGGCTGTACCTTAATTAAGGCTACGGCTGTTTCCTTCCCACTCCTAGCCCTTTCGTATCCCCATCGTCACCATAAGACCTATCTGTGTCGGTGTGACGTAAAGCAACTTGTAATAAATATAATATTTGTTGTGGGTATTTTTTATACCTTATTTCCAGTCATAATCGTCGCACTTTTTATACCAAAATTTTCGAAAAAAAATAGTAGGGCGCGACCATTATACGAAGAATTTTTAATACCAGTGTTTGTATTACTCAAAAAATTTATTTATAACTAAATTGTATTTGATTCAAATTTAAGATGAATGTAATACTCGTGTTTATACATCAAAATAATTAAATTAGTCTAAAACAAAATTCATAATTATTCACAACAATTCGGCGAACGTTTTTCCAACCTGAAAATAAAAATGAACATATTAAGTTAATTGTCATTAATTTGAGTATTAAAGTTAAAATATTACACTTGCAAAAAATTATCGCTTTGTTGTGAAATACGGACTTACCGGTACACAATTTATTCCAAATATTCTGTGTCGCTATCGCAGGTTTTGGTATCTGATGCGCCGTCCTCGCTGCTGTTAATACCAGTATCAGATTCTTCGTCTCTCTGCCACACTGCGTCATCTTCGGATCCATCTAGTGCATTCGAAATCCCAGTCCTTTTGAAGCTCTTGGAGACTAGTTCAGGTGGTATAAGATCCCAACTATTCATCACCCATGAGCATAACAAGTCCAAGGGTGGACGCCTGATATTTCCAGCGGGCGTCAATTGCTGATCGCCGCTCATCATCCACTCGTTGTAAAATCAACATAAGTGGTCTTTAAAGGGTTTATTAATACATACGTCTAGTGGCTGCTAGGCCACCAGGAATGACTATCTGTCGTGTCTTATTTTTACTGAGAAGTTGCTTCACTTCTTTCACGAGGTGACCTCGGAAACTAAAACAAGCAGAGCTGGTTGTTTTAGTAGTGCACCAGGTCTTCTATCCCACACAGTTTTAACCCATTCCAGCATGAGTTCTACATCCATCCAACCCTTTGGTTGCACTCGTACATGAATTCCACGGGGAAACTGTATATACTTAGGCATCGTTTTCCTCTTGAAAATGATGTAAGGCGGCAACTTTCTTCCGTCAGCTGTAATGGCTAGCATTGCCGTGCATCGCAACTTCTCACTACTGCTGGTTTTCATTAATACACTCCGTGATCATTTTAGCGCAATAGTGCTGTTGCAAGGCATATCAAAAAAGATTGGAGTCTGATCGGCATTACCGATTTGAGAAAGCAAGTACGAAGTTTCCTTGCACAAACGTATGACAAATCGGTGAAAATTTACAATCTTGTCCATGTAATCAGCAGGCAACTTTTGGCTTAGTGTTGTTCTCCTTCGCACTGACAGATTGTGTCGTCGCATGAACCTCTTAATCCACCCATGACTCGCCTTAAACTGAGTTATGTTGTGTTTGCGCGCTACCTCCCATCCCTTAATTTGTAACATTTCATATGATACACTGCAGCCATTGCTACGTATTTCATTGACATACATAAACACTTCTTCGTCAATTATAGGAAACATCCCTGTTTTAGGACCTCTAAACATGCGTCTAGAAGGGTTTGTGCTTTTTAGCTTGTTTTTTAATTTCCGCCAGTCACGCACCAACTTTTCACTCACTGAAAATTTCCTTTCTGCAGCTCTGTTCCCGTGCTGTTCAGCGAAGGCATTACGCTTAGCTTGAAGCCCGTAGAATAGTTTCTATATTTACCCATAATTGCGTATAAATGCTTCACACGTTAATGTTTTTCAATATAAATGACTTTCCGTAATTGTTCACTATTAAAACAAATTTTCTACAAACACCCCAAACACAAATTAAAAACTTAAATTCTCACGCACACATGTCTACAGTAATCACATCTGTCACAAACAAATAAATGCATCTGTGATCTGTCCATTCCAGAGCAGCCAATACTGTTAGGCAGCAAGGAAGCATGCAGCAATTTGTTATCAGTTGAGCTCGTTGGTTGTGACACACTAGAGCGCTTGCACAAAGCTCGCAAACCGGAGCACGGACGTCTTCATACATCACTCTAGCTAGCACGGTGTAGATCTACTGTAGTTGACCGTGTTCCGAGACGTCAGTAACAAACATTCATTTTTTCAATTTCTTTTTAAACATACGGTAATTATGTTAATATTTCTTCCCAGTCATTGATGATTTTACATTACATTACTGACGAGTTTATAAAATAAAACTGTAATACCATTGGATTATAATTATCTTGACTGCTTGGGTAAAAGTTTTCATCCCATGCCCGGACACTTATGACGTAGTAGTAAGATATGAGTCTAGCGATGACAACTGAGACACCGTAAATAATTTGGCTGACCGTGAGCTGAATAATTCCGTGGAAATCTGCGTTATCGTCTTCGATTTTACTTCGTGCACAATAATGCAGGAGCCGGTGTAGGGGTAGCGTGCCTGCCTCTTACACGGAGGCCCCGGGTTCAATTCACGGCCAGGTCAGAAAATTTTACCTGTATCTGAGGGCTAATTCGAGGTCCACTTAACCTACGTGATTACAATTGAGGTGCTATCTGATGGTGAGATGGCAGCCCCGGTCTAGAGAGCCAAGAATAACGGCTGTGGGGATTCGTCGTGCTGACCACAAGACACCTCATAATCTGCAGGCCTTCGGGCTGAGCAGCGGTCGCTTGCTAGTCCAAGGTCCTTCGTGACTGTTGCGCCGAGGGGGGTGGGGGATGGTTGTAATAACGCAGAATTCTATCAGACCTCTTGTCTACTAGAAGACAAGTGTGTGTTGGTACCGGTATTTCCTGGCAACGTTGCCGATAAGCGATAACTTACAGCCTTATGTATTTCAAATGAGAACTCATAATATGTAGGTGGTGAATAAATTGTACCCTGTCTCGCGACCACGTTGTCAAACTGCCGATAGCCTACCGGTAAGCCATGCGTCGTACATATACCGGTATTATTTATACGTTGTACAACATCTCGCAAATGTGACTGTGTTGCCAAATTGCCCATAAACCATACATGTATTTAAAATGCGCATTCATGTGCAACTTACATTGCAGTTCCATTTATTTTTTAACCAGATTGGTGAACAAAATTTGGACGTGCGACGATTATGTGATTAAATGTTTAAAGTCCAATTTTTGTATTGAAAATAAAGGATGCGACGATTATGCCGGGAAATGCTGTATTTTTTGCTAGTAGTTTGACATGGCCTCTGAGTTCTGAAGGATGCACGCAGTAGTTTTAAGTCCTGGAAATTTGCTGGTGGAAGGGAAATGCAACCTCCATACAGTGGAGTTAGTTCTGCACTGTGAGAAAGCATGGTTTTGCTGCAAACATTAGACTTGTCACAGTGGCCACAGTATGTATCCTGTTTCAAAATAAAGGGGCAGTCATCTGCTATTTCCAAAAGGGGAAAATTGCTGAGAGTCAGGGATGGTCTTGGTGTTTTTACAAAGTAAGGAGCTACTGCAAGTTTTAAATCATAAAACTTGTCCTGGATCACGACTACATCATCACATAGAGATGGTCTGCTGCGGCATATACTTATTATTTCATTCCAGTCATTTGGTACTCCTGGTGAAGTAGTTCCCTTTTCCTTCTCAATCAATGCAAAGTCAGTAACAGCTGATAGCCCAAACCCAAGGTGGTGGAAAAGTTATGGCTTGCTAGAAAAAATGACCAATGTCATTTGACTATCGTTATTCTTGCTGGAAACCCAACTGGGATTGATCGTTTTTACAGAATTGACTGTGACCTATTTTTTTAGAATATGTGATGTACATAGAGAGGTAAACATCTTGTTATTCTCATTGTACTAATATTTCATTTTTAGTAACTTTTGACATTGGTTGTTTTTGCCAGAAACCCTTCAATTGTACAGTCGCTAGAAAATGCAGCATAAAGACAAAGAAAGGTTAAAAATGCGTACTCTACAAGAATGGCATTCAGTGGCCCGCAGCAAGGACACTTTAATAAAGAAATCGAAGATGAAATTTTGAGGTATGTGCACGAAAAGCACATGGAGGGAATGGCCGTAACACAAGATGCGATATAAATGCAGGCTCACGAAATGGCGCAACAAAGAAGAATTTCTGGAACTTTCAAAGCCATTATCAGATGCCTCTAATGAAAATGATTAGGGAAGTAGGTAGAATTTACATTATACTCATGTGTGTGTATTTTTCTCAAATTTAATTTATAACTCGTTATAAATAAAATTATGATTTCACAAAGCACTTTTTAAGCCTGATTTAATTTTTTGAAAGAAGTTGGGGGTCATCTTGCAGTTCAGAGTCGTCCTGAATTTGAAGAAATACAGTTTAAAAGAGTATAAGCAGAATTGAAACACGAAAGTTCTTACATTAAATGTAATTTAATTAATGTAAATTTGTTTATGTTTTGCATAATTTTTATCACTTGTTAATCTATATATAAGAGTTTTGTCTGTACATTGCTCTGAATTAAAATAAAAAATGGTATTTGTGTATCTGTTGTGTCCACAGTAAAAAGGAAATGCAATTTTTATTTTTCCGTCATCTCTGTATGTATGTATGTATGTATGTACATGCATCGTGGGAAAATGGCTGAACAGAATTTAATTTATGTAAAGTCGGGGAATAAGGCACTACAATCTAGGCCTATTCTCGCTGGATGGTTTAGGGGAAGGCATAAAATTTAATTCTCTAATACATCTATGTTATTAGTAGCCCTATCAGTAAACACTACATAATAACTTCCGATCATTTGTCTTGTACAGTTTTACTGTATCGGCTAGGATAACAGAGATATTCATGAATTTAGACTTTTGTTGCTTAATCCGTGTCAACGCCAAGCCACCAGAAAATCGCTGAACAGAATTTCATGAAAATCGGTATATAAAGTCAAGAAATAAGGCAGTATAGTCTAGTCTATAAACAATGTTATTCACGCTGTGTTATATGGTAGTTTAGGGGAAGGCCTAATGTATGAGTTATTGGTGGTCCTAGTGATAAATACTACATAACAATAGTTATAGATAATACCATTTCCGTTTATTTGCGTCTTATACAGCTTTACTGTACTATGATAACGGAGATATTCATAATTTAGACTTCCTCTACTTAATCCATGTTAACACCGAGCAGTGTTTTACATGGAAATAAAGTTCAATTGTGTTAACTGGCGATGGTGGTGGTTTTTGTCATGACTGTCTTGAGGTGGAAAGTGCATGATCATCAGCCCATATCGGCAAGGAAAATTGTAAAGATGGCTATCAAAATAATAAATGTTGCTAAGGAACGTCATGGAAGAAGGACTCCCTTTACATTGCTGCTGTGTGCCCAGTAAAACAGCCTGCCTGGATATTGGCTGAAAGTAGCTGCAGAGTTAGATAATATAATTTTCATTTTTTGGCATGCTGTTCCTCTGGTTCATACCTGTTCTGATAACTACGGGTACATGACACTCTGGTTCATCATAGTATTTCAGCTATTAGATGCTCCCTCTGTGGATCAGTGGTAGAGTGTTGGCCTCGGGATCCCAATATAGCAGGAGAGGTAGTCTGATTTTTGAAGTGTAGAAAAAGGCCCATTCGACACTCCATGTCGTACAATATTGGCATGTTTATTCAGTCATTCATATTCATTAAAGCTGATCCATAGACACTCAAGAAAGATTCAGTTTACTCTGCAATCGAGTAGGCCTAGAATAAAATGGACCGGGCGAGTTGGCCATGCAGTGAGCTCGCATCCAGGAGATAATGGGTTCAAATCCCACTGTCAGCAGCCCTGGTTTTCCGTGGTTTCTCATTTTCACACCAGGCAAATTCTGGGGCTGTAACTTAAGGCCACGGCTGCTTCCTTCCCATTCCTAGGTTTTTCCTGTCCCATCGTCATTAGACCTATCTGTGTCGGTGCGACGTAAAGCAAATAGCAACAACAACAGAATAAAATGGAAGGTCGAAATTGACAAGAAAGCAGTCAGATAGCATCAGATTAAAATGTTTCCACATGATAGCTGAGGCCATACGGTTATTATTATTATTATTATTATTATTATTATTATTATTATTATTATTATTATTATTAGCTATTCAATCCCTACAGTGAGGCACTGATAGGAATGAGTAGCATACACACTTAACAGAAAACTGCAGAGCAGTGTTCACCACTGTCTGTGGCAGCGTCATTCCAGCTCTGGAACTTGACATTCGTAGTACTGTTCGTAAAAAGTTAGAAACTGCTGTTTTTCATTCGACCAAGTGTTTCATAATACGATACCATTACTTTTAAACAGGACATTCCAGTTGGTAAATATTCTGACAAAAATACAGACATTGTGTAATAACTTAGGGTATGGTCACTAGTTGTGGATCTACCTAAGCATAAATGCATTTTGCGGAGATGAGAATAAAAGTGATAAACACGTTTTTCCTACAACTAACCCCTCTACAATATTATAAGGTCAGTTTCAGTTCTGAACAAATTTTTTGTGAAAAGGTAAAAAGTGACATTTGATCCACAAGTAGACCCCGGCACTGGTTGAGAATCAGTTAATATATTCTCTATTTATAGAAACTAGCATGAATCATATAAATGCATGACACATGGGATTACAACACTCCACATATGAAATACCCTAGATAGCAATGTAATCCACAGCTAGTGACCAGAACTAATTGATGATCAAATTCTGGATATTATTTACATGATTATGTCCAAATGATTTGTGCAAACTGGCTGAAACAGCACAATTTTATGCACATGAACATTCTTTAGATCAGCGATTAACTGATTGGAGATGAAAGACGAACACTGCCCGTCCACCGTTTAAATCTCAAATTTCTTATACATAAATATAGATAGCGCCAATTAATTATATCAGTAGCATATATTAGAAGTGTTTGGAAGTTCCTTGACCACTGTCGATTATTTCATGTAAGTACCCGTATTTTATCTTCGGTGGATATCTTTATACGTGTGGTTTGTTTATATTTATATTGTGATCATGTTGGCGCCAAGGCCCGAATGTAATAACGTCTCTATCGAGTGTGATGAATTTTCTGAGTGGGTGAACAAAGTTCTAAATGAAAGTGATTGTGAAATAAATTATTAATTCAGTGAAGGTAATTTTTATGACAATTGGAGTGAAAACAGTGAGGATAGTGAGGAGTCTGTAATTGAAAGCGATATATGCCTCATTGATGAGGCCTAGATTCATGAGCCGAATAATCCTGTAATGTCCAATAACGGATCATTATATTGGTATTATAAATTTACTCATTCAGGACAAATATTTTAGGTTCCCTATGGGAATCAACATCTGCATCAAATTCCTTTTCAGCGGTCAATACAGAATCAACCCATTGATATCTCGACAATTGCTTGAATCTGGAACAGAGCTGGACATACTTAAGAATTTTTGGGCGATGCCCAACTTATTATGTGAATTTCTTTTCATTGAGTTTATTGCAGTAGAGTGTATTATTATTATTATTATTATTATTATTATTATTATTATTATTATTATTATTATTATTATTATCATCATTACAGGGCATGTACAGTCAGTTTGGAGCAAGGTACAGAGTAAAAGGTTCTAACTAAATTAATTAAGTCTTTCTTGGAAACTGAATTTATTCACTAAAAATCAGAGCATATCACCTTACAAATGCAATTGTCTCTGTGGCGTCGTCATCTTATGCGATCCTCCAGACTGCGTCCTACCATGCCACCACATTTCCTCGTCGACAGCATCAAACTGTGGCACCATGTTCTCTCGCCGGCATCAACAGACCATGGCACCACGTTCCCACCTCGGCAGTAACAGACCATAGCACCACGTTCCCTCATCGTTGATTCTGGAAGGTCTTGTAGCGGGGTTATCACTCACTATTGATTTGACTTTTAAAGTCCCCAGACACCAGGATTAGCTTGTGAATATTTATGGAAAACACAGCTTGCACTCGTATGCAGTGATGCAATTATTTGTTCACTGGTTTGATTCTATTGTTATTTAGAACCAGAATGTTTGTTCAATATCAGAAAGAAATGTTTGAATGCACATGCAAAATGAATTGGTGGTCACTTCCCAATCTTCGAATCTTCTCGAGCACGCCGTAACTTTCCATCAAACCAAAGTTGAATAATTGAAAGTTAACACTGTTTGTTTGTACTGAACAATAAACTGTTCACTTCTGTACACATCAACACTGAGATGAGTGTCCGATGAAAAATATAACATTGGCATTTCATATAAAATGTACAGCAACTAACGACGATATTTAACTTGAATGTCTGAAGTAATTCTACTATTGCACTCATTTATTATAGCAAGTGTCTGTTAGAAAAAAATGTATTTCTAAATATTCACTTTTATGAAGGGATTCCAAGTCACTTCGATAAAATGTTCAAATCTATCACACATGTAATGTTCAAACTTGAAATCTATCAGAACTTAGAATGCTTAACTTTGAGAAAAGTTTTGATAGTTTTAACACACGAGGGTAGCACCAGATCGACTCACCACAAAATCTCAAAAGTTTGAAATCGAATTCACTCTTGAAATTTACAAGTTCCGAAGTAGAGTATCACTTGCAGAAATTTACAAGTTTCAATACTACTGACAAGATTCTAAGTTTCAGTTCAACGATAAAGTCCTTACTTCCACTCCATTAGAGTTTCGTCCTATGACAAAGGTTTAGCGACGTTTCACACAGCGAGTCAACGTGGCTGAACTCCCGTATCTACGGCTTGAGCTGCTGACTTTTATTCCCTCACAGTACTTACGTCATCTTATGACTGTTTTTTATATTACATGGAATAACTTTGCTTTCCCTGAATGGATTTTAATTAAATTGATATGTGGAGACGTTTGAGAACTGGTATACATGATGGCGTTACTCCCATTGATATCTTGATTATTATAGAAGTTAGAAAATTTTCCGGCGTGAAACATCTATACGTTTTGTAACGTGATCTGTCCTTGACTGCCCGCTGCTGAGCTACAAGTCATGACCACGGCAGGTTGCCTAGTCGTTCCCTGTCGGACTTGGTCGTTGTATACGAGGTAACTTCACATAGCTGCTCTCCGTAACACTTTGAAATTATACAGGTTGTAACCTCTTAAGAAATACTTCATGTACGGGCATTCCCGGTTCAATAAGTATGGACGCAATGCATTTCTGGGCAGCAGGGATTGTGTTAATAGATGGAAAGTTGTATCCGTACATGAAATGAAGACTTATTTTGCCCTCATCATAATAATGTCACAGAATATGAAACCTAACCTAAATGATTACCAGAAAGTGTTTTACTCCAATGCAAGAAGTGTCTTGTTCCTCTTCATTTGTTTCGAAACGTACCACACAAAAACTTTGGATGCCCCTGAAATGTTGAATTCAGTTGTAAGTTTGGTCATGCAAAACCTATTTTCAAGTTAGGAAATAAATAAAAACAAAAAGCAGTAGATATTCCAGTATTCTGATCCTCCAGAATAGTCATCCCTTACATTCGAAATAAGCTTAGAAATACTCAGTCACAGGGCTCAAACAAGTTCAGAATAAATTTGGACTTCAATCGGTTAATAGCCGATGGTCACCATCTAGACTTTCACTTTCAATAACTTGGACATCTCTAATTGACTGATAGCTTGTTTGTCAGTAATTATGTAGTGTTGACACAGTTTTGAGCTTCTTTTCACAGCTTTATCATGTTATTTTATGACTCCCCCACTTTTGATACCATGTTTCCTGTGTGCTTAGGGTGTTAGGCACAAAGAAACCTTCCAGATAATCTCCCCCTTAGGATTTCAGTTTCGGTAGCTAGAGATCCAATGTTGTTTTCTCCCTACCTTATCCCACTTTGCCAACTTGAGCATTCAGATCGCCCATAATGGTAATGTTCTCTGTTATTTGGTCTAAGATCAATTGAGAGCTGTTCTTTCTCCTCTACCGTACACCCTACTTTTAGTGCAATATAGTTGAAAGAAGGTGTGGCATACATTACCAATAAGTAGAGACATGATTTTTTCGCATTAACGATAAACGCGACAAGAAATATTTTGAAGCGATTTGGGGGATATCTTAACGAATCGTATTATTCTGGTTAAGAAATTAGCGATTTTGTTTTAGTGAATTAGAGCGAATTAAAGTGACAAGGCCAGTTTAAAGCGAAATTTACTTATTTTGCGATAAAAGCGAAAATGCAGCGAAATTCATGTAAAATAACGATCTTGAAATTGTATTTCAATATTATGTGTGTGAAGGGAAACAGAGGACAGAATGAGGATTTCTCATTTCGACAGAAGTATCTCTTGATGTTAATATTCTACAAAATCCATTAATAATATGGCCATATAGGGTGAAAGCTACGTCCATGTAGGTTATAATAATGGCATATGGCCTCCGAAGGCCAGTACGCTGACCATTCAGCCAACGAGTTGGACTCCATGTAGGTTGAAAGGGTAATTTGTTATGTAATCTTGATCAGGGCTATAGGATAGCTCTAAACAAGATTCCATAAGGAATAATGAATGATCATCTTCGGTCCAGAGGGCCCCAGGTTGCATTCCAGGCCGGGTTGGGGATTTGAACTTTGAATGGTGAAATCCCCTGGCTTGGGAACAGGGTGTTTATGTCATAAACATAAATAATGAATGATTATTGTTTATCTTTATTTATCTTCCACATAAATAATTCACAAATCTCACAAATTAAAATATTTATGAATAATTTTAGGAAATGATTAACGCGAAATTAAGGCGATGGGGTCAGCCGTATTTCGCGAAATAACGCAAAAACGAGTTTCCTTTTCGTGAAATCGAACATAAATTAATGTGAAAAAATCATGCCTCTACCAATAAGTAATCTCATTTGAATGATCCTATTGCTCACATAGTTGTCATCTGTCTATATGTCTGTATCCTGTGAAGAAAGAGAGCAACTCCATGTTTGGAGAAACAAAGAGAGAAGAAAAAGAAAACTAAAGAGTACGGATGTACTGTTACTGCCTGTGACATTAACACATCTTCAGTTCCAAATTTCAACAGGGCTTATGGGAAACTTCCAATCTGAAATGTCCTATGCAATTTTCATCTCTTCATCTTCTTTGTCCCAGAGTTTGGAAAAAGGTGGCCAAAAATATTTGAATAAATACCATGTTCTCCTGGTAAGTGTTTACATAGTACCAGTGAACCTAACCCCTGGACATTAGTACTGCTTACTTATTTCTCATAAATGAATCCTAAAAAAGCTGTTATTTGTGAATACATGTAAAAATCAGCTCAACATAATGAAAGAATTGTCTCGGAGATTTCTCCTTGACATGAAGACTGATTACATTCTGAGAAGATGGGAAAGCATAGGATTTCTCTGATATACATCTTATGCAAATATACACTTAGTAGTAAACATTTAACTGTTAGAATTGTATCCTTATCCTTAATTCCTGTTGTTCCTTGTGGAACATAGGGCATCAACAAAGCATCTCCATCTGATCCTGTTGTCAGCCAACCTCTTCACCTCTCTCCAGGTCTTGCCTTCTTCCATTGCCTCCATGTGTACAGATCTTCGCCACGTTTGTTTGGGCCTTCCTCTCCTCCTTTTACCCTGCGGGTTCCAATCCAGTGCCTCTCTCTCGATGGCTTCATTCCCTTTCCTCAACGTATGCCCTATCCATTTCCATTTCCGCCGCTTTATCTGTATGGCCATCTCGGTTTCACCCGTCCTTCTCCATAGTTCATGATTGGAGATTACTTCCGGCCAGTAGATGTTTAAAATCTTCCTTAAACAGCGGTTGACAAAGGTCTGCAACTTGGAGGTAATCACTTTAGTCACCTTCCAGGTCTGGGACCCATACAGTAGAACAGCCTTGACATTACTTCGGAAAATGCGAAGTTTGGTCCTGATAGATATTTTGTTGTTCTTCCATACCGGATAGAGCCGAACAAAGGCACCGTTCGCTTTTTGTATACGTTGAGAAACATCCTGTACTGCTCCTCCATCTTTGGAAACTACACTGCCCAAGTAGGTGAAACTATCCACATCCTCTATAGGTTCATCGCTGAAGACAAATGGGTCTAGTTTGTTGGTGTTCATCCTTAGAGCCTTGGTCTTCTTTGAGTTAATCATTAGTCCCACCTTTTTTCCTTCTTTTACCAAGTCTTCAATCTTTGATTGCATTTCACCATGTGCCTCAGACAGGAGACACACATCGTCAGCGAAGTCTAGGTCTTCTAACCTATTTGCCAATCCCCACTGGATACTACGTTTCACATTTCGTGTTACATTTCGCATTACCGCATCAATCACCACCAGGAACAAGGTTGGCGAGAGGATACAACCTTGACGTACTCCTGAACGTACAGATATAGGTTCAGATACACGGCCCTCATGTATGACTCTGCATGTATAATCACGGTATGTTTCCTGAATGAGGTTGGTAATTTGTGATGGCACACCATACCGCTTCACTTCCTTCCACATAGCTTCTCTGTTGATCGAATCAGAAGCTTTTTCGAAATCGATGAACACTGCATAGAGGCGAGATGACCATTCAGCACACTGCTCCAGAATTATCCTCAAGGTGTTTATTTGGTCTACACACGAGCGATTTGATCGAAAGCCTGCCTGTTCCCGTCGGAGCCTCAAGTTGATATACTCTTTAATTCTGTTTAACAAAACCCTGGTAAAGACTTTGCCAGGGATTGAAAGAAGCGTAATGCCCCTCCAGTTGTTACAGTTTGACGTATCGCCCTTCTTTGGCAATTTCACCAGCAACCCACATTTCCAATCTGTCGGCATTTCTCCATTAAGCCATATCTTCTCAAATAGCGGCTGCAACATATTGGCAGTGGTATCCATATCAACCTTCATGACTTCTGCTGGAATATTGTCAAAACCTGCTGCCTTACCAATATGTAACTCTCTCAATGCCCGCTTGATTTCCTCCACTGTTGGAATGCAGACTTTAATCCTTGGGTCAGGCTGGGTTTCTTCCTCTTCTTCGCCTTCTCCTGCATCTACTTGCTCCTCCAAGGAGTGGTTTAACACTGCAGAGAAATGTTCCTGCCATCGCTTCAGTTGATCCTCGGAGTTTGTTAGGAGGACACCATCTTTGTTTCTGACTGGACGGTTTTTCTGCATCTGCTTCCTTGCCAGAACTCTGGTGATGGTATAGAGTTCTCTAAGATTTCCCTTTCTGGCTGCCTCCTCTGCTTGTTGAGATAGGTCATCTATCCATTTCCTTTGATCTCTCCTCACACTTCTCTTTACTTCCTTATCCTTCGCAGCATATTTGGATTGCAATTCTGCCTTCCTTGCTCGTGTCTTACATGCATTCATTACTTCCTTTATCTCTTTCCTTTGTCTGATAATTTCCCATGTCCGGTCAGTCATCCAGTCTTTTTTCCTCCTGTCCTTAAAACCCAGGATATTTTCACTTACTTCAGTAAATACAGATCTAGTCTTCACCCATTTTTCCTCAATAGTTTCATCCTCCACCTCAGTGAGTGCTTGGAATCGATTCTTTAGTTCTATCCTAAAGGCTTCTTTCACATTTCTGTCATCCCTTAGCTTTCCAACATCATATCGCTTCCTTATTTGCTCTATCCTTCTCTTTTGTGCCTGTATCTTCATTCTAAAGGTAGCCACAACAAGATGGTGATCACTACCAATGTCTGCACCTCTCTTATTCCTCACATCCAACAATGAACTCCTCCACCTTCGTCCAATAGCCACATGATCTATCTGGTTTTCTGTCCTATGATCTGGTGATACCCATGTCACCTTATGGCAGTCTTTATGTGGAAATATAGTACCACCAATAACCAAATCGTGGCTTGCACAGAAGTCCACAAATAGCTGTCCATTCTCATTTCGTTCCCCTAAACCATGCCTTCCCATAATATGTTCAAGTCCTTCGTTGTCCTGTCCCACTTTTGCATTCAAATCTCCTCCAACTAGGATGATATCCTTCCTTTTCTGTTTCTTAACCGTTCTATTAAGATGTCCATAGAACGTCTGTTTGTCTTCCTCCTCCGCTGACTCCGTAGGTGCATAGCATACTATCAACACAATGTTTCTAATATTGGTCTTAAAACGTGCCACTATTATCCTTTCCGTCACTGGGTACCACTCCATAAGGCTCCTCTTGGCCTCCTTATCCATTAATATACCCACACCTCCATAACTCGCTCCGTCGCCCTCGGGTCTTCCAGAGTATATAAATGTAGCTCCATCATGGGTTGCCAGTTCCCCAAACTCACTCCATCTTACCTCACTCAAACCTAGGATGTTCAGGCCATAACTCCTCATACATGCCACTGCCTGTCGTAGCCTTCCACTTTCCCGCAGAGTCCTCACATTCCATAGCCCAATTTTCGTTAGCCTTTTCAAGCCAAAGGTCGTCATCTTCGGATCCGTTCGGTTTCTCATTGTTGATGTTTCTGTTATAAGGTAATTTAAGGTTGTGCAAGTTATTGGCCCACAGCACCCGAGCTTGGTAGTGGGGCTGCCACCTACGCCTCCAAGCCTGCTGTTTTCTGTTGGGGTAGTCTCCCTTAGCCTTTGAAGATCCCTCTTCACCACAAGGCAGTGGTTTTCCTCTTTATTTTACCCCAAGAGGAAGGGTTACCTCCTCCGCCAACTTTGCCGTACCAAAGGTCTCCTTCTCCGCCTCAGTTGCCGTTAAGGACTTCACCAGAGCCCCGTTAGCCGTTACTTTTCAGGGTTCCTGTAAGGCCTTCACAGCTACCGTAGCGGTCCTGGGGCACACAAGGTCCCCGCTGTACTTTATCCTTACAGGCTATCCCCTACTTCGTACCGTTGCCCGTCCCCCACGACGTGGACGAGGGGTTGGACTTATGGGGGACTTAGAATTGTATACCAATTAATAAAATATTATACTATGAATCATTAAATATTTCCATAAGAATTCATAAATCTTTCCACTATCCAGTCCCACTATTCATGCAATATCTATTGGCTGTTCAATTCTTTTTAAATCCAGAAGCTTCTGAGCAGTGGGAGGATTTACAGAGATATGTTTCAGGCTCCTGGTGAAGCTGAAGCTCAGTGCGCAGCGATGGTGAAAGCTGGCAAGGTGTACGCTACTGCAACAGAGGATATGGATGCTCTCACGTTTGGTACAATGGTTCTCTTACGTCACATGACATTCAGTGAAGCTCGGAAAATGCCTATACAAGAATATCACCTTAGTAAAGTTTTGGAGGGATTGGAACTGACCAAGGAAGAGGTATGTAAGAATTTTTTATTCAACTTCTCTGATCTACATCTTAAGCAAATATGCACTTAGCCGTAAACATATTGAAATGTTAGAATTTTATACCAATTAATAAAATATTATACCATGAATCATTAAACATTTCCATAAGCCTCCTGTTTGGTGTTTATTGTCCATATAAGAAACGACTATCATTTGCGAAGTGTATCCTTTCCCGATTTTGGATTGGCTTTTATCTGGATAGAGAAATTATTCAGGGAAAGATTTTGAGAATAATTTTGCATAAGCTTTGAGTGTTCAATATAGATTCAAGGTTTGAATTGAAGGAATCTCCATGACTAAACAGCTGTACTAATCCCTCATTCACCAGTTCAGACTTAAGAGTCGTATAAGTGACCAAACAGATCTCGCATGTACTAAGTATATAGACATAGGGTTGTTGATTATAGTGTCACAGGCCTCTTATATGAATCTACAGGTTCAAGAATTAAAATTAGCAGGTAAGCCTGAAGTTTTAAGTGACTTTTAAACTTGTGATCAAACCACAGGGATTCCAGAACTATGGGACTTAACTTTTCATTTGAAAATGCTGTTTGTAGTTGTCATTGTAAGAAACTAGCAAAACATTGCTAATTTGTTATGTTGAAGGATTCTTTAGACCTGTCCATGTTTATCAACTCATTTGTATTTCATTCAGTTGTTTTTTAATTTTCTTATTTTGTAGTTTGTAATATTTTAATGTTTTAATAATTTAGATTTGGTACATAATCATTATTGATGTAGAATTTTTTCTTTCGAGGGAAATGAGTATTTGTTTTCTCATTACTGGGCGAGCTGGCCGTGCGGTTAGGGGCGCGCAGCTGTGAGCTTGCATCCGGGAGATAGTGGGTTCGAACCCCACTGTCGGCAGCCCTGAAGATGGTTTTTCGTGGTTTCCCCTTTTCGCACCAGGCAAATGCTGGGGCTGTACCTTAATTAGGCCACGGCTGCTTCTTCCCACTCCTAGCCCTTTTCTGTCCCATCATCGCCATAAGACCTATCTGTGTCAGTGCAACGTTAAGCCAATCGTAGTTCGAGTTTTGTCATCTGGATTTATGTCGTCACTCCCAAGTGCGATTAGATGTCTCTTGTTGAGGAATGTATGTATGTATATACAGTACAACCCCGCTTTTACATTCCAGGCCGGGCTGAGTGGCTCAGACGGTTAAGGCGCTGGCCTTCTAACCCCAACTTGGCAGGTTCGATCCTGGCTCAGTCCGGTGGTATTTGAAGGTGCTCAAATATGACAGCCTCGTGTCGGAAGATTTACGGGCACGTAAAAAAACTCCTGCGGGACTAAATTCCGGCACCTCGGCGTCTCCGAAGACCGTTAAAGTAGTTAGTGGGACGTAAAGCAAATAACATTATTTACATTCCTACATTCATTGTTTTCCCATCGTATACAACAGTTTTTTGTTGGTCCCCTCAGATTTCCTATGTTCACAATGTCACAATGTATTAAAATTCTTAAATTTATGTTTGCAACATTTTATACTTTCCACCATTTATGCCACAACAGTCTGTTCAAGAGGACAGGGGGGTTGAAGTAAAATGGCTTCACAACTAACCTAAAATGCTTCAAGTAACCACGGCTTGATGACCAAATCAAACAATCATGGTCTAATTCTTAGCAGAAATCTTCCGCTTTCCCTCATGGCTAGGCATGCAGTGACTCTTAGTATGCGCACGTTATTTCTTTGAGAAGCTACATTGGTGTACATTTGTGAGGTTATCAAGTGAATGAGTTTAGGGATGTACAGTTATGGTACATTCCACAGTTTCCAAATAATAAGTAAGTTATAGTTCTTATTTATAACTACTGTACAGAATAATATACAGTGGTGAATTGTAGTAGCTTATGTCCATATTACAGTATTATTACACTGCTTCAGATATTGTAATTAATTTATAGTACTGCAAAGAGAGTGGAGTATCTGATAACTTGTGTGGCTATGATGTTTTTTCTGGTGTGTGTATTTGTAGTTGGGCCCAAGATTGTGAAGGAAGCAGCTTTCCCCTATATGTGTGATACTATTTCGGTATCAGCTTGCGATTGGAAATGGGGAATTACAGAAAACCACATCTACAATAACTGAGTGGGATATTATTTCCTATGTTTTACAGATGCTGTACTTTTTTCTAATAATGAAAGAAATAAGATACCTAACTAGAAATTGCCATTGATCAGAAAACACTTTAATGAGAAATACATTCATGAAAGTGGTGTTCATGTTTACCTTGATAGTTCTTTCAATTTATTTTCATTTAATCAATAAATGTGGATAGTTTGTAATTATTTTCATTTGTCATCAATTTTATAAATTACATGTTTGTCCTGTTTGTTCTGTCGTTTGTTCTTCTTAACCTGGTTTTCATTGCCCTTGAATTTATTTTTAATCTGATATCTTTGTTTTATTTTTGTTTTTTCATTTGACATGCTGCAGTTGGCCTCCCCCACATTTATTTCTGGAAAGAGAGATTGGAAATGAAACAGAAACTCAACAAATGACACATTTGTGCACTTTTTTCACCTTTTCTGGAATGATTACTATACACAGTTGATTCTTATCATTTTCCTCCAGGAGCTTTTGTGATACGTGTCAACTATAGGGGTCAGGTTGGGTGTGGCATTGCTTCCACTTGGCAAGCTCCTCTTTTCATTTTTCCTCTCCAGTCTCTCTTTGGTCACTTTTTTCTGACCCTAGCACTATTAGGTATGTATTTATCACATTTCATGGACTTTTTCTTTCTTTAGCAAGTACCTCAGTTCAAAATATTCTCCTTCTACAGTCA
Organism: Anabrus simplex; assembly: GCF_040414725.1. NCBI lineage: Eukaryota > Metazoa > Arthropoda > Insecta > Orthoptera > Tettigoniidae > Anabrus > Anabrus simplex. The sequence goes on from NC_090265.1 coordinate 332,335,015, forward strand.
ATGTTAAGACCTTATAATAGTTCTGTTGTTTTGTCCCTTCAGACAACAACGACCATCACAGTAGTATCAATCGATTGAGCTGTTTATTTCTCAGTTGGTGTAGGTAATTTTGCTCTTCTGTGATGAAGGTTTGTGTTTGGTTTTACTCTAAATTCTGGGAAATGTGTAGCTTACATTTGTGAAAGGTTTCTAAACAAAACTAGCCACATTGTCATTTCCATTACAAATATGTGTTTTTTGTAAAAAGTTTGCTTAATGCTCCTTGAAAACACAATGATGTAGAATTATATAGCTTAAAAGGTTTGAAAAGAATAATTTGACCTTTGTTAGCTCAAAGTTCAAAAATTGGATTTCAAGAACATTTTTAAATCAAGAAAGATGACTATATTAGCATCATTAGACTTTTCAAACACACTTTCCAAAACTATGAAGACGTCAAATACAACTCGTATTATTAACCACCTACATCCATTAGGAAACTGGATTGAATCTTACTATTCTTGCACTAACAGTTGGTGTTTTGGAACACTTTTGCATTAACCAATAACACACTTTCTTGTTGTGTACAAGTGGCCAGTTTCTCCTCTGGTTAACAATATCTTTTGTGTAATTATCTGGCTTTCTCAATCTGTTGTTTTCAGATACATCTTCATTCATTGTGGAGAATAACAATGATTGTGTTTTAGTTATAAACATCTTGTATGCACGCAATACGTCTACACTGTAAGATAGAACATGCAATAAAGTTTGCTATGGTAAAATACTGCATGCATTGGATACACATCATTATGCCCTTAACTTCACTGTTGTGTGCAGTGTGCCAAATTTGTACTGCTCCCAAGTGCATAATAATGAACCAGGGGTATCACCGCATGTTCAGTGAAGTGAAGAATTCCTCTAAAAGTGTTCTGACCGCAGTCAAAAACTGCCTATTTTGGACTTATGCATTCTCATTGAAAGTGTGAACATGTCCATAGTCATGAGAATAGCTTTCAACATGTGCATAGACACCGTATCATGGTGGCCGTTCTGACTGAAAAGTACCTCTTGCTTCATGTAAGGTTGATTCTTTTCATGTGCATGTGCAATGAATATACCCCAATTAATTAGCCTTTTTCAGCTCTTTATGTTGAAAAGCAGCTTTCATGACAGGCTGCATACTGTACAGTGGTTTGGTTAGATGCTCACTTTTCCTTTGTTCAAATTTGCAGATTTCAGTCCTGAATCACCAAACAAGTTTGCTACACGGTTCAAGTCACATAGCTGTGAGCTTGCATTTGAGAGATAATGGGTTTTGAACCCCACTGTTGGCAACCCTGAACAAGCTTATGTGTGGTTTCACCATTTTCGCACGAGGCAAATGCCAAGGCTGTACGGCCATGGTTACTTCCTTCCCATTCCTAGCCTTGATCTGTTCCATTGTCGCCATAAGACCCATAGCATAGCATAGAATCCTGACTCTAATCAGTTGACATTCGGGAGTGCTAAATGCAGAAGACGGTACTGAAAGGGTGTAGAACATGCATTGATGTTGAGGTTTTTAGTAGTAGTAAAACTCTTCCTCGTTAGTAGTTCTTACAGCATCACTTGTAAATTGAGCTTTTGCGTTTTAAATCTATTTTCAGATTTGAAACTTTTTGTGCACCTAAATTAACATGAGATTCCAATCTCTACCTTAATACCTTGCTTAAAAAACATTGTAGAGAAGTTCAGCAATAATATGTGACAGGTAAAGAATAGAATAGAAAGAATAGTAAAATTTATTTAGGAACTCTGCTATCTGATTTTCAGTCATTATTACTTTGTTACAGTTTATTGACTTATGTATCCTTCTGGGCTGTGACTATTGCGAGAGTATCAAAGGAATTGGACCTAAACGTGCCATGGAACTAATCAAGCAATACCATAATCTGGAAACAATCATAGAGCAGTTAGACCCTAAGAAGTATCCCATTCCTGAGGATTGGCTGTATAAGGAAGCACGGCAGTTGTTTCTTGAACCAGAGATCACAGATCCTGAAAAAGTTGAGGTAATTTTGTACATTTTCTTTGATGATGTGTGGAAATGTTTACCTTTACTCTTTTGTTAGTGTCATTCGACTTCTTTTCACTATTTCATGTCAATATTCATACATCTGGCTCCTTAGCTGAATGGTAAGCATACTAGTCTTCGGTTCAGGAGCCCTGGGTTTGATTCTAGCCAGGCTGAAGATTTTAACTACTTAAGGTTAATTCCTCTGCTTGGAAGACTTTGTGTTTGTGTTTCTCTTAACACACTTCCACAGCACTTCACACTACTAACCACCACAGAAACACACCGTAGCGAATACATCCCTTCACATGTGGTTGGTGTCAGGAAGGGCATCAAGCCATAAAAGTGGGCCAAATTCATATCAAGAGTTGACCTCAATAGATTGGGAGAAAAACCAGGAAGAGGAAGATTTCACACTCTCATGTTTTCAATGTGTATAAGGTCAATGACTAGCGGCCCCTAGTTTTTTTTTTTTTTTTTTGTTTTTTTTTTTTTGTTTTTTTTTTTTTGGGTGTTCGTGTATCGCATGATTTGCAAACATCTTGCAGTCACAAATTGGTTGCCACCATTTTTCACTCATTCTTATGTAATTCACACATTTTGATTTCATCATTCATTTTTGCAATGAAAACCACAATGTATCACAGGACATCATCTACCAATCGATCACCTGGATCAGTATAATTATTTTGATATCAAGATATTTATGTTGATATCTTAATATCTTGATATCTCTCAGTCTCTATAATCTTCTATAATCTTCTCCATTATCATAAGGCAGTGTGACAAAAGGCTGATGCCTCTATAATTGGTGCACTTCCTTCTATTTCCTTTTTCTAGTCATTTGGCAACATGTTCTCTTTCCATATAACTCTCAGTGTTTGATGTAGCCACTGTATTTCAGGGATTCCAGCTGACTTAATCATGTCTGCTGGTAGTTCATCTGCTCTTACTGACTTTCCACTTTTCATTTTCTTTAGGGCATTGTCTCTCTCTTTCCAAGTATTTAGAGGTTTACCTTCTGTAATTCATTAGTAGCTGTGGTAACCTGTTCTTGTTCACACTCCCCATTCAAAACAACTGTTCATCTCTTCTCTATTCCTACCATGTCTCTGGTAATGATCCTGCCTTCTGTTTCAATAGCTTTAATATCTTCCCTATGTGATTCTTTTCATCATCCCATATAACATTTTCTGATTTCCTTTACTACTATCTTCTTTAATTCCTTGGGTGAACAGATCCCAGCTCTTCTTTCACTACTCTTTTTTGCCTGGAGTGTCTTATTCCTGAATTCCTGTTCTAGTTTTCCTATTTCTTTATCATCCTTTGGTACAATACCCTGAGCCTGATTATGTTTTTCAACATCTTTGATTTTCTTTGGTGGTTCGAACCCCACTGTCGGCAGCCCTGAAAGTGGTTTTCCGTGGTTTCCCATTTTCACACCAGACAAATGTTGGGGCTGTACCTTAATTAAGGCCACGGCCACTTCCTTCCCATTCCTAGCCCTTCCCTGTCCCATCATCGCTAAAAGACCTATCTGTGTCTGTGCGATGTAAAGCAACTAGCAAAAAAATTTTCTTTGCCATGTATGTATTGTATGATTTATTCTTATTCCACCATCATCTTTCTTTCTCCTGGGCCTTACCTTTTGGTTTACCACATAACCTCTATAGCACAATTAACTATTGTTGTTCTAAATGCATTCTACTCTTCGTCAACACCACCTGTCTCATTTCTCGGCAGTTTAATTGCTATGAAATTTTGAAAATCCATCTTGATTTCTGCATTTTTAAAGTTGCCATTCTTTAATTTTTGGCAATATATTTACTGGAGGTGTAGCTTTCACTAAGCAATTAAGATCCACTACTAGAAGTCTGTGGTTGCTGTCCAAGCATTCACTGCTATCCTCATAACCATGGCTAAATGATTAGTGTGCTGGCCTTTGATCCAGAGGATCCCAGGTTCAATTCCTGGCCGGGTCGGGTATTTTAACCTTAATCGGTTAATTCCAAAGACTTGGGGGCTGAGTGTGTGTGCTGTTTCCATCATTAGAATTCATCAAATGTAGGAGGGCCCTATCCTCATAGACGCGCAGGTCGCCTATATTGAAATAATAAATATGCTAGTTCAACCTATTCAATACAAGTAAATAAGAGATGTAGAGATTACATTCTTATTTAATTAAAAGTGCCACTTTTATTTTCTCTTATTTACTTGTATTGAATAGGTTGAACTACCATATTTATTATTTCAATTTAACTGTGATACTTTTCAATACGGAACAATGAAATTTTTATCTTTAAAAGGTCGCCTATATGACGTCAACTTGAAAGACTGAACCAGGCCTCTTCAGAGGCCATACGCCATTAATTAATTACCATTTGAAGAGGTGTGAAGCCTTTCTTTACAACCTCGTTAATGTGGTTATCCCAATGAAGATCATTCCATATATTGTGGAACCTAGATTCTCTGTTTTTGGAGGGACCACGGAAAAAAACCGTACAACACGGGAAAATGGAAAATCCGGGAACAAATGAACTATCAACAATTTGGCTAAACATCACATCACAAAAATGAACTATGTATACTTATAATCTTACAAACACCCCCGAACCAAACCAAACCACAGCCCACAATGGGCCTACCAAGCGACCGTTGCTTGTTCCGAAGGCCCGCAGATTACAAGGTGACGCATGGTCAGTGTGACGAATCCTCTCGGCCGTTATTCCTGGTTCTCTAGACCGGGGTCGCCATCTCACCATTAAATAGCTCTGTGGACGATGATAAGAAGTTACCAGGGGTATTTGCATTCCAACCTCAAGACATATAGGTCGATGTTGACTATGTGGGAAATCTTGAAGTATTTTCCGTGATGTTAGCAGAGGTTGTTTATTCTGATCACTGAAAACAAAAGATAGGTCTGTGTTGTATTCCTGTTTCCATACAGCAGATCTAAATGTTCCTCTATCTTTTGCATCAAATACAAGATGAATATTATGTTCCTCGGCCCAGTTCATGAGAGTTTCTCCATTAGAATCAGTGGCACTATATTTCCATTCTTCATGGTGACTGTTGAAGTCACCCACATAGATGGCTGGATGGTCCTGTACCTGAATCATCTGGGAGGTCCATGGTGAAGGTGGAGGCTTGTAGATGTTTATGATGGTGACATCTCCAACTTTGATGACAACTGTATGTATGTCGTCTTTTGAGCTAGCTGCGAGCAATGAGGCATTTTCAGTAGTACTATGGACATACGTAGCTGTACCATATGCATGGTGATATGTTGCACCTACGATATATCCCGATATTAGCACTCTCATTTGTAATTGTTCATCCGCAGCATGTGTTTCCTGAATGGCAACCACATTGATTTTTCCATCTTGTAGGATTGGCATTTGGATTTGCTTATGCCTTCTATATTTAGATGAAGGACTTTAAGTGTAGGCTCGAAAGTCTTTGCCTGTTGGTTCTGAAAAGAACCGTTTGAATTATATTTCATTTTCATGTGAAATAGCCAGCAGATCACTAGAATAGTCTGACAGCCTGATCACTGTTGCTCGCTTAGCACCACCCAGGGAGCACGTGTAGGGTAATTTTAGGTTAAAACCTACGGACGTGAGATGAGTGGAAGCAGAAGACACAAAGCACATCACAACAAACAGTGGTCAGTGTTATGTTATTGTTGATCAATGTTATCAGCTTTCTATATTGTAGGCCTTCACATTTAGTTTTCTTTCGACTCTATGATTTGTAAAATTATTTATAGCGTAGACTGTAGTTCCTTATTCTCCGACTTTACATACCAATTTTCATTAAATTCTGTTCACCCAGTTTGTTGTGACTCGGCGCTGATATGGACTTAGTAACAAAAATCCAAATTCATTAATATCTTTGTGATCATAGCTGGTACGGTAACAATGTATAAGACATAAATGATCAGAAATGTAATATTATGTAACTTTGATTATGTAGTATTTATCGATATGAACCTCTAATAATAAATATTTGATAGTTAAAATTTAGGCCTTCCCCTAAACTACCATTTCACTCAGCATGAATAAAATTATTTATGGCCTAGATTATAGTGACTTATTCCCGGACTTTGCATTTCAATTTTCATTAAGATAGGACCACTATTAAATTTTAGGCCTTTCCCTAAACTACCATCAGCGTCAATACAATTATGCATAACCTAAATTGTAGCAACTTACTCCCCGATTTTGCATACCGATTTTCATTAAAATACGACCACTAATAACATAAATATTTGAGAATTAAATTTTAGGCTTTCCCCTAAACTACGATTTCACTCAGGGCGAATACAATTATTAATGGCCTAGATTATAGCGGCTTATTCCCCGACTTTGCATACCAATTTTCATTAAAATCTCTTCGGCCATTTTCTCGTGATGCGTGTACATACATACAGACAGACAGAAATTACGGAAAATTAAAAAGTGCATTTCCTCATTACTATGGATATGACTGATACATAAATGCCATCCTTTTTAAATTCTGAGCAATATACAGACAAAACTCTTATTTTATATATTATAGATTATCGCATCACATACACAGTTCATTCTTTTAAATTTTATTTCCACAATGTAATTCTGTCTTAGGACTTCGGCAAATCCATAAGTGTATCTTAGGCTGATGATGAGCCATATAGGGTCAAAAGTAGTCCCTTGATAACACATTGTAATGTATTTATAGACATTGCAATTATTGTACAGTATTGAGTAGGTGGAATAAACATTGTAAATTATATGTCATCTGATTCGTCAGACATTGATTATGCTGACGACTGAAGAAGGAGCATTGTAAATCTTTCAAACATTTGATTTCATGATTTATTTTTCAAGTATGAACTCTGTAAAAAGGCAGTGGAAAGTTGTGAATACTTTGTTATAGTACACGCGTGCACATAAGTGGTGTCCCGACATAAACAATCTACACTGCTCCACTCCAGTACTGAAGGGGCGGGGTTGAAGGCCATTCCAGTACAAAACAGGAGGGAAGGGAGTGAAGGATAGTGTCAAATGTACAGTGACCCACCTTCTCACTTCACGCATTTCTGCATGTAGACATCCTGCTGCAAGACTTTGTTGTGATTGAAATGGTCACAGTGGCGAGTGTATTGAAGTACAGTATTGGGTAACCTACTCTGTTAATTTCAGTATCAAAAGGTTTATATCCAAAAAGTATTTGATACTAGTTTGGAATATTTCGTAGCTGCGTTATATCGGGTCGTAAGTTGAAAACATCATTTACTAGTTTGTAACTTTGCTCTGGACTTTATTTAAGTTATATCATCATAAATTACCACCACGGATATAGAATTACGATAAATTCTGTAAATTGAAAATTAATATGCTAAAATAAGATGTTGACGTCTAAAGTATTATAACTTTGTAAGCAACTTTATAAAAATAACTGAAGATACATTTTACTTCTTGAGCAATAAGAAAATACATCTGAAAATAATTTGCTCATCATCATCATCATCATCATCATCATCATCATCATCCCTTTATCCAGCTGTAGCCGGGTAGGGGCAAATATGGTTCCTCTCCACTTTCTTCGGTCTTTCCACCACTCCTCCTCCAACACTGTGTCCCAGTCCAGGTTTCTTTCTATAATGCTGCGTTGGATGGTATCCTTCCATCTCAATCGTGGTCGTCCACGGCCTCTCCTTCCTTGGATTTGCATTTCCATCACCTTTTTTGGCATTCTTTCGTCGCTCATTATTTTATCTCTTCTGCTCTTCTGTATCATACTCCTCAAGAACTTCATTTCGGCTGCCTGTATTCGACTCTCATCCTTCTTTGTCATTGTCCAAGTTTCTGCTCCGTAAGTTGTTATGGGTACGTAATACATCTTGTACATAGTATCCTTTGCTTCCGTTGGCACATCTTTGTCCCATAACATGTTTCTTACACTATGATAAAAACAACTTCCAGCTTGAATCCTTTTATTAATCTCAGCATCCAGTTGAGCATTCTCCATTAATTCACTCTCCAGGTATTTAAACGTTTTCACTACTTCCAGGGGCTTGTCTGCAAGTCTAATCTGACCTTTCCCTTCTTTCTCCCCTCTAGCATAACAAGAGTTTTTGCTATCATTAAAATTAAATTTCCATAAAATAGAAAGTTGATTCTTAAAATACACAACAAAAATATTATTGCAACATTTCAACATAAATAATTATTATAAAATTAACAATTTTTTACAGAAATATCTTATCAAAAATATAAACGTATGGTATCGCATCTTGCTAGAACATATATAAACAAAAAAGTACTGTAAAATAATAAACATAATGCACAGTCCATAGTTATATACTTTCAAGAAAAGAAAAATGGAAATTAACACAAAAATAATTTTGAAATGGGAATTAAATAACTAAAGAGTTGTGTCAAATACTGACTTTACAACAAGTGTAAGGTACGAGTTCCTCCTCCCTTCCAGAACATTAATAATCAGTCCATGCCCCATTCCTGTTTATCACATGCTCTAGCCACCTGGGAATGGAATCTATTAGATATTGAAAAAAGTCTGGTTCATACCTCAGATTCGCCCAAACTCAATGGCAATGCATTAACAGAGCCACTCTTGTCCTCTCCTGACCGGGAACCCACGTGTTTACCATCCTTGCCCAAACATGTCCTATTATGTTTAAGTCAGCCGACTTGGGAGGCCAGTCAAGCATGTGAACATCAGGATATTGTTTGAAGAAAGCTTCGGTTACATGTGCAGTGTGAACAGAGCAGTTATCTTGCACAAACCTGATAACGGGAACTTATTCTACGGTGTAAATAGCTCAAACACTAGGAAGAACAGCACCTTCTAAAATGTCCACATATTCACAAGCAGTCATGTGTGGAGTGACCTGTATCAACTCTCCTGGACCGGCAACACTTATCCATCCCAGTAAGCCACATGTGACGCGACCAGACTGATTAGTTACCTGGACAAAGGGCTCTTCATAACGCTTTCCAACTGGACGCCAGCACTTCAGCGGTTAACCTGGATCGGAGCAAAATACCTTTTCATCCATCCAAATTGTAATTTCCCATTCCTGTCGAGGAGTAACACTTTCTTGTAGTGCAAAGCCCATGCGAAGTTCTATATGGATAGGAAAAGACGCCCCTTTTCGCAGCTGGGCGATTGTGGATACCTGCAGCGTGGAGTCGGCTACTCACGGTAGTCCGCCGTACTGACAATTCCAATGCGACAGTCACATTACCGATAGTCGCAAACGGAGAATTGTCCATAGTTTGAACAATTCCAGCATCCTGTTCCAAAGTAGTTCTTCAAGGAGCTTTGTTGTGTGTCCCATGACTTACCAATCCTTCACCTCGTTCTTACCATATTTTTACCCATCTCCAAACCATCTTAAGACCGCTTGGTATTGCTTCAGCTATTGCTTGGAGGACCATGCCAATAATACAGCCTCGGTTCACTAGTGATAAGATAGGAGCCATCTTACAGTGTTGCAGTATAACGATATGTAGGCCGTCACGGAATACACACAATTGTGCCTTCAGCACTACCCGTTCACTCCCTTCCCCTCCTTTTCGGTACTGGAGTGACCTTCAACACTGCCCCTTCACTCCCTCCCCTCCTTTTCAATACTGGAGTGGGTCCGTGTTGATTGTTTACATTGGGACACTAATGTGCACGCATGTACAATGGCGACAACTTTTCAGCTGGCACACCATTTTTAAACCTGCCATAGGTGGTCCAAAGCCCTCATGAGAAAACTTGATGGGAAATGATATTTTTCTTTGTTAGAGAAACACGGGTTTCAATCTTTACTGCATTGAATTACATGTGCGCTATGAGAGTTCGCTGTGGAGGAAATGCTGTTCTGCTCCGCATGTTCAGCTGACCGGAGATTTTAGCGACATCGTAATCTGTACCCTGTTACTAAAGTTCACGTAGAAATGAGACGTTTTGAAGAAACAATGACTTCTTCTCTACTTCTAAGGAAAGTAAGTTTCCAAATAATTCTGCAAAATGCACTGATGCATTAATCGCTAACGGAACAAAGAGATACTTCTCATAAGCCGGAACTTATGACGAAATACGAGATATACTAAGTAATTCTATCATTGATATGTCAAGTGCTCGTCCAGTAAAGGTTTTAAACAACTGACAAAACAACAAATATCCACTTGTTGTACAGCAGGGAACGCCCAATTGATGTTCAACATAGCAACGTTGCTAGGGTTTTCAGGGCCAAGTGCATTGTTCTCGTCGGCCGGTAGACTGTTTTCTTCTTACACAACTACCCATTTAAATATAAATCAATATGAAATAAACAGTTGCATGCAGGCAAGAAGCAGTTTTAATTTTAGCTTGACATTCTAATGAGCTTCATAAGAAGCCGAGTTTTTTTTACAGCTATGATCACCCAGTAATGAGAAAATGTAGTTTCACAAAATTCCCAACACCCTTTTTCATAAATATCAGATGAAATAAAAACGTGGTATACGAATCAACAATAAGTTCCTTTAAGAGGTATTAAATTTTGATAATTTTCAAAGTGAGCGCTCCGTTGGAAATGGATAAAATACCGGCACGTTTTTTGTTCAATCTGCGTTCAAATTTTAAGTGGGTACAATAAAAATTTCTAGTCCACATGATTAAACGTAGAATAAAATTAGCTAAATTTTGGTGTAGCTTTTTTCTATGTGGGGCATAGGCTAAACTTTTTATTAACGTATCAAGTTGGGTGTCTATACTTTTTTCCATGACAGTAGAGATCTGTGAAAGTAGTTTTACTTTTAGTAAAAATCGTTAACTTTTAAAAAAATATTTTGTGTTACAGGAAACTTAGCAGTGTTATTACATGTTAACCATTTGTATACATATTGCAGATCGAAATGATGAACGTTTCCTTATTCATCACCGTGGCCTGTCTTTTGAACTCTAGCTTTTTGTCACAAAAGTGACATGTCAGTATATTTTTATCGTTCATATAAAACCCCTCTGAGCTTAATTTATTTGCCTGTGATTATACCGTAAACACGAGTCTTAGGCATTGCGCCTGGTCATGTTTCTTCTTCTCACAATTTAAACACCCCAAGCACTGAACCTGAGAATTATTCAACTTTAAAGAACAACGTGGTCTGTGTGGTTTTGGTGGGTGCTGGAGAGTGGCATGGCACGGCATGGTTCCAGCTTGGCTTGGGTAGTTGAACTTAAGTGTACAAAAAATCGTTGCACATGAGAACAAAAATTGCAAAATTTCAACGTTATCTTTTCAGAGAGATTTACTTCCGTTGTTACAGGGATTTAAAACTACACTACATACCATTTCAAACAACAAAATATTATAAAAGTTATAGCTAAAAAGTATTTTAACAGGATCTTATCTAGAGACATAACCGCTATATTGGGAATACTTGCTACATTGCATAGCACAAAGAATGCTCACCGAAAGGCACTGCTACTGTGAAGCAGACTGCGTTCACAAACTAACATGTATCTGGTCAGAGGGTGTTGGCATGATAAAAAAAAATTTTTTCCAGAGTCAAATACAGAATTTACATAAAAATTGTGATTTTGCAACTCAAGAAACTTATTTTTGCAATCAGATAGGTCCATTATGAGTTCAGTATTCAAAGAAAAATAAAAAATTTGTGATATCTTGTCTCTTGAATTTCATAGATTTGTAGACATAAGTAATCATAATGGCTTAAGTAAGTTATACCATTTTTTGTGATGTGATTTTGAGCGAGGGGAGAGCACATCTGTAAGGATAGCACTATGCTAAAATGTGTGGTTTATCCTTGTGTTTTATATTTTCAAGTCTATCCTTTTTGTTGTTTCCTCTGTCCAAACTAAGCTGTCTGTATTCTTTTATGTGTAGATGTACTCATTCCTATCATTGATAATTATTATTCTCGCTCTTGTTTGTTCAACCCTACAATTTTAATATGTCATTTATAAATATCTACAAAGCTGTAAAAATGAATTGTAATAATTACAGTAAAATCTTGTTGTTATATTTGATACCTTTGTTTTCTTAGTTAAAGTGGACAGATCCTGATGAAGAGGGTCTTGTGAGATACTTGTGTGGTGATAAGAACTTCAACGAAGATCGTGTTCGAAATGGAGCTAAGAAGCTGTCGAAGTCTCGCTCAGGAACAACCCAAGGAAGGCTTGATACATTCTTTAAGGTGATGCCTTCCCCAAATAATAATGCTGTAGCAGCTAACAAACGCAAGGTAATTACCATATATTTTCATGTCTGATTTATGTGTTGTTGTTGTTATTATTATTATTATTATTATTATTATTATTATTATTATTATTATTATTATTACTGTATAATCCCAAATATCACTTACACTTTTTTTGAAAACGCTTCTAAAAATTGGGTGCGGGTCTTATTCAAGCCTTTTATTTTGCGGCGTAATACTTCACATGTCTTAGGGAATGTTACATTTTTTCAGTTTTAAGGGTTGGCACTGCGTTCAACCACATCTTCCAACAGCGTTTGTTTGAAAATGAGTGGACATGTGTGTTCTCTCTTATGCATTTCATATGATAATGGAGATTTGTTCTGTAATATAAATGTGTGTAAAACTTTCCTAAAAGTCGGCTGTAGTTTATAAGCTCAGTAAAATTATTTCTAATTACGGTACAACCCTGAAATCAAACATCGGCACAATCGTGGTTGCCGTGGCTTGGCAACCGAGTTTCTTAGCGCGCGCTTCCCCAACCCCAACCCCAAACACACTTTTCTTTTATTGTAAATGCTCGGCGACAGTCAGTCTACAGTCTTGTGTTCTTAGAGTGCCACTTGTAAACATGAATTCAACAAAAGCGTTTGCGGTCTTTTCCTGTAAGTGAAAAACTGAAAGTTATAAAGGAAGTTGAAGTTATTGGAAATTGTGCTGCTGGTAGGAAATACGATATAGATGAATCTTGTATTCAAGATTGGAGAAAGAAGAAAGAAGACAGTAGTGGTAATCAAAGAGCTTTCCGCGGGCAGAGTGGACAGTTTCTTGAAACTGAAAGGATTCTGTACAAATACGTAACTGAAATGTGGGAATGGGGATACGGCGTGTCTACCGAAATGTGCCAAATAAAAGCATTAGAAATTGCAAAAGAACAACTGTTTTCCTTCCAGCGCCATATAATTCAGTTGCAAAAGAAAAATTTGTATCTGCTTTCCCAAATTGGAAATGCAGATCAGAAGTCAGTCTCATTTTGAAATGCCATTGGACAGTACTGAGAATGCTAAGGGGTCAAAAAGTGTTATCATCAGAATGGGTGTGTTACAGTCAGAACTCAGGACTCCGGTTGGATGGACAGTCTACTAGTGGAAGACAAATACGCGGTCATACAGCAGAAGCTGTGCAAAGCAAACCAAGGACGCAAAAACTGATCTAGCTATCATTCCGGGCAGATTGACGTCTATGTTACGGACGTTGGATGTCTGTGTAAACCATACGTTCAAAGCAGCCTTGAAACAGCTGTATACAGAGTGGGTGGTGACTGACAATCATGCACTGACAATAACTGGTCGTATTAAGCGCCCGGAAGTTCAACTACTTTGTTTGTGGGTATAGACGGCATGGGATCGTATCTCTGGTGAGCTCGTCCAAACAATTTTCCAGAAGTGCAATATTTCTAATGCTATGCATGGCAGTGAAGGCGTTGTGTGGGAAAGTGTTAGTGAAAGCTCTGAAGTTGGTACTTCTGATGATGAATGAAGTGTTGACTATCGTTCTGTGATTGATAACTTTTTCTGTGTGTGTTTTAAATAATTTATTCTGAATTATTTCAAGGACACTTAAAAACTGTGTGAAACTATTTTAAATTTCTGAAACATATGTCGTGAAATGACATTCTTGTTCTGTAGCAAGTATTGTAAATAAATGTTGCCATTGATGCTTTCGTGGCCCGTACTTATAGACATGATATAGACTTTTGGGCTTATGGCGTTTCAAGAAAATAAGGTGAAATTCTTTACGTTTCGCAGAGAACTGTGCTCTGCGTCATCAGAAGAAAATCTCGACTGTCCACGAGAAAGGCTTCTTAAACAACGAGCTTTGAATTTAGACGTCTAAGCTCGTTGTTTAAGAAGCCTTTCTCGTGGACAGTCGAGATTTTCTTCTGATGACGCAGAGCACAGTTTTCTGTGAAACGTAAAGAATTTCACCTAATTTTCTTGACACAGCATAACCCCAAAAGCCTCTATCATGCCTATTGTAAATAAATTAGTGATTTTTTTTTTTATATATATATATATATATATATTTTTTTTTTTTTTTTAGATATAGGGTGCGGGTCTTATTCAGGGGCTGGAGGTACTTGGGATTATACGGTATTATTATTTATTTATTTCCCATAAATTGATCATTGCAATTTAGGGGTGGTGAATAGGTAAAGGGCATGGCTTCGCATACATCAAGGTGCCTCCATCCCCATGTAAATTACAGTACTATAATAATTACAATTGTAGGAAAGCACTTGCTTATATACATAAACCATGGATAGTCTACTTACCCAAACCATTATTCAGCCACAGCAAATTGCATGTTGCACTATCTCGAGCAAGATCTTTTGAAAATATTATCGGCCCGGATACGACCAAGGGCTGTTGACCTTTGATATTAGGCCCCTTAAAACAAGCATCAAGCAACAAGATACGACCGAATGGTCGAAGCACAGATAACATTGTTTGGAAACAAGTTCTATAAACTACATTGCAAATGAATCAGTTATAATGTACCGGTATTAAATGTTCATAAAATTATGGAAAAGTGCAGGCAAAACAATATGACTGCGATAGACACATCAAGACGAGTTATCTGATTTATAAGGAATGCTGCAGAGCAGCAGGGTCTACTAGTTTGATTTATTACTACAAATCGGCCATACCAATCAGTGTTAATGACTGGGATCCATAGAATTACAACAAAAAGATACTTCAAATTTACATTAGATATAAATACCTAGCTGTTTTACCCGTTCTTGGCGGATATTACTTAGCATATGCATGATTACACTTTTGACGACCTCTCAAGTTGCTCCCGATATTCTGAAGCATGTAGGTGGGCATACAGCTGTTTGTGAATAGTCTGACTTACACACTTCATGGCTCTCTGTAACCATATGCAGATTCATCCTTTCTTTTTTTTTTTACATTATTGCTGCTACCGTGGTAGGGTATTGCTGCTACCGTGGTAACTATGCTGCTTCCCTTCGGCCCCTGCACCCGCATAGAACTCGACCTTCAAAGTCCGTGTCTTTACAGTAGAACCTTGATAATTCAAAATAAGTTAATTCAAAATCTCGCCTAATTCAAAGCAGCTCTCGTTCCTGGAAACATGAGGTACGGTTTTGCATGTTATTTAAATCGTTTAATTTCCAAAGATCACTTCTCAAAACAGAACAGTTGAAGTGTTTGCAAAAGCAATTGATATCCCATTGGCAAACCTCGAAAACTAAGAGGTACGAGCATGGATTACAGAGTTTTTAAATGAAGAGCTGGCATGTGTGAAAACTCTACGCGAGAATGATTTACAGTGGAACCTTGATTCTCCGTTTTTGGAGGGACCACGGGGAAAAAACGTACAACACGAGAAAACGGAAAATTCTGGAATGAATGAACCGTCAACAATTTGGCTAAACATCACAAAAATGAAATATGTATACTTTTATAATCTTACAAACACCCCTAATCCAAACCAAACTACAGGCCTAACGGGCCTTCCGCCTACCAAGCGACCGTCCTCAGTCCAAAGGCCTGCAGATTACGATGTGACGCACGGTCAGTGTGACGAATCCTCTCGGCCAATATTCCGGCCTCTCTAGACTGGGGGCTGCCATCCCACCATTCAATAGCTCCTCAATTAAAGGTAATCATAGAATGAGTGAACCTGGAACCAGCCCTCATATCGAGGTAAACATGCCTGACCTGGCCGATAATCGGACCCTGGCTCTCCGGGTGAGAGCAGGCAAGTTAGACCGCGGGGCCGGCTTCAAACATTAATTACCGGTACGTGACTTAAAAATCTCGAAACTTTACATTCAGTTTTACCAGGGAAACTTCGTCAGTTTCCTCTGAAAACTTCTTTCAGTTCAGCGACTTTGATTAGCCAGAGCCATACTCTGCGAAAAATCTAATACGGTACCCGTGATGACAAGCCAAACAACAATTGACCACAAGTAGTTTTTAATTATCTATCTAATAAAATAAAGCACATTAAATACAAAAGCACCCAACATGATCGCAAAATCCTCTTTTTTTAAAATTCCATTGTAATTTGGTCACCGGTATACTGTTCATAGTCAGTTTATGGAAATCTTGTACCGCGTAAATTAGGCCTACATCGGCTTTTCAAGGTTATGTTGAACTCTAGAATATGGTTTTGAATGTAAGTATCGATCTTCAAGTTCTCATATGCATTAAATTCAATTCTGCCCGTCACTAATCATAATCAAATTGGAAAGAGAAAAAATATCATTAACACTCCCGAAATTATGATTATTCGCGACCTTGAGCTCAGCTGGAAAGCGCACTCGTTGTACAAGTCTGTACGAGTGCGAACTTATACAAAGCTTTAAATGTAACGTGCGCAAATAAAACAACTGCAGTTTTCACAACTTTTGAACACAAAAACGTGAAATTCCCAGTCTTATATTAGGACGAAAACAGTAATAGGCAATCTCAAAACCTCCCATGGCTTTATGTATGTAAGGTGCAACGTCTGTTCTGGTCTCGACAACATAATCGTGTACAATAATATTAAAATACTACTGTAAATTTATGTTACTTAAGAAGGAGCAGTTTCGATTCCTGCCTGAAAGCCCAGTGACTATACAGTGCCCTGAGAGAAATGCCGAAAACCTGTTCGGCGATACACTCAAAAAGAGTAAAAAAACATAAACATCTAACCCTGGACATAATCTAGACGTTTTGCAAGTATGAACTTTTGACGAAATTCGTTTCAGGTTCAAGTAGTGCTGTCGAAGAAATGCACTATGTTTCCTTCCACTTGTTGTGGATACCCTCTGCTTTATTATTTCCACGAATTCTCTAAACAATACCACCGGAATGCGATGCTAAGATGTTCCCTTATGCAAGTTCGCCGCCGATCGCTTTTCCAGTACAGTACTTCCTCAAATTACTGGTAGGCCTACTGCCATGACGAGACGTTAACACCAAGATCCGTTAGTATGCTGTAGCCGTCCTTTCATGAGATATAGTTTCTTGAAAAACACGTGATCGAGGATTTAGCGTTGATGGGACTGAAAATTCTGGACGGTTGATCTTGGAAATAGTTTCTTTGAGGAACGGATAATACAGGATTTTTACAACGTGATTTAATTAGGATGCTCACAGGACCACGTAATTTGAACGAATAATACGGGATAACGTAATTTCCCGGGAATGTATAATCGAGGTTCTACTGTATTAGATAATATCTAATTGAACCAATGCTGAACTTTTTACAATGCTTTCATTTGAACAGTAATTTTTTCTTGTGGATTTGAGCATTTTGATTTGTTCTGGACTCTAACAAACAATGTTGCCTGTGGGCATGTTTATCTCATAATAAGGCTAATTTTCAGAAAATGTGTACTAATTTTGCTAAAAGTAGATGCTAATTTTTCGAGACCCTACTTATTGAAAAAGAGAAATGGCATTGAATTATAAATACAGAATTCTTTAGAATTTGGGCAAAAAATGCTCTCAATTCCATAAAACTGTGTCAGTTAAGACTTACGAATTTGGTGCATGAATTTGGGTTGAGATCATCTAGTACCAAAGAATCCTATGAATTCCCCTTGTAGAGTAGAATACTATATTGGGAAATAAAGTAAATAATTATCTTATATCGTCTTGGGGAGTTTTCTCGAGATCTCTCTTAATGTGAATGGTAGGGTTAATGACTATCACAGATATTTGGCATCGTTTGATCAAGGTTAAGTTCTCATGGGGATTAGAATTAAGATACTGAACAACCTTGTAGTTTTAAATGGAATTTCAAAAATCCTACAGCGGGGCCAAGGTAATCAGAATCATAGTTGTAGATGGAGTGGACTTAACATTCATCTCCCAACTTTATTAGCTTCTCCATGTATCAGAGGTTGTTCACAGACTCATGATCCCAAGTTCACATATTCTATCTTGTCTGATTTTGAAGAATTCTAGGCTCTTGCTGGCATGTTAAAAATTATTATTATTATTATTATTATTATTATTATTATTATTATTATTATTATTATTATTATTATTATTATTATATTGACATCCAAACTTTGAACACGACACATGGGCAAATCAACCGAGTACCACACTTCAAGTACTTGGGAGAAATACTTGAACCAACGGGAGGCGAGAAGGTTGCCCAGAAAATTCGCCTACAAAAATTTCGGAAAGCCTACGGTAGGGTTCACAACATATACAATAAAAAGTGCTTGTCCCGCCATGCAAAGATCAGACACTATAATACAGTAATAAAGCCCGAAGTCTTATATGCCAGTGAGACCCTTACACTAAACGGGAAAGGTGACCTAGAAAATATTTTAAAAGAAGAAAGGAGAATCCTGAGGAAAATTCTCGGCCCCCGAAAAACAGAAGATGGATATAGACTGAGGTTACGCAGAGAGACAGAAGAGCATTCCAACATTGCAGCAGACATCCGTAAAAGACGTCTGAAATTCTATGGGCACGTCCACAGATTGCCGGCAAGTAGACTGACACACAAGATTCTCACCTACATAGAACATCTAAAAAATATTCCATGGGTACTAGAAGTGAAGAAGGATCTGGAAAAAGCCCAGATAAACCCAAATGACACCGCGGACAGAAGCCTTTATAGGAAAAAAATTAATGGATGGAAAGTGCAACCAGAGAACGAAGTGAAAAAGAAGACTGGAGCAAAGTGGACAGAAGAACGAAAAAGGATCCACGGAGAAAGGATGAGAGCTGTTTGGCAACTCAGAAAACAGAATCGTTAGAGCTTTGCGTGATCCATTGGGTCCATACGCACATAATAATAATAATTATTATTATTTAGAGGAGAATGCTGAATGTGCACATAGGAATTATGATTTTGATTTTTGGTAGAATTGGACTTGGGGGATATGTCACCAAAGTTGTTTTGTGTAAATTGTGCAGAATTTTGAATTTGCTTTACATTTAGCAGCAGCATAGCCATATTTTAACAGTCTCCAATTTTTTAGTGTATCGAGAAATTACCTTGTCATCTAGTAATTGCAAATACCTTGAAGTCTTGATTTTTTCCCCCAACTCTTCATTACAGAGAAAGTTAGCAATAGTGATAGATCACTACCTTGTTGAATCCCTTTTCTCACGAACCCTGAGAATAAATGTTGTATACTAATTGGATATGCGATAAATGCTTGCTCAGCTTTTATAAATCTTTTCAATAAATGTGGCAAGTACCATATTTCCTTGTGTGTTAGACCCCCTTACTTTTTAAGACAAGATAAAGGGAAAAAAGTAAAGCTCGCATATAAGATCCCCCCACCGTAATTCATCAGAGGAAAACAACAATTCCGCTTCAAAGCGGGTACAGGCCGTACTGCAGCTCCAATTCCATCACACAAATGAATGAATAGTTTCACCCTTCTGACTCGCGCAGTGTGAAACCACACATCAAAGTCATGCAGTACGCCTGTGTTTCGTAGCTAAGAAATGTCCGCCTCTGTAGCTTACTGCAGTTCCGATGACGGTGCACAAATAGGTAAACAGTTTCATATGTCCTACCCGTGCGTTGCAAACACGTATCAATCATGTAATATATCTGTGTTTTGCAGTTAAGAATGTCCGCCAGCATTACGGTTAGCACAATTAGCTGGCATTCTTGGGGGCCCGAGTTTGATTCCCAGTACAGCCATAGATTTAAGAATGGGAGGAAGGTTGGTATGCGATATAGGTATTTTTTTTGGAGAAGTAGGTTTAAAATATGTTAAAAACAATATAACCATAACAACTGTTTTACTTGTCAACGTACCTAACAAATAATAATAATTAACTATTTTCACGGTTTTAGAAGACACCAAACAAATCATATTATGTGTTGATAAAAACATGGAGACGAGCATATAAAATTAACTTTACAAAAGAAAATTTTAATATGTTCCTATTCGGTACATACAAAGGGCACTAGGAAGGTTTTACAATACGCAGAAACGGTTGGCTGGACATCCCTGTTATGGTAAAGGATGAAAAGAGGGGTGAAAACTGGTCTAGAAGACAGCAAGGCGCGACCTTCACACCAAGCAGTGGGATTGAAAGCTAGTTAAGTTGTCAGTGTGGTCTAAAGGTGAATATCGCGCAATTATCCGCTACAATTTTGCTCGTGGATTAACTGTTGACTAGTGCCTGGAGGCTATGACTCCTGTGCTGGCGAAAGACTGTCCACGTCGGACAACAGTTTTCCACTGGTACAAAGAGTTCCAGAGGGGAAATTTTGGGGTTGAAGACGATCCTCGTTCTGGGCAACTTTCTGAATCAGTGACTGAGGAAAACATTGAAGCTGTGAGGAAAATGTTGTAGCAAGAGAGGCGATTGTCATATCGGCAGGTAGAAGAGACCCTCCACATCCCTGCACCAGCTATTCATTCAGTTCTACATGATCATCTCCATGTTAGAAAGGTTTGTTCCCTTTGGGTGCCCCATTCACTTTCAGAGGAACAAAGGGCACATCGAGTGAAATGGTGCCGAAAAAGGCTAAAACAGTTTGAAAATGGGACTTCGCGTAACGTCAGTAGCATCGTTACAGGTGATGAAACTTGGCTTTATTATTACGATGTCTCAACAAAATCCCAGAACAAGGTGTGGCTGTTTGGAGATGAGGGTGCTCCTGTGACTGTGCGAAAGTCAAGATCGGTGAAGAAAAGGATGATTGCAGTATTCTTCACTAAACGGGGCGTCCTGACTCGGTTTGTGCTAGAAACACAAAGGATAGTTACTGCGAAGTGGTACAGTGAGACTTGTGTGCCTTAGGTCATCAAGCAGCTCCGTCCAAGGTCATGGCTCAACACTTGGCTCTTGCATTATGACAATGCTCCAGCACATCGTGCTAATGTAACAATGGATTTCCTTGCCAGACCAGGGTTGACTGTGCTTGATCAACCTCCATACAGTCCTGATCTTGCCCGATGTGACTTCACACTCTTCCCAGAAGTGAAGATAAAACTGAAAGAGCGGCATTTTGCATCCGACAAGGAGCTTCTGACAGCATGAGATCAAGAGTGTGAAAATGTAACCGAAGAAAAGTGGCAGAGTTGGTTCAGTGACTGGTTTTGATGTATAGAGAAGTGTATTGAGTGCGGTGGAAATTATTTTGAAAAAGTCTAAAGCGTTCACTCACATTGCAAAACTTTCCTAGTGCCCTTTATATATATCTCCATCATTAGGTGGAGTAATAAAAGTCAAACATGTTTCGACTCGTTTGAGCCATCTTCAGTGAAAAGAGGGGGTTAAAGTTATTTACATAATAGAAGCTAAAAATGGGGTTAAAGTTGAAGTTATTTAGCTTCTATTATGTAAGTAACTTTAACCCCCTCTTTTCACTGAAGATAGCTCAAACGAGTCAAAACATGTTTTACTTTTATTACTCCATCTAATGATAGAGATATATACAGTAGTATATATGTATTGAATAGGACGACACATTAAAATTTTCGTTTGTAAAGTGAAAACCGTCAGTACGGAATGATCTTGTAATGTACGAAATTAAACATTATGTTAATAAATGCATTACCTTCCCATCTTTAGAAATCTGTAAATACGGGAAGCTTTCCTTTTTTAGCTGCCTCTGTGGATCAGTTGGTAGAGTGTCGGCCTCCGGATCCCAAGATAGCGGGTTCAAACCCGGCAGAGGTAGTCAAGTTTTTGAAGAGCGGAAAAAAGTCCATTAGACACTCCATGTCGTACGATGTCGGCATGTAAAAGATCTCTGGTAATACATTTGGTGTTTACCCAACAAAATTCATTAAATCACAGCCATAGACGGCCAAGAGAGTTTCGGTTTACTCGGTCTGCTATCTAGTGGGCCTAGAGTAAAACGGAACATCGAAATTGACAAGCAGACAGCCAGATGGCATCAAATTGAAATGTCTGCACACGGTAGCTGAGGCCATACGATTATTATTATTATTGTTCCTTTTTTAATTTTTGAGTTCTGGAACTTCCAGCACTATCCAGACACAAACAATGTGGTCTTTCTATCTCAATTACAGCTGTTTAGGTAAATTCTGTGATAAATGTAGAAAACATGCATGAAATACACTTAAAAATAAAGATCTGGCTTTCAATAGTTGCAGTTATCCAAAGAATGCGTCTATGTATTACGTTCAGAAGTACAACTCATAACATTTGCTAGCGATCAGCTGATGGTTGGAGTGCTTTCTACAGTACAGCTTTATTCGGAATGGGTGGCTTCTGCTATATAATATACACCAAATGGGAAAATACAAAGACCATTCCTAGAAACAATTTGTGAATAGATTCTCACTGTTTGGATCTTGAATCAGGAACAAAATTATATTTTTAAATTTTAAAAACACCGGGATCTTGAATGCCGTCGATAACACTGAAGTTGACACCATTTTGGATGATGACAACGTCGGCAACAGGAAAGGTGGCCGCTTGAGGTGACGGTAATTAAAATGAAAGTAGTGATTAGATTTTCTGTGTGATAGGCCCGCTGCTCAACTGACAGAGACAAATGACTGACCATTAAGTTCTTTTTCATTCTTTTGTATTAATATTGTATAATATGATAAATAAAACTGTATGTCCAAACTTTATCCCTTTTCCCTACGGGGTCAAGTATGAAGTGAGATGAATCTTCATAGCTAGTTTTTATGACTGGATGCCCATCCTGACATCAACCTCATCAGAGGAGTTAATGAGATGAAACGAATGCCGTGATATAAGAATAAATAAAACTGATTATATTTCCAGTATATATAGACCTAAGAGTCATATGGTCACCATATCTTGTTTTTAAATTTAGAAATTCTGCCTTCCAATGAAGATAGCCAATAAAACTCAGAATACAATCATAAATTTGTTTTAAGAATAGTGTAGGTTACATATACTGTATGTACAATTTATAGTTCTTTATATCCAGAAGTCACCACACAAAATGTTATATTGGACCCCCCTTACTTTTTTGCTGCTATAAAAGTGGAATTAAATGGGGATCTAATACACAAGGAAATATGGTATAAAAAATATGTTTGTCTGCAGTGAAACAGATTAAGTAACATTACTTGTGATAACTTTTATTATTCAGCCTATTTAATTTTTCTTAGGTTGAAGAAAAGAAGACTGCAAACAATAAAAAGGCGAAAGGCGGTGGTGGCGGAGGCAAGTTCAGAAGGCCTAAATGATCGATATAAGGACAACAATTGGAACGTTTCTGTAGGATTCAGATTCCGCCTAGCTGAGGCATCATGTGAACAACAGAACGTACTATAATATCTGGAAATTCAACCATTTGGCTGCTACAAGTGTGGAAGTTGTTATTTTATTTCTATGGACTTATACAGACATTTGCAAGGTGACATTATTTTGTGAAGTTAGTTTTATTGAAAAGCAAGATTAACTTTTAAGAAATTTGTGAAGGCTACTCCTTTGTGTGATATTTTTGTGTGGCATCTATCTGTGAATACAGAAATATTAATATTGCGACATGAATTTTCCTTAAGTTTGCTCATAGAAATATTAATGATAAAGGAGTGCTTTGAACCTCCATTTTCCTATAATTAATAAATAATATTAATTCAGAAACATTCAAGAAGACCTGTATAATATGAAGACATGCATAGTATCTTATATGTTGGGAGCCTAGATGTTAGACCCTTTAAAAACAATCTCTTGAGAATTAAATCAATCAGTCAAGTCACTTTCTGTTTTCCTTCACTGTTTAAAATGGGTATCGTTGGAATTGCAATACCACATGTGATTTGCTGTTTTGTCATGCTTCATTTGGAGAAAATTCTAATTTTGTTCCCTCTGAGCACACTACTTTCAGAGTGCTATGCATGAAGGATGAAGACAGTTCCTTCAAATGCTGCTACACATACAAGACTGTATTGACATCCATTGTCAAACATTTGAATGGTTACAGATGTGATTGTCATATACTGATTCATATTCTGATTCCCTATGTGAATCAACATCTACATCATATACTGTGTATACACAAATAATGTGCACACCCTAATTTTAGGAATGAAAGTTTTTAAAAAATGTTTTTATCTGTATGGCTTTGTTAAAAACCATAAATACTGCAGTACAATAAATACATCTGGTCTGAATCAGCAGTTTGCGAGAGTAAATACAGATTTCTCTGCAGCAAACTGGCTACAAATCTGTGGAAATCCAGAACATTTTCTTCATAATTGGCTGGTGAACATTGTGCAATGCTAGTTTTCTCATAAAAGATTAAGTTACAACCCATAATTTTAACTCTCTTGCTTTTGCTATGGCTGATATAGATGTTGATTCCCATAGGGAATCTGAAATATTTGTACCGAATGAGTAAATTTGTAATACCAATATAAATGGTCCATTATTGGACATTATAAATTCTCCAGCTAACTCACTCCTGCTTACCAGCGTTTCGCTCCTGTGTGCTAGGCTGGGCTCATCAGTTGGTACCTAGCACACCTACCAAGACGCATGGCTAGTAGTGCATACCGTGGAGGCCACTGCATAGGCTAATTGTAGCCACCAGCAGTGCCAATGCATTATGAGATACTTTGTCTCATTACCAAAAATTAATGCCTGCTTGGCCATCAGATGATATAGATGTTGATTCCCATCTGGAATCTGAAATTTTTGTTCCGAATGAGTAAATTTATAATACCAATATAAATGGTCCAGCCTAGCACACGGGGGCGAAACGCTAGCGAGCAGGAGTGAGTTAGCTGGAGAATTTATAATGTCCAATAATGGACCATTCGAGATAGAATAGCTGATTGTGAACATAATATTTCCAGTGTTGTTATGATAAATCATAAGGAAATACAAAAAAGACTAACCTAATATAGTGTTAGCTGTAGTTGTTGTCCGTATATGAGCTGTATTACGCTTTTTATATTGCAGAGAAACATAATTCTACAACATAACCTCTATGAATTGCTTACGATATTACATTATCCCATTCATGTTTTACAGATGTCTGATTAGTGGGATATAGAGGGTTATTCAGCTAAGTTGTCCATCTCAAATAACATATGGACTGTACAAGATAGAATGGCGTCAATATCCTCTGAGGTAATGCTATTAACTTTGTTTTTAAAATAGAACTACACTGCTTTCTACACCTAGTCTTAAATCTACAAGCATTACAAGTTCAGCACTGTGATTATTCCGAAAATCGATCCAAGTACGTCTTGAAAAAGTGTAGTGTATTCAAATGCGCTTCATTTGCCAGCTGGGGACTGCCCTGTTCGATTTGCGCTATGTGTGAAACATGAGCTAGCTATTGACATGCAGAGTTGCTTCACCTTTTTCTGACAGCTATGTATTCGCTCTGCTGTGCTCATAAAAGCACTATGACCCCCTGTGGGTGGGGGAAGCAGACGAAGAATACACCCACGGTATCCTCTGCCTGTCGTAAGAGGTACTAAAAGGATCAACCAAGGGATGATTGTATTAGAACCATAAAAGTACCTGTGGTTAGTACCATCACGTTGGGAACACCATGGGTTGCCTTTACTTGCAAGTAGTACCACTATGTTAGGTAGACAATAGGTTTGTGTAGTAGCACCAGAGAGTGGTTCACTGTGAGTTTCCAGTACCTGTCATTAGTACCATTGTGAGAAACACCACGGGTCTGGATGTTGCCTGTGATTAGTATCACTATATGAACGGCACCGTGGGTCTGCGTTGCCTGTGATTAGTACCCACTATATGAAGAACATCATGGGTTTGCATTGCCTTTGAATGGCGCCATCATGTGAGAAAAACCATAGGTCTGCATTACCTGTGCGACGTACAATACTTGTGAGTATTACCATAATATGTAGAACGCCATGAGTCTACGCTACTTTTGATTAGTACCGCAACATGACAAATACCATGGTTCTACTTTACTAGCAATAAGTACCAGTATGAAGGGCTGTTGACCTGGATTTTGATACCCCTTTAGACAACAAGCATCCTCGATTCAGCAGGATTGTGCTTTAGAAGCAGTCCCTTGGTCAGTAATACTATTGTTTATGATAGATTCTCGGTTGGATCCACTTTTTGTTTTAAATTCATATCCATCCATTCATTCATCATCACATTTTTTATTCTGATCAGTGGATGATTTTGAACTTTTAAATTGTCATTACATTTCATACCATTATGGGCCGAATATCTAGATGTTAGGCCCCTTTAAACCAGAAGCATAATCATCTTCAAAAGCACTATGATCAAATGTATGATATAACATCTTTAACATCGCCATAGGTAACAGGAACCGTAGGTAACACTCATCGATTCTTCAAAGAGTGAATAAAAGAAAGAGAATGGCCACGAAGGCTGTGAAAATGAAAGACTCATTAGGCTTCTGAAACCTAATACTGTCAGGATCAGAAAAAAAAAAACAAGGGTTGACTGAAGGAAGTCGGATATCCATTTTTCCTTCACCTGTGTTTGCTACAAGAAAAGGATATAAGAAATTCTGGTACATGCTGCAAACAACGTTCATTTGTCGACAGTCATGGCCAGCTCATTCCCACCATTTAAGTACAGTAAAACCTCGTTAATTCGAAGTCGTTGGGACTCAAAAATCGGACTTCGAATTACGTGATTTCGAATTAACCGCCAATTCGAAATTCAGAAGTACCAACCCTTGCCGCGTTACAAAATATACTGCATGCATTTAACCTTGATTCACAGTTTATACCTTTCAAATGCCATGAAAAAAGAACTATTTCCAAAATGTATCCAAGAAGGTGCATTTACAGTATTCAAATAATACACTCGGATATCTCACTGGTAAACATAACCTCACGCAACGAAAGAAAAAAAAAAAAAAGCACGATTCAAAGACGAAGAGAAATCTATGCTCGCTCCCATGTGCAAGTGCTTTATTAATTGGATTACTATACTGTAAGCATTTTAGATGCCTTGTATTTACACAGAAAGTACCCGATGCCCTTAAAATCGAACTTTCGTATGACTCTATCCTTGTACGATTTCCCGCCATGGCACTTCTCTCGTACTTCAGAAATGTAAACACTTGCCGCGTCACGAAGTATTCTAAGATCCATTAATACATGCAATCACCTCGATTCACAGTTTAAACCTTTCAAATGCCATGGAAAAAACTATTTCCGAAATGTATCCAACAAGGTGCATTTACAATGTTCAAATAATGCACCTGGATAAATCACTGACTAACATAACCTCACGCAACGAAAGAAAGAAAAAAAAGCACGATTCAAAGACGAGGATAAATTATGCCGGTTCCCCTGTGCAAATGAATTATTTTTTGGATTTCTTTACTGTTTGCATTTTTATTATAGATGCTTTGTACTGGCATGGAAAGTGCCCGACGTTCTTAAAACATCGTGTCTTATCGAAGTTTCCTATGACGAGGGAATAAAGTATCTCGCTTCCATGCGCATTGCAATGCACTACTATGACCCCCATCCCTCACACTGTACGGTTTCCAGGCTGGCAATTTCTCCTTTAAAACAATAAGACCGTTTGGGCTCGCATTAAAATAAAGCAATGCAGTTTCACCGGCAATGTCAATATTGCTCAGTGCCTACGAATTTATTATATTTGCCACGTTTTTTCGTCAACTGTCGGCATCGCCAGTGTTCACGGATTCTATTTTCCCGCACACTGCTTGTTGCGTGATATTACGGCGTTCCTTAAAAGGTTGAACAAACAAGAATTCCGATTTCATTCAACTTAGCAATCATGAAGCGCACTGTTGACCCACCGAAGTGAGTGTAAGTGCGGAAAGCTACCCCTCCACGTTCCGGAACGCGCGTTCTATTATGACGCGGAGCGGATAAATTTAGAGTTGAAATTACTCTGTAACATACTATTGTTTTAAAATGTAAAGGCAGTTTCGAATTAAAAGTCTGAATTTCGGTAATGGGGTCGACATTGTACTTCGAATTACGAATTATCCGTATTTCGAATTAAACAATTGAAATAACATGCAAAACTGTATCTCATGTTTCCGGGAACGAGAGCTTCTTCGAATTAGGCGGGATTTTGAATTAACCGATTTCGAATTATCGAGGTTCTACTGTATTATCTAACGGGCAAAGCTATTTCGTATTTTATTTGTTTTGTGGTGTTGCAACGTCCACTATTCTGAACTCCAATTACATTTGAACTACACATGTAAACAGAATTCAGTTTTGTATAATGTGACGAAGTCGTAATCTCATTTCATTTTCAGAACTAGGTTCTAAATTACTGGGTGAGTTGGCTGTGCGGTTAGGGGTGCGTGGCTGTGAGCTTGCATCTGGGAGATAGTGGGTTCGAATCCCACTGTCGGCAGCGCTGAAGATGGTTTTCCGTGGTTTTCCATTTTCACACCACACCTTAATTAAGGCCACGGATGCTTTCTTCCAACTCCTGAGCATTTCCTATCCCATCGTCGGCATAAGACCTATCTGTGTCAGTGCGACGTCAAGCCACTAGCAAATAAGAAAGTTCTAAGTTGATCTCCAGTCAGATGTCTTTATGCAACCTGTTGTGATAATTTAATAAATGTGATTATAAAGGATCGTAGTCTTACTAAGTAATGTCAGGGAAGTGTGTGAAAGAAATCAGAGGGGCGTGGTAGGTACAGAACAAGTAAAAATATTTGTCAAGTTTTAATAAATGAATATATTGTAGTATTGCCAAAATCGTTTACAAAGAAGCAAGACCAAAAAGGGAAAGATTTAAACACCAAAAAAAGAGAAACGTCAGTACACAACTAGTTACGTTTTTTTTGTTTTGAGCCACTAAATATTGTTTTAAACATTGATAAATGCAAAATCTATTACAAATGACACCAAAGTAGAGATTAATACCCAATAAAAAAAGCAAACCCGAATGGGAAAAGGATAGGGATGAGGAAAGCTAAAAAGGGACGCACAACTCAACCGGCAGGAGAATAAAACGGGAATAAGCCCAATTTAAAAAAAAAAAACTAAGGGGGGAAAACATTAAGGACGGATAGAACATTCCACTGAGTCAGTCACTGTGTTTTCAGCCATTCAAAATCTTCATGATAAAACACTGTTGCCACGGCACAAGGGAAAAAATTCGAAGTTTTTTAAATGGTGATGCAAAAATACCAAGAGAGCCTGAAAGGCTGTCGAAAAGATATTAAAATTTGAGTAACATTCTTAGCTCACCATCTGCCTTGTAGAAAGAGTTCCAATTAAAACCAGCGTGACCAGCACGCTGCGAAGAAAGCAATTAAGAGCCTCCACACACCAGCACAGTCGAATCCCGGACTGATGAGTCGGGGGGGGGGGGGAATGCGAGTTTATATAGTAGAGAAAGTTGGCATGTGAAAGAAACTGGAACTATCACGAGGTGTAGATTGGCAGGTGTGATGTGGCAATGTGACGTAACAGGCGGCCCAGAGCAAGTTGATGCTCGCCAGTACAGCAGCTCATACCGAGGAGAGATGGCCGGGAGAACCAGTGAACAAGGTATGTCCATATATGAGTGTGTTGTAGACAGTAGTAGCATGGGAGAGGACATTACATGAACCCCTCCTCTCTTCCCCCCGCAGCAGAAGGAGACGATGTCCAAAAATGTTGATGTTGAAGGTGAATCCCCTTCGAGTGCCGCTGATCTCGGAGAAGCGATGATGGTCAATGAGAGGGAAGGAGAAAAAGGGAAAACAACTGAAAAAGAAAGGAAAATAGGAAGAGAAAACTGTTGAGAACAAGAGGGCAGGTGGGAGGGTGAAGAGAAGGTGAGGGAATAAATGGTTCAGTGGAAAGGGAAAAGGGTTCACAATACAAGTAGTTTGATGGAAAAATTTAATTTGGAAATATACATACATTATCATTATAGACTGTTATGCCTTTCAGCGTTCAGTCTGCAAGCCTCTGAGAATTTACTAAACGTCGCCACAATCCTCGATTTGCAACTAGTGTTGTGGCCTCATTTAGTTCTATACCCCTTAAATTGTTAGAAACCGAACCTAACCATCGTCGTCTTGGTCTCCCTCTACTTCTCTTACCCTCCATCGCAGAGTCCATTATTCTCCTAGGTAACCATTCGCCTCACATGACCCCACCACTGAAGCCGGTTTATGCGTACAGCTTCATCCATAGAGTTCATTCCTAAATTAGCCTTTATCTCCTCATTCCGAATACCCTCCTGCCGTTGTTCCCACCTGTTTGTACCAGCAATCATTCTTGCTACTTTCATGTCTGTTACTTCTAACTTATGAATAAGATATCCTGAGTCCACCCGACTTTCACTCCCGTAAAGCAAAGTTGGTCTGAAAACAGATCGATGTAAAGATAGTTTCGTCTGGGAGCTGACTTCCTTCTTACAGAATACTGCTGATCGCAACTGCGAGCTCACTGCATTAGCTTTACTACACCTTGATTCAATCTCACTTACTATATTACCATCCTGGGAGAACACACAACCTAAATACTTGAAATTTTCGACCTGTTCCAGTTTTGTATCACCCATCTGACATTCAATTCTGTTGAATTTCTTGCCTACTGACATCAATTTAGTCTTCGAGAGGCTAATTTTCATACCATACTCATTGCACCTATTTTCTAGTT
The DNA here is from genome assembly GCF_040414725.1 of Anabrus simplex. Classification (NCBI taxonomy): domain Eukaryota; kingdom Metazoa; phylum Arthropoda; class Insecta; order Orthoptera; family Tettigoniidae; genus Anabrus; species Anabrus simplex. The sequence goes on from NC_090265.1 coordinate 332,365,835, forward strand.
CCCAGATATTAGACTGTAGGCTTTCGGCACAATCTGCCATTAGGACCAAATCGTCAGCATAGGCCAGACTGCTTACTACATTTCCACCTAATTGAATCCCTCCTTGCCATTTTATACCTTTCAGCAGATGATCCATGTAAACTACGAACAGCAAAGGTGAAAGATTACAGCCTTGTCTAACCCCTGTAAGTACCCTGAACCAACAACTCATTCTACCATCAATTCTCACCGAAGCCCAATTGTCAACATAAATGCCTTCGATTGCTTTTAATAATCTGCCTTTAATTCCATAGTCCCCCAGAATGGCGAACATCTTTTTCCTCGGTACCCTGTCATATGCTTTCTCTAGATCTACGAAACATAAACACAACTGCCTATTCCTCTCGTAGCATTTTTCAATTACCTGGCGCATACTGAAAATCTGATCCTGACAGCCTCTCTGTGGTCTGAAACCCCACTGGTTTTCATCCAGCTTCCTCTCAACGACTGATCGCACCCTCCCTTCCAAGATACCAGTGAATACTTTGCCTGGTATACTAATCAGTGAAATACCTTGATAGTTGTTGCAATCCTTCCTGTTCCCTTGCTTATAGATAGGTGCAATTATTGCTTTTATCTAATCTAAAGGTACCTTACCAACACTCCACGCTAATTTTACTACTCTATGAAGCCACTTCATCCCTGCCTTCCCACTATACTTCACCATTTCAGGTCTAATTTCATCTATTCCTGCTGCCTTATGACAATGGAGCTTTTTTTTACCATCCTTTCCACTTCCTCAAGCATAATTTCACCAACATCATTTTCCTCCTCCCCATGAGCTTGGCCGTTTGCAACACCACTAGGTTGATTTCCTTTTACATTGAGAAGATGTTCAAAATATTCCCTCCACCTCTCCAGTGATTCCCTGGGATCTATTATGAGTTCACCTGAATTACTCAAAACACTGTTCATTTCCTTTTTCCCTCCCTTCCTAAGATTCTTTATTACTGTCCAGAAAGGTTTCCTTGCTGCTTGACCTAGCCTTTCCAGGTTATTACCAAAATCTTCCCATGACTTCTTTTTGGATTCAACAACTATTTGTTTCGCTCTGTTTCTTTCATCTATGTACTAATCCCTGTCTGCCTCGGCCCTTGTTTGGAGCCATTTCTGATAAGCCTTCTTTTTACGTTTACAGGCTGCTCTCACTTCATCATTCCACCAAGATGTTCGCCTTCCATCTTTACACACGGTTGTTCCTAGGCATTCCCTTGCTGTTTCTACTACAGCATCCCTATATGCCACCCATTCACTTTCTATATCCTGAACCTGCTTACTGTCTACTGTTCGAAACTTCTCACTGATCATATCCATGTACTTCTGTCTAATTTCCTTGTCCTGGAGATTTTCTACCCTTATTCGTTTGCAGACAGATTTCACTTTCTCTACCCTAGGCCTGGAGATACTTAGTTCACTACAGATCAGATAGTGGCCTGTATCATCGAAAAATCCACGGAAAACTCATACATTCCTAACAGATTTCCTGAATTCAAAGTCTGTTAAGATGTATTCTATTATGGATCTGGTACCCCTAGTCTCCCATGTGTAGCGGTGAATAGCCTTATGCTTGAAGAATGTATTCCTAACAGCTAAACCCATACTAGCACAGACATCCAGCAAACGTTTCCCATTCCCATTAGCTTCCATATCTTCCCCACATTTACCAATCACCCTTTCATATCCTCAGTTCTATTCCCAATTCTCGCATTGAAATCGCCCATTAACACTATTCTATCCTTGCTGTTGACCCTGACCACGATGTCACTCAATGCTTCATAAAACTTGTCAACTTCATCCTCATCTGCACCCTCACATGGTGAATACACGGACACAATTCTTGTCCTAATTCCTCCAACTGATAAATCTACCCACATCATTCGCTCATTTACGTGCCTAACAGAAACTATGTTGCGTGCAATGGTATTCCTGATAAAGAGCCCTAACCCAGACTCTGCCCTTCCCTTTCTAACACCTGTCAAGTACACTTTATAATCTCCTCTCTCTTCCTCATTATTTCCCCTTACCCGAGTATCACTTACTCCTAGCACAGCCAGATGCATCCTCTTTGCTGACTCAGCCAGTTCTACCTTCCTTCTTCCATAAGCCCCATTAATATTGATAGCTCCCCATTAAATTCCATTTCGTTCGCCAAGTTGTGTCCAAGGAGTCCTTCGCCTGTCAAATGGGAGTGGGACTCCATTACTCCCATAGGTCCGAGGCTTGCTTAAAATGTTCTGAGCTTGGTAAATTCATGAAGCAGGATGCTACCCTACTTGCACATAGTCCAAGTGAGGATCTCTCCTCTAACGGGTTATGGACCACCGGTGAATTGTATATTCCTAGCCGCCTGAGCACAAGGAGGGCCATGCCTCAGAATATGTCTGAGATGCCCACTTCCATTCCATAGCAACTGGTATCCCGACTGTCGGGACCACTTACTAGGCCACTCAGCCGTTGACCATGGTTCACAAACTAGGACGTAACTACAGTAACCCACAAACACGAATCATACCAGTATCCTAATTTAAAAAAAATTCAACCCTTCTTTTTCAGTCATTTTTACCGCCACTTAATTGTTTTTCTGAAAACAAAAAAAATATGTGGTACTTTATTTTTTTAAAGGTTAAAAATACCAATTTCACGTCTATAATATGTTAAGTTTCTGAGATATACTGTAGGTATGTTCATTTTAAACATTCACCCCCTTTAACACTTCCCCTTAAGCGGATTTTCAGAAAACAAATTATGCATGTTCCTTTACTTTTACAGGAGATTTCAAATACCAGTTTTCACATCTGTGACATGTTACGTTTGTGAGATATATTTTAGATATACTCATTTTAAAAATTCTCCCCTTTTGTCGCTCCTGTTTATCCCCTCTTAAGTAGATCTAAGTTTGATCCTGGGTAACATATAGTATTTTTACTTAATAATAAGTGGAGCATGATAGAATTGAGTAACAATGGATTACGAAATACCGGAGCCGCCAATAGCTGATATACCGATCGCATCAGTGCGGACTAGTGGGAGATAGGATGGGACACAAGTCGTGGATGGTGAAGATGAATTAGGAGATGCTGTAGAGGGTTAGTAAATTGGAACGAAACTGAGATGTGCACCGATGTGTCAGGCAACCCACATCGCACGGGTCAACACCTACTTAAGCAAAGCGACATAGAGTCCCCCTGTAATAAAGACAGCTGGCGTAATGACTCCAAAAAGCTTGGGGTTCTGGTTGTCCATTGGCTTTGAAGTGCTCCCAACAGCTAACCCGCCCTTGGCCCTAAGTTTACCAATACACTAGAATGCCAAAAATCAACTCTAGTTTCTGATTGACTGTTTAAGTCGCATGATGATACATACACAGTGGTGTAAAAATGGAACTTAATAATTGTCTTTCTTATAACCACTCACCTCCAGATCCTCTCCTCCCTTTCCAGTCATTACACACACACACCCTCCTTATCTGTGGTATTTTCTTTTCTGCCATTTTGTTCCTTTCCTCTTGGCACATACCATAATTCAGTTTATACGCAAATACAGCTAAAATACATTATCAAAATGGGATTTGAACTCCATTCTTCATTTCTGGTATGCAAACATTTTAACCACTCTACTGACAAGATATGTAAGCTGTTAGTGGTTATTATCTCATGCAAAAACTAACATGATGCTGGTATTGCCATTATTACTCTCTGTTTATGATCGACTTTTAGTAACTCTCATATTCTAACTGCACTTGCCTAGTAGAAGGAAGTAATTATGCAGTGTGTTCAGAAATTCCCGTTACTAACAACTAGGGCTTGTAGAAGGGACTGAGTAGATAACATTTTGAATAGGAACCCATGTCCAGATACATACGCTTTCCTTGTTACAGATACAAAATTTTCAAATCAAAAGTTTAGATCTCTCATTTCTGCTGAGTGTTAGTAAGCTCACCGGACAAAATATTAGTCACCCTAGTGTGCGTGTGCATGCACAGATGGATCATTAAGCCTGTACAGATGGGACAGCAAACTAGTACTGTGCTCAACCGCATGCGCATTGCTTCTACTTGAACATAAGGCAGTAGCGATCAGTTGAGAAATTAATGTTTAAGCAGACGGCGTATGTCAATATGGGTAGATGTAAGGATGTGACAGAATGGCAAAAAGGGGCAATCGTGTTCGGCCGTACTAATGGTCATACAGTGTGTGAAGTTGCTGGATTTGTTGGTGTTTTACAGCGGACTGTTCAACGTGTCTGCAAGCAGTGGCCACGAAACACGTCAGAATTTGTGGTCGGAAAAAGATCCTGACTGAGAGGGGCCAGAGGCGCGTTTCACGGCTTGTGAATCAAAATCGCTTCCAAACCTGACAGGAATTGCTGCAGTCAGTGAATGAAGGTCCATCCCAACCTGTTAGCAAGAGAACATTGTGATAGGAACTGCATGCAATGAACATTTGGAGTGGGTCACCTCACAGGACGCCATTGCTCACACAAGCATATAAAGTTGTGCGTCTTCAGTGGGTTAGAAATCATCAAATGTGGACAGTAGCTGACTGGTGGAATGTAATGTGGTCTGATGAACCACGTGTTTGCCTGTATTCCAATGACTCACGTCGTCGAGTGCACCGAAGGCCAAATGAAACATTTTCTTGGATGTGTGCAAGGTTAGGTTCAAGCCAGAGGTAGGTCTGTGATGTTTTGGGGGTGTTTTTCTTCGAAGTAATAAACTTCATTGTTAGGTTCTGTATTGAGTTGAGACTATGCTTAAAGTAAATACAAAATTTTAATATTCCACCTTCTCAATACTAAAAAATCATTTGATGTTTTTACAAAAACATTACAATGATATTAAAAGGTACTAGTTTCGGTCCACTGTGGACCATCATCAGCCTAGCCAAATTACAACAGTAAAAGACATAGTGATAAAAATAGTGTGGAGAAATGAGAGAGGATCTAGAAGGATGGGATGGTGGTGGAATGACAGACAAAAGTGAAAAACCGTATTTGCGAACAATGATAAAAGTAACAGAAGTGTTCACATTGACAAGTAAAATCTTGTGAAGTCACGTAAAAACTCTTGGTTTCTTATCGTGGATTGGCCCCGCTCACTGAGGTGACCACTACCATGAACCAGCATGTTTAAATAAACATTCTAGATGATCAGGTGTTGCCTTTCAGTCAATATCTGCACGATGAATATGCTATTGATGTCCCAATTTTTCAAGATGACAACAGGAAAGTTCATCGGGCTGGATGCATATGTGACTGGTTTTTATGAACACCCCCAGTCTATTACATCTCGATTGGCCTGCAAAATCACCGGCTTGAACCCCATTGAAAATCTGTGGGACATGTTAGAACAGCGGGTGAATCGCCGACAGCATCCCCGCAATTTGGTGGAATTAGGAAATCAAATCCTCAGTGAGGGCTTAACCTGGATGCGATGTTCCTGCACCACCTTCTGGACTCACTTCCTAACTGAATTTAGGCGGTTATCAAGTCCAGAGGCGAAGTTACACGGTGTTAAATGATGCTTGTAACGATTTCTTCAGGGGTGATTACATTTTTGTCTGGTAAACTTAATTTAATTAGTTGTGACAGTTAATTACATTTCTAACAAACCATTATTCACTAACTCGGTAACCATGTCTGAAGCCAAGGAAAGACTTGAACTATTCAGTTTGTCACAGAATTTTTTCTTCATAAACAAACATTCACTTTTACAACAATATCCAATGTCAAGAGAGCAAAAAATAAGTTTATTTATTTTGGCATATTATCAATTTGTTTATGTAAACATAACATTCTCTTTTTTACTTTCCTTCAAATGATGGTTTAGAATCCTGGTCTACTACAACATACCTTTGATGTAAACATTGTACCTGTGAATCATGTTCTACTACACTTGCTCAAACATACCTGGTGTCTGTTGAATCTCTTGTGCAACGACCAGAAATCGTGCAAGCAGATTTTCTTCTGTCTCTACTAGGGTCTCGTAAACCAGACTCTTCATGCAGCCCCACAGGGAAAAAAAAGGTCGAGCAAGACCTCCTCAGCCTATCGTATCCATCTTTGTCCAAATCGTTGGTTAATAAGTTATAATATTACTCCATTCATTTAGGTAGTTTCTAGAGACTGTTAACAATTTTATTTTTCCAAATCATGTGACTATGTATTGTATGTTGTGGTTAAGTGTAAGAGGACCGTGAGCCTTAACTTCGCCACATACAAAGGCATAAAATAAATAAATAAAATATATAAGATGATCTCGATCTGCAAGTGCAAAGTGACATGGTGCGTCAACGCATTGAAGCCACATTTGTTGATGAATATTCAATGGCACTAACCCATTGCTTCATCCAGGAAGATCAAGCACATGCCACCCATTAGGCGAGGTGGAAGAACATGTAGCCTAATCGAATAATTGTCCAGATTACCTGCCCACACATTGATACTGAACATTTGCTGGAATCCATGGGCTTGCATGTCATGAAGTAGGTTCGAATCCCACTGTCGGCAGCCCTGAAAGTGGTTTTCCGTGGTTTCCCATTTTCACACCAGGCAAATGCTGGGGCTGTACCTTAATTAAGGCCACGGCCGCTTCCTTCAAACTCCTAGCCCTTCCCTGTCCCATCGTCGCCATAAGACCTATCTGTGTCGGTGCGACGTAAAACAACTGGCATGTCATGAAGGTTTTTGACATCCCAAATTCGGCTATTTTGAGAGTTTAAAACAGTATCCTTAGTGAGTTTATGTTTATCCATCAAAAGAATTAGCCGTACGAACATGGGACTATTTTATACAGCAGTGAAGGAACCAGCAAAATCGGCTGGATCCATTGCATGCTCAGAGGGTGGCAAGGATATCTAGCAGCTGCTCCTGCAGAATGTCCTAGGTGTTGCTGTGAGCTACATTCATTGTGCGTGCAATGGCTCATGTACTCGTTGATAGGGTCTCTTCGACCTAATGTAGTATGATCCTCTGAAAGTCGGGAATGTGGTAAATCCACGTTCATCAAAGATACAATGGCAAGTGAATGGAGGCGTGCTGCTCAAAGCATTATTGTGAGAGATAGCGTAGATATCATGTGACAGCAGATCATCGCCGTACTGTAATGATATAACTTAAACACCTCACACATTGTCATCCTGGTTGCATACCAGTTAGTGGCATGTGGTGAAAGACTAAAAGGATTACTTAAAGGGGTAAGTGAGTGAGTGATTGATTGATTGATTTATTGATTTATTTATTTATTTATTTATTGATTTATTTATTTATTCATTTATTTATTTATTCTCCAGGGTTGGTTTTTTCCCCTTGGACTTGGCAAGGGATCCCACCTCTGCCGCCTCAAGGGCAGTGTCCTAGAGTGCAAGTCATTTCTTTTAATGTTTACAGGAAGCCCACTCACACAATAAACACAATTCACCAAACTTCTCTACACCCAGGGACACAGAAAACGACAGCTTACAATAGTATGATTTTCAGAGCTCTTAATGTTCCTTTATCCCGTAAGAATTTTAGAAAGGAAATCAACACCATTTATGCAATAGCCAAAGGTAATGGTTTCAGTAAAGCTTTCGTGAATAAAATTCTCAATAAATTTAGAAATAAACCCAAGACTACCTTAGAAAAACAATCTCCCCTTAAAGAGAGGTTCACCACATTTACCTTTAATAATAATAATAATATATATCCTATTTCAAACATCTTTAAAAAACACAAGTTGAAAGTAGCTTTCAAGACCGTTCACACCAATACAAAAATGTTTTTTAATTCTCATACTGTCAACAGCAATAAAAAAAATTCAAACTCTGGAATATACAAATTAAAATGCCAATCATGTCTTTCAACGTATATTGGGCAAACAGGCCGCAGTTTCAATGTAAGATACTCCGAACATCTTAATGCCCTAAAGTATAATCGCTACTCAGCCATGAGCGAACATTGTAGAGAGAAAAATCATAAATACACAACAATTGATCAAGATTTAAAGATCCTGCATTATGAACAGAAAGGTCCCTTACTTAATATACTAGAGAATATATATATAGATGGAAAATTCTAAATTCCCATAGAGGGAATTAGATATTTTTCACCAATAGAGCATGTCAAAAACATATCAGATGTAAGGCTTTTCAGGCGTTTGCTCTATTAACCAGCGTTTCGTCTTAGGTCTGACACTAGACTCGTCAGAGTGGGATGTGTCAGACCCTACCTACTGACGCTGGGTGTATGCAGGTGAGCTTATCAGAAGCCTATTTATGAGGCACAGTCTGATAACTGCATACGGGAGATAATTATCTCAGTGTAGGTCAGTAGGTAGGGTCTGACACATCCCACTCTGACGAGTCTAGTGTCAGACCTAAGACGAAACGCTGGTTAATAAAGCAAACGCCTGAAAAGGCTTACATCTGATATGTTTATATATATAGATATCGACTAATATAACAATTCCATCTATAACTTGAATGAAATCAACGTAAAGAAAAATATTTTATTGGAAACCTTTGTCCCGCTCATCTGCGAACAGTTCATTAATAAAAAAGAGTTTCACTACCGACATTCTAGAACAAGACTCGCCCTTCCATCAACACCCCCCTTCCGCGAATCACAACGTCCCTCCCTCCTTGCCTCTCCCCCTCCATTACCCCTCCCAACCACATCGACACAGATACACAGTAAGCCACACACATGCTTAGTTGTCAATGTGACTTGAGACCGACAAGGTCATCTCCATTCGAGACGACAACTTTTAGTTACAAGTAAGTCATATGAGTTTTCTTTCCGTACATCATTTTTAACTTGTTTTTGTTTTTCATCCACTCATATATTCCTTTTTTCTCATTACAGATGTTATACACGTTTTACTCGTATTGACGGTCTCGCTACACTCCTCAACATAGTGTTTTCATTTTAACAGTCAGCAAGATCTATTAGACGAGAGGACTTTGTACCTCAATGTGTTTTTAACTCACTAATCATGATCACTGTCACTTCATATCATTACGATTTTTAATTTGTTTGTATATTTTGTAATCACTGTTTTACTACTGAAGATGGCCTTGAGATTAGGCTGAAACATGTATAGACTTTGCTTCATCTAACAGATGACTTGACTTGTATTGATAGGAGGATTTTATAAATATTTTCTTTTGTAAAGGTACACTTGTGTTAAAGCTATGGTATTTCAAGGTTATGAAGAGGCAGTGCAGTGAGCCTAATATTTTAAAATGAAGAAATAGAATTGTATGGAGGAGAGTTGTGTCTGAGATTGAAAATAGTGATGATGGTGTAAGCACAAGTGTACAGAGTATAGGTAGTGATCAGAGTGAAATATTTAACGAATCTGTTTTGGAATCTGCAGAGATGGAAGAGAGAAAGAAAAAGTAGTAGTGAATTGGACAATGTATTGCCTGAAACAATGTATAATATTGTTCTGAGAGAAGAGAACAGGAAAAGTAGTGAGGAAGCTCCATATAATATAGGAGGTGGGAATAATAATGATCTTATGAGACTGTTATTTAAACAGATGAAGGAATAAAGGGAGATAGTTGATGAGAGGGGTGAAATGTTAAGAGGGCATAATCAAATGAGAATTGTAAAATGATAAGTGAAGTAGGGGAGGTAATTGATAATGTATGGAGGCAAAACTGAATATCAGAGAGATTCTGGGGGTAAGGTGTGTGAAGAAATTAAAGAGGATTTGTCAGAGCACGTACTATGTGCTAGTTTTGATGGCAATAACACTGTGGTAATTGATGCTCTTCAGGAAGGTGTACAAATTGAAAAGGAAGTTTTTCGTAAAGGTGGGAAGGTTGTCTGGTAGATCAGGAGTCTTTGAGGAAGATATCTGATGTTGTGGATGTTAGTGTAAGTGAGGAGATTAATGTTACATCGATAATGTGTCAGAGTAGTGATGACGTTGAGATTAATGAAACTTCCGTTAAGAGGGTCGAGAGCAACAGTGTTAATGACGTGAACGATGTGCGAGTGGGAGCCGAGATGAAAGGGACGGAAGAGTGAGTAATTGTGATGGAATGTAGTAGTAAGGATGGGGATCTTGAGGTGAATTATGGTAGGAAGTTCAGTAAGAGGACAAGTGTGAGTGAGGGAATGTGGGAAAAGAGTTGCATGAAGGAGAGTGAGGCGATTTAAACTGGTGTCATGGATAAGGATGAGTGGACTAAAACTGTCACTGTCATGTGTGAAAGTCTGTGTAAAGGGGATTATATATATATTGTTTTTTTGTTTTTTTTACTATTTGCTTTACGTCGCACCGAGATAGATACATATTATGGTGACGATGGGATAGGAATGGCCTAGGAAGTGGAAGGAAGCGGCCGTGGCCTTAATTAAGGTACAGCCCCGGCATTTGCCTGGTGTGAAAATGGGAAACCACGGAAAACCATCTTCAGGGCTGCCGACAGTGGGGCTCGAACCCACTATCTCCCGATTACTGGATACTGCTGGCCGCACTTAAGCGACTGTAGCTATCGAGCTCGGCAAGGGGTTATAGGTCACGTTGTGTGTATAATGGGATTTGGAGGAGTGGTAAATATTATAGGGATTCAGGGTTTGAAAATTTTATGAGGAGTAATTGTGTTGGAGGCTGAAAGTAGTATGAATGATTGGAATGACATATCAAATAATATTGATGTAAGATATGGGATTGTGGTGCGTTTTCAGAAGAAGGATGTTTTGTTTTAAGATAGTCTTTGTGTGAGGTTGGCAACCATGGTAGGTCTGTCCTCTACAGTGAGGGTACCTCTGAAAGTGATTATCCAGTTGACGAACACCAATTCACAGAAGACTGGTGCTAAGAGGAAGAGACAGCAGTGACAGAAAGGGGATAGTTATCAGGTAGGGGAGTAGGTTCTCCTGAAGGTCTTTCATTCATCGTCTGCAGAACAGAAAGAGATACCTACATACGTTTTTCAATATTGTATGAGAGTCCATATGTGGTGGACAAGAAGGTAGGGACCTGTGCATATTAGATCGTTGAAGATCTGGATGAATCGTTGGCACCTATAACATCCATAAATTAAAGCATCGTGTGAGGTGACAAGGTGGTTATCTCCAAGGTTATTTAGTTGATATGTATATGATTTTGCTGTTCAACCTTAGTTTATTTTATGCTTTCATGAAAATGCCCATCCATGGTTATGATTTGCTCAATTGACAGGATGTCAATTGTTACAAATAAAGGGAAAGAATGTAACTGTACAAGGATACAAGCTGTAATTTGGTTTGTGGGAAGCTTTATTTTGGTTGCGATATGGTTTCTGGTTGTAATGTGTGAGGGGAAGGGTGTGTAAAAAAATATATATTTGATTATGAATTTTAATAGTTATGTAATATTGATTTGTATTTTGTATTATACCTGGTGAACTGTTTATTTGTAAATGTTATACAATAATTCTTTTCATTGAAGACAGAAAAAAAAAGTGTTGCCATGGCACTATTATTGATATATTAATCAAAGAAGGAGAATATTGATTGATTAGAGACATATTAAAAGGATATATTTAAAGAGTACTAACTGAATTATAGTTTTAATGGAATCATTGAAATTTGTAAGGGTATCATAGATGCATAAAGGAGTGATAAACTTTAGAAATTAGAAAATAGCCTAAAAGAAGCCAACATAACAAGAAGGATATAAAGCACAATTAGGAGATTGAGAAATTAGTAGTGCAGGAAAGTAATTAAGCTGAGAAACCTAGAAGCAGCTAGTAAGGTAGACCATGCTATTTAAGCAGTAATTAAAAACATATATAATTGGAAATAAATTATAATCCCAAATGCTGGGAAGAAGCCTATACGTACATAAAATTCTATCATTATAAATTTAAGAAGAACGAGGAAAATGAGCACGTTTAGAACGGAAGTGTATGAATTAGAAAGAAGAACATGAGTCTGCCACCCGGTTTGTCTGAATAATGAAGAGGTTTTGATGTTATTGAGCTGATGGTGGATTATCTTTATGTTCTGGGATAGAGGTGTTGGTGAGGAGGTGTTCGAAAGTGACTGGCCAGCGACTCATTACCAAATTAAAGGAAAGGAGAATTTACTGACCTATGTATTCATATTGCTTGATAAGAGTAGAAGTTAGTATATGGAACTTTGATGGACAAAAGGTTCATATGTAAAATTTTGGTATGTGCATGGTATTTTTTTTTCTTTTGCTCTGAATAGTGTGTAGTGGGTGGTAATTTGGAAAAATAAATAGGGACTCGTCAGCTTTATGACTGTCACCTTGGCAATCAAGTTTGTTCTTGCTCCAGTGAGTTGTTTGTTCCTTTAGATTTTTTTTTGCAGATGGTGCCCAGTTTCGTGGTTCAACCTTGGTATTTGTTTCTTATTTCTATTTTGCCTTGTATGTATATATATATATATATATATATATATATATACATTTTTTTTTTTTTAAGGGGTTACAAGTTGTAGTACTGTATCCCTTCTTAAAACCTGATTGTAAAGGTTCAATGAGAGAAGGGTCATTTAAATATTGCAATACTTGTTCGTTCATAAGTCGTTCTGAAGTTTCAGAAAACTATGGGAGAATAGAGGTTTCTTTGGTACTGGAATGACATTTGTGTGTTTCCAGAGAGATGGAAAGGTAGCAGTTTTAAGACAATAGTTGAAAATGTGTGTCACAGTAGGAAGAATGGAACCCATATTATTATGGATGAAATGTACAGAGATCATCATCATCACCACCACCACCACATACACATACAATTGCCCAGAGGCATCAAGTAGAAAGACCTAAATCAGGCCTCTCCAAAGTCCAAACACAATCAATCAATCAAACTGACAAAATTATATAAAACCCAGCCATAGACGTGCAAGAGAGATTCGGTTTACTCTTCCATCTAGTAGACCTAGAGTAAAACAGAACGTCAAAATTGATGAGCAAGCAGCCAGGTGGTATCAAATTAAAATGCCTACACCTTGTAACTGAGGCATTACAATTATTATTATTAATTACCTTAGCATATCTATACTTCTGTGCCTCTGTAGCTCAGGCGCTCTCACCGCTGGGTTGAGTAATTCAAATTCTGGTCGCTCCATGTGAAATTTGTGCTGGAAAAAGGGGAGGCAGGACAGGATTTTCTTCAGGTACTCCGACTTTCCCTGTCATCTTTCATTCAAGCAACACACTCCAATATCATTTCATGTGTCAGTCATTAATCATTGCCCAAAAAGAGTGCAACATGCTTCGACAGCTGGCACAATTCTATCCTCGCCGCTAAATGGGGTCTAATGACTGAAAACAGGCTGTGAATTTTCATTTTTCATCTATACTTGTATACTAATATATAAAGAGGGACTGTGAGTTTGTTTGTAAAATTCTGCACTGTTTCACCATTTGAAATATATCATAAACCCGGTGAACATAGGCCATGTATCATTCCAAAATATCAAAGGAGTCCCACGGAAACTATGACTGAACAAAAAAATGACACCAATAATAAATATGAATGTTTGTATGTTTGCCTGTCTGCTGCTTTTTTCTTCATGGAAAAACTACTTAATTGTTTTAAGTGCACCATATAGCAAAAGAAAATGTGAAGCAAGTTGGAGGAAAACGTACACCTGCGACCCTTAAAATTGAATATGCTGCCTAAACGTTTAGTTCTACTGAACAATGGAGCGCACCAAGTGTACTTAAAATTCGATTTGCCAGAAAAGAGTTTACCTATATTTTTCTTCGTATATCTTATATTTTTTTGAGAAAAACATGTTTTTCTGTGTTTAAGCAAATGTTCTATTCTTAGTCTGTCTGCCTTGGTTTCTTTCACATAAAAACTACTTGACAGACCAAGCTCACTTAGCAAGCATACAGCTGGAATCTTTGGTGTACATACAGGCTACCTACTATAACACAGTATCTTGTAGCAGACATGAAGGGAAATAAAATGTGAAGTAAGTCACAGAAAAATATGTTGGGGTGCATTTGAGAGAGGATCGTTCCACTCACAGCAAGATGTGTGTTGGGTTGTCTAGATCAGAAAGTGCAGAAATCAGTTCATTTTAATTTCACCTGAAAATGGGATTAAAAATGTAGTTTATTCAGAAGTGTTAAAATAAAAGCAGAAAGTAAGAGGTGTATGTTTGTACAATGAATATACTCCTGCCAACTCCTGGATTCGAGACCATCAAGGCTTATCATGTAGTGAATGGCGTGAAGCAATTAAGATGACAGCAAACATTTCAGCTGTTAGATCGGTACCAGGTAGATCTCAGAACGATTCCCTTTGCAGGCGCTGCCTCAAGGAGATTGAAACTCTTGCGCATGTTCTGGGATCTTGTCCTCATGGTGAACTTTTAAGGAATACGCGTCATCATAACATTCGCTCGTTAATTGCGGCAACGCTAAAAGACCATGGTTTCCAGGTATTTGAAGAGGTTCATGACTTAGTGTACAAGGGAAGCCACAGAAGGATTGACATCATTGCTTTCAAGAATAAGAAGAGAGGTTACATCATCGACCCCACAATTCGCTTTGAAAGCCATAAGTCGGAGCCCTCAGATGTTAACCTAGAGAAAAGGAATATTTACTTACCAACAATTCCTACTACAGGGATAAATACCAGATAGAGGAAATCGACATAGTAGGTCTGATGATTGGAGCAAGGGCCGCTAATTTCTGGAAACAGATGTCTCTGCCAGTTACAGCGTTATAAGAGATTGCCATCATAGCCTTAAGGGGCTCACTGATAATTCTAAGAAATCACTGTTACAATTAGGTTACCTTCAACATTTATCAAGTACATATCTAAAAAAAAAACTGTTATTGCATTAATATTGCTGTTATTTGGTGTTCTGTCAATTGGCAGATCCTTTAAGACTTTTGGAAAACCACATCATATAAAAAGGCAGGTATAGAGTGAATATGTGACATAATGAAAACTGCCCGTCTGAATTGTGACTGACAAATCACAAGGGGGGCCTGTATTTGCAGTGAAAAGTCCGCAAGCCGGAGTTCACACGAGAAACAAATTATGATTACCTCCTTGTTGTGTTTCTCGGGAAAGGCTAAGAGCCATGCAATTTAATAAAGTCTTACTCGTAACATGTACTCTACTTCACCTAGAATTCTGTATACAATGTAATATTCCATAGTGAAGTACAGGTACATCAACTAGTTACAAATATAATTAATTCTTTGTGATTAATTACATAGTTTTAAAGTAAATATCAATTGCTGATGACTACTGGCTGCAAATTTTTTATCAATTTAATTTCACTATTCTTTGTGGGATTTTTGTATGGTAGTAAGTTGCCGGCAAGGGAGCAAGACAGAGAACTACTACAACGTTGCTGGGATTGCACACGCATTAATGTTGGGCTCAAATCTACATAACCACAAAATGCAGATATTCATATGTTCTAGTTCAAGTATGGCCTGGGGATGAGTTTTATTCTGTCTTGGATGTATCATAATACCTATGTGACAAACAATAATCTATCCACCGTTCCCTACAGGAACTTTTAAACTTCCTGTGCCCTTTTTATCTTGCCAGATTTTCATTGGAGTATAATTCTGATGAATGTAGACTGCATCTAAATAAAATATGTGAGGGAAAGTGTTCTTATTCCTCAGAAGATGCATTTTCCTCAAAATCATTATTCTGGCTGTTACTATATCAGCTCTCTCCTTTAAAAATTCTCTCTCATCGTTGCTTTTTTCTCAGAATACTTGAATCCAATAGACTTCAGTATCATCTACAATGAAGCAACTCCCCATTGCAGGTTTATTTCTTTTTGTAAATCAACAAGTAACTTGTTCATTGTTGGATATTCACCCTCTACGCAGTACCTGAGGATTGTTCTTATTACATATTTATCGAATCCGTCGATTGCCTTCGTTACACAGTTTCTTTTGATTCGTTTGCACGGTGATTGAAACGAGATAGAACCAGATGACTCAACACTATCTTTGCCTTCCTTTACAATACGCTGAATGGTTCACGTACTAACTTGACAAGCTTCCGACACACACTTTTGCACTCGCTAAAGGACCATTATTTTCTGCTTCCTTCAAAATATTCATGAACATACTTATTATTTTTCTACGTTTGCTCCTCATCTCCTTCCTTAAGATATTTATTCCAATTATAACATAGACCAACGCCAGTAGAAACGAACAAGTCACATCACATGTTACATACACGCCAATTGAAGAACGCAATAAAACACACGGAGGTAATTACTGATGTGGATACAAAACAATGACAGTACAAAACAAACTTGTGAACCAAGCTCTTTGTAAGACCCACACGCACGCAGCAAGACTACTCGGCAACACAGCAGTTTGTAGAGTGAAGTGAGCATGGAAAATTGCTCAAGCGATTGAGTAGTTCTCAGCACCACCACTAGGTGAACTTTTGTCTGATTGGGCAGTGGCATATTGCCCGCACCCCATTTTCCCTGACAGCATTTAGGCTGCTCGCCGTCAGTGTAGAAAAAGCTATACCAGCATCTTGAATTTCATATGTTTATATTATTCAAAATAATGTGGAAGGTGTTCCTCTGCTTTTAGTTTGAAAAATATAGGTACAATTCAAAATAAAAACATGTATATTCATACAAAACAAGCACCTCCCTATAATATTTTTATAGTTTCTCCAAATTAATTTTGGAAATGTGTAAA
This sequence comes from Anabrus simplex, assembly GCF_040414725.1. Taxonomy (NCBI): domain Eukaryota; kingdom Metazoa; phylum Arthropoda; class Insecta; order Orthoptera; family Tettigoniidae; genus Anabrus; species Anabrus simplex. The sequence continues at coordinate 332,382,525 of NC_090265.1, forward strand.
AAATGGAGTAATCTTAACTTCAATATAATTTAGTAAACCTCAATAACTGGTTTCTACAAGGATATACCAATTCTAAATGATATACCAATTTAATCAGGAATTGTACATTTCTTTGTGGAATGATATTCTAAAAATGTCAATTTCCTATTTTCTAGGGTTCCAACTCCCCTCAGTAATGGCAGGAGATGAGATTAGGTTTGTGAATACATTATAAAAGAACACATTCTAATACCTACAATGATCTTTATTTTTCAATTATGTCTATTACTAATATACACAAGAATTATTTACTGTACTGTACTTTCGCCCTCCAGCCAAAAGGAACATTACATCTGAATACAATTTACATATTTCTGTCCTCGTTGATGGAAGTGATTTATCTGTCATTATTGTAAACCATACATCATAATTTGTTTAAAAAACCATAGGTGATGTGTTCTATCACCATTCATTCCTTAACAGGAGCAAGAAGCAAATGTATAAAAAATAAACATGCAATTCTATTCATATATAAACCAGGAAAAAAATTCTGCACTGACTTGACTTCAAGTAATTGACCACATATACAGTACTGAAAGTGTGAAAAATATACAGTATTTAAATGTATGAAAGGCTGTATAGTTTTAAAGACACCATTAAGTATTGTAAGAAGCTTGAAAGATGTAAAGCATAGTCAAGTTCTACTCCTTTTGTCAAAGATGTAATACACACTCACCAGCCAAATAAATCTCCAAGGGAATGTCATTGATGTCAACTTACAAACAACTGTTTTCTCACCAAGGGGTAAAATACCTCAATTATGAAAAAAGATTAGTTATTTCATTGCCAAAAAGAAACATGTATATTTTATGTTAATGGGGTGTTGAATAAAATCTTGTGCTGGTGTAGACAATTCCCAACTACAGTAGCAGTGAAAAAATAAGGTGTAAATAGATTTCCTATGTAAGAAGCAATATGTTATCTTTATTCTCCAGCATACTGAATTAATTTATACTATGTGTTGATGTAGAACACATCATTGTTATTAGTTGAAAAGAGAATTAACTGCTATGACAAAAAGAAAGTTCTCTCTTCATCTGTTTATCCTTCAATGAGTATATTTCAAGTAACCATTTCTACAAAAACACACAAAAAAAAAAATATGCAAGTAGAATAATTAGAGCCAGCTCGATCTTCTCACTTCACCTTTCATGTTTCTTTCCTTTTCTTTTTTATTTGGAGACAGTGAGGTGCTGGAATTTGAGAGATTCTTTTACATACCAGTAAATCTACCAACACAAGGTTGACATATTTGATCACCTTCAAATACCACTGCACTGAGCCAGGATGGAACCGAACTACTTGGAGTCAGAAGGCCAGTGCTTCTACCATTTGAGCCACTCAGCCTGGCAATATTTGTAAGAACACTGGGCGAGGTGTTTCAGTTAAAGGAACTTTATATCGGTATAACAGCATGCACATTTATAGATTAGTCCGGTATTTAAAAAAGAAAAATTCAAGGACACATTTTTTAATGTGTTCTTTATCTTTCCAGACTGACTAGTCCTCTATAGCGTAATGGATAGAACTCTTAACTGCCATCCTTGGTAGCCCAAGTTTGACTCCTGGTACTGCCACTGATTTAAGAATGGCAGAGAGCTGGTATACAACTAAAATGGTACATGCAGCTCACCTCCATTGAGCGTGTGCCTGAAATAAGCTGCACCACCTTAGGAAGAGGACACGAGCTTACAATTTTAAGACTGGCTAAGCAAGCTTCAGAACAATTAAAGCAATAAGACTTTCCTTTGCTATGAATTGCCAATAATTTAATAAAAAGGACTTTTACTTTCAATTCTAAATAGAAAGTTGGAGTTACACTGGTTTCCTTCCCATTATTTTACTTTCTACTAGAAAGTAACGTTTCCTAAATTATACCAAAATGCTTCTCTGTTTCCAGATCATAAAGAAGGTTATCAAAGTATCCAGGGATTAAATGAGAGTTTACAGACAGAAACTTTTTTTGTAACAAAAGGCCTCAAACATGACTTACCGACATATTCTTTCTTTTTCTTTGCTTCCCTGCAAGGTACAAATTTAACAAAACAATATGTGCAGGGCAAATATTGTGATAAAAATTGTTATAATAAGAACAGAATTGCATATTTTTCTCAATGTTAATTGCATGTGATCCTGAATGTACAAATGCAGAAGTATTGAATAATTACTAAAATAACAAGTTTCAAGGGAGGCAAGAAACTAGACTGCACTGGTAACCACATTATTTTCTTATTTTTTTTCTTTGCATGTGTTGAACACAGTTGTCTGAAAACACGCTCCATCTCATCTCTTCATAGCAATGATTGAATTTGTGTCAAATGACTTCAAAGACAAAACTATTTTGTTCGGTACAATACTGAACTGGTCATGGAAAGTAGTGTGGAATAAATGATTACAAAAAATGAATAGATATTCCTCCTATTAAAAGTTTATATTCATCATTTTAACATGGAATATTAGATGAATTTTTAATAACGCTGTTTACTACAAATCTTGAAAAATATGTCCACACAGCAACGAAATCAACTGGAAATCAAATTTTCAATAGCCCAATATGAGGTAAACTGGGATAGACTAGAACTGGCATTTGGGATCATAAATTCTACCCATGTCTCTTATTCCTCTTATAAGAATCAAGAATGTAGGGTTCCAGTTCATTCTGTTAGGACTACTTGGAGACTATTTTTGTCATTGATAGAAAGACTGACAACTAACCATTAATTATATGACAGTAAAGCTACTCAAAATTAACCACAGAAATGGATGTGGACAGTAGGCTTCCACTTCCATATGTTTTAGAGAAGGCAGGAGCTGATAGAAGTCTGGGATATTTCATCCCCTTTAAGCCTACTCAAACTGACAAATAACTGAACATTTCTCTGAACATTTCTCCTTGCCATCATTACAGAAAAATATATCTTATGAGAACATTGACCATGTAAGCTATGGAAAATTGCCTTGAAATGTATTTTTATATAAATCAAAATTCAATATCTCAGATGTCTAGAAATGTCAACTTTTTCTGAAATGAACATAAATTTCCTCAAATTAATTTACAAAATTATGTAAATGAACAGGGAAACATGCTATGCCCAAAATTTTCAAGCAAAGCAAAAGTTAAATTCAGTATTATGATCATTTAAGAAAGAAACAAATTTCACGATGTTGTTTTAATTGTATTACTCAAAATTAGTTTGTAATATTCTTCAAACTGGAAAAGGCTTCTTTATCTATTGGTATTGTGTCTTGTCAGTTTATGTTTTTTAAATTATATTGTTGATATAACTTGTGGGAAATACAGAATTATAAACATACTGTAAATTCTTAGTTAGGTTTGAAATAATTTTTGTTGTACATCAGTATTCTTTCCCATATTCTGTATATTCTTTGAAGTGTTATTGTAATGTTAATAGAGAATTAGAGAGTGGCTTCGTAGACTGAAAAAAATATAAGAAACCCAGTAAAACCAGTGACAGTGATTGTGAACATAATAGACTAACAAACTCAAATTTTAAAAATTCTCACAAATTATAATGGTGGCTGCAATGGTGATCTCTGCTCAGAACAATTCATTTACCTCAAATGTTCCATTTTCACTCCAGAACTATACCTACTTTCCAGAACCAGTATTCTACAAACTGGAAAAGGCTTCTTTATCTATCAGTAGCCAGTCCTTGATCTGTACAAGACTTAAATAAAACCTGCCTACTTTGATAACTGAAGCCTGATGCAGAGGTTACAATAAGCTTTACTGAAGTAGCAAATTGCATCAAGCAAAATAAATAAAATCTAGATGTAAGAAATCAGATACATACCAACTGAACAGTGAATTGTATAATTATGTATATGCAGACATACTTTCATTTACTTTTAAAACAATTTTCAAAAAAAATAAAAATTAACTCAAATAATTTCTTCTTATGAATAAATCAATCTCTAGCAAACAACAAATTTATCACATTACTTTGAATCTTATATTTGTATTTCCTCTTTTATTATGAAAAGTCATTTTAGACAAATTCAAACAATTCTTTGATATAAATTTAAATAATATTCTATACTGATTCTGGTAAAAATGGACGTAAAGCAAAATGAAGACAGTAAATTGCCAGGATGAGAAATGCAATAGACAGATCCAGACAGTAAATATTTCAGACTAAGCCAACATCTATATAGAATAGTATAGCCATCAAAGTTATTCTTCTTTTGTGTCCTTTGCAAGAGTAACAAAATGCAATGCAATATGTTTATATTTCTGGCTAATAACATTGCTGAAAAAGCGATAGTTACATCCCTGAACCTCAACATGATTACTGGATAATGGTCCCAGTTCCCGCCAACTTTTACAAGTACAAGCTAAGTTGAACAACCAGTTTACCCTTTCTCCAGCTATTTTAAAATTCCACCTTCCTCATGTACTGAAATTTATATCTTTTGGTGACAATAATGAAATCTCTTATGTTTTACTAGTTCAAACAGCAAAACCAGATGGTCTGACTGTACTATTCTAATACTGATGACAGCATAGGTTGATATATTTACCGTCTTGTTTTTCTTTTTCCTGTGTGAGTCTACTATGACATTCATACAGGTCAGTTGCTTTCGTACATATTTCCTTTTCACGTTTACTTTTCATACATTAAGAGTTTTCATATTATATAATGTTCCAACTCAGAATCAGACATTCTTTAAACTCGAATGACCTTTATACCTCTGTTATCGACGAACTCATTCACGCACTCACACTTATCAAACACGGATCACAGGTTAAACTTCAACAGATTGTTTGTCAGATACCATCTTCTGACTCTTCCTCTCTTGTTGGAGATTTGCACATCATAAGAAGCCCATGTCCAGTGCGTTATAGAGAGCAATTGTATCGCTGTGACTCTGAATCCTCCAGAATGGGAAGTTGAGCTGAAACATTGAGAACAACACTTAAGGATACTGAAAACTTTTATAAATCTAATGAATTTAAATGGACCATGGGTTGAACAAGCAAAGGTTGTAAGTAGTAGTAGTAGTAGGAGGAGGAGGAGGAGGAGCAGCAGCAGCGCTAGCACCACAAGGAGACACATGAAATGTCACCCCATTTGTTTTACGAATTACACATTTATCTTGGACAATGGTGGCAGAGAATTGATACAGAAGTAATATAACTTGAAAGCTTTCCAGTCTGTAAAACACACTAGATCAAAATATATAACACTATAACACACCTGTAAAAAACACACACACACTATTAAACAAAGAATAACATGTTTTGTTCTACAAGAACATCCTCAGATTCTATTAAATCACTTTAAATCATGTGTATATATGTACAATATTGTTTACGTTGTACAAAAGAGTCAATGATTATGAATTGGTGATGATATGAGCAAACAATGAATGTATTTGTCCTCTATTGTAACTTTAGTAGCTTATGGACATTTTTCTCTACTTATCTTAGCTGCTGTCCTTTACCTTCAGCAACTGTGTTTGAACTGACATCATTTCTTTACCTCTGGTCTTGGTAGCTAAGTAGTGGGGTGAAATTCTGTTTCATGAAGAGGGGGTAATGCGAATGTTTGCGCATCGACTCTGTACGTTGGAGAGGGGATGGGGGTGCTCCTGCTTCACCTTATAATGTATTTTCAGTGTATTAGAAAGTAAATAGAAGCAAATGATTTTGATGAAATAAAAGTAAGGAATTGAATTAAGGAGTATCTTCTAAGACATTATTTTTATTGATAGATCTAACACATAATGAGAATGCCAGGAGAGAGAATACCAAAGAGAACATTCATGGATACAGAGACTGCAAAAAGGCCTAAGGAATGGTCTAGGATGAGATGGAGGAGCTCTGTTGTGGACTGTATTGCAAATAGAGGAGTCAATAACAATAAAGTACTAGAAGAAGAGTGGTGGAAAGATCGAGTGAGGTGGAGGGCTTTGGTACACTACCCTACCCAAAGAGAATCTGGAAAAGGGAATGGATGATGAAGAAGAAGTGATCTAACCTGCTAAAACGTCTTGACAGGCGAAGATGCCACGTAAATTCAGAGAAATGACTACAAATAAGAATATCCTAACTCACATTACAGACATTTAAGTCAGAGTAATCTCCTGTGGGATTCATTAAACGCTAATGCAAAATGTGTAAAATAATGTTCTGTAGGCAATAACTTTGTTCCATGCATAGGTGAAGGGAAGTGTGGTAGGAGGGGAGGGGGTGAATATTGTGGGCATTAACTCTGTTCATTGGAGAGGGGAGTGTTGCTTCTTCATTTATAATGTATTTTTGTTTATTAGGTAGTAAATATATGTTAATGATTTTGATGAAATGAAGTAATGAATTGGAATTAACCATAGCTTGTATGACCTTATTTGTAGTAATAAATAATAACCTAATAAAACATCTTGATTGGTGAAGAAGCTGCATAAATTCAGAGAATTTACTACAGATAAGAATATCCTAACTCACATTCCAGACATTTAAGTCAGAGTAGCCTCCTGTGGGATTCATTAAGCGCTAAAGCAAAAAATGTACAGCTAGTCAGAAAATTAATTTAGTAGGACAAAGAGGGGTGAATTTTTAAAATGCATGTGGTCATTTAGCATTTTTGCTATGTACATTTCAATAGCCTCTTTAATAGTCAACTATTTACTTTTATTTTCAATGTGTAAGATTTTTAAATCTGTGCCGATGTCTGTGAAATGATGTTAGGTGCCGTATATGTATTCTCTGAAGGCTGAATGCAGATTGTATCTAACTGCATTTTTGTGTTCATTGTATCTAGTATGGAATTTACATTTGGTCTGGCCTATACATGTGGTGTTGCAGTTTGGTTCTTAACATCTTAGTTCATAAACTCCTAACTTTGAGAAATTGTCTTTTTGTTGAGGATGAATTTGCTGACATGTTTTTGCAGTTTGTTGTAAAGGCTTCTTTTAGACCTTGTTTTTTGAACATGTTCGCTATCTTCGGTCAACTGTGTGGAATCCAACTACCACCTTCTAACTCCCATCAAACTGCTTGGTATTCATATTACAGACAATCTAAAATGGAATAAGCATGTGGAAGTGAGATATAAGGCATACAAAGCACTAGGTTTTGTCTGTAGATGTCTCCGGAGGAAGAAGTAAAGCCCTATGAACGACTTATATTTCCCTGGTGTGGCCCAAACTACACTATCGTCTTCCTTCTTGACACCCAACAACAACGGAAAATATGAGAAAACTAGAAGGTGTCCAGTGCCAAGCAGAACATATAATTAAAAAAACACATCCCTCTAAACACAGCCAGGTCATTGCCACCGATGAACTCTTTATGCAAACAAATTGACGTAGCCTTCCTTAAAAAATCCTTGAAACAACACACACCTCTCCCCTTTCCACCGCCTGCAGGAGAGGCCAAGGTGTCACTCTTGCCCCGCCCTGCCAGAACAACCTCGTATTTAAATGGAGTTTACGCATGGTGTGCTCGTCTCTGGAATCTTCTACCATCTGAAGTAAAACTGCTTCCTCTTCCTCACTTCCTCCATGCAGTAAAAGAAATGTAGAAATGTATATGTAAATAAAAACCCATATGTGATGTATACATAACTTGTATAAATTGGAATTTCAAGAATGATGTGTGCAAGCACAGTTGAATGTGTGGGTGTGGGAGTGGTTGTGAATGAGTGTGTATACAGGAGTATGACTGGGTCTTCTTACTGTAATATGTGTAGTATAAATCAAGATACCGTAAGTATTATTCTAAGAGTACAGTGTTTGGAGTGTAAATTTGTCAATTTAAAATGGTCTATACATATGTAAATATTCAGTAGAGTTTATGTAAACAAACATGTGGGGATGGAGGCACTTCCTTTGGATAATAAATTAATAATAATAATAATAATAATAATAATAATAAATAAGGCATCTCCGAAGACCTTAAAAAGTAGTTAGTGGGACGTAAAACAAATAACATTATTATTATTAATAATAAATAATAGATACTGTATGGAGGAGACTAGGATGGATAGTAATAGACTCACAAAAATGTTATTCAAAGTTATAAATTCCCAAAACAGGAGAATAAAGTGGCTGGAGGAAACAGGAGGAGACCTGAATAAATTGAACATCGGGGAAGACGACGTGAAAAATCGCACAGTCTTCAGGACCTCAGTAAATAAACATACATTTGTGGTCAAAACTAGCAGCAAGACTGGTACAAAGTGGTGAGAAGAATGGAAGAGGCAACAGAGCGAGTTCATGAAGATTTTGGAAGAACAGGAAGGTGAAAGTCATCAAGCCAATGAACAAGTTCCAACACGCTCTATGAATGGGCATAACAAAACAAGAACAACAATAATAATAATGTGTTCTTGTTTACATAGTTTAGAACAATGTATTCTTTTCTTTCATATGCGATGGAAAAATATCCATAGTGGATAACATGTTCCATATTTCAGCCATTTTACATCACGACTTCATGAAGAGGCACTCTTAACAGTGATATTGAGTCTCAGATATAAACCTTCTGATATCACATGGCATAACTCCATGATGACGGCCTGGGTTGTCCTGCAATTTCAAGTTTCCTGTGGTACACCTTTTCTTTGAGGGAACTCCACAAAGTCACATGAGTTAATGTCCAGGCAAGGAGGAGAGCCACTTTCGGTCATACTTGTACCTTCACGACATTCAAAAAATCTGTTTGACATTGCATGAAGGCTATAAGTTCTGAGTAAGTGTTTGAACACGCTCCAACTTGCATTAACCACTATGTTTGCACTGGTAGACCTCTTGCTACGAGTCTCAGAAGATAATGGTTTCACAACATGGTTAAGTAGCATTCACTAGTTACACTGGTATGTAAGAAAAAAGGACTTATGATTCTATAACTAGACACTGCAACCCACACATTCACTTTTCTCCCACAAGTTTCTTGCATTGCTTCATTCAGAATCAAATGTTTTGTTTATTTACAATGCCATTCAAAGGAATGTAGACTTCAAACCTTATCTCTTAGTGTTGGTTTATACACCAATGCCATCTTTTAAGGGAAAATAGTTAAGATTGGAATGAGTTATCTGCTGCACAGTTCGGCGTGAAATTCCCAACTCAACACTGGCTCTTCTTGACTTACTTAGACTTTAAGTCAGAGCCACATGCATGAATTCAATGTTTGCTGAGTGTAAACAGTAACATCATAAGCCTTCTTCTTCTCCAACACAGACCCATCACATTCAAAATGGCAAGATGATCTGTGTATTGTCTGGGGGACAGAGGGCCAATTATGTACCAAAGTGATCTCCATGTCACTGTAACCTGCCGAAAGCATAAAAGATGTATCTTTCTTATGGTTGGATATTACAAGAAAATAGCTCAGGGCAAAAAGTTTCTATACTCTTTTCCAATACAGTGAAAATAAAGGGAATACCAATGTTGAAAGTTGTCCAAGAGCTGGTAAATAACTATAGATTGTAAAGAGAGTTGCCATGAAGATTGTTCCAGCAATATTCTAAAGGCTTTGTACATCTGTCAGTATTTTTTTCAATAATAACCCAAAACTTGGCTTTCTTTTACACTAGAAGGAAGAGATCAAATCAACATGAGCAATAATGCAAAAACCTATAAAGGGTCAAAGAGAGCAAGGAAGAGAGTATGTCATGACAAGCCGCTGACAGTGAGAGGCATGCCCAGTTGCGTGCCTCAGAATCTGGGGAACAGTATGAGGGGTGGACAGAAATATAATTTTTTACATGCTAAGTGATTATCCCGTCATTGAGAGGTACTACAGTTAGTATAAAGCATCCTACCTATAAAACTGAGGAGAATAAGCAAGTGGCACAACGTACCTGTTTGGCTGCTGCTTCTTCATCTTGTCCATCTCCTACCACAACGTATGTACATTTCCGCCCAAATCGGGACACAACACGTTCGAAACAGCTCTCCTTACCTGAAACACATGAAGCATTCACATTAAAGGATATATTTCCCGACAGTTCTGAATAGGGACATCCGATTTTCAAGCAAATAAGACAGCAGTGATAGCTATTAGCAGGGTATGCCTTAACACTTTCCGAGGCCGATATTTACCATCATTCATTTTTAGACTATTGTTACAGTGGGGTTACCACTTAAAAAGGCATTTTAGAGCTACTGCCAGCAATTATTCAGGCTGCCCCTTACATGGGAAACAGATGCCCTTGCAGCTGCCCCTAACATGGGAAACAAATGTTGCTGGGGGAGGAAAGGATACCAAAACAAGTGTTGGAGTTTAAGATGGAAGGAAAGAGGGTAAGAGGAAGGCCCAGAACAAGATGGATAGACTCAGTCAAGAAAAGTATAAGAAAAAGAAGACTGGAATACAATTATTGAAGAGGAGTGATGGAAGGAGAGGCAACAGTGGAGAACACCCTGAACTGGCAGGAGCTGGACAAGGGGAAATGAAAATGATGATGAAGGCAGTAGTGATAGTTCTGAGAATCATGAAGAGCAGAGGTAAATATACTTTAGTATTACCGGTATTTATCATAAACTCAACTGCATTTGATGAATCAAAATGCATGTGTACCTTACACTATCACATGGAAATCTTTGAAGAAGTGAGATCTTTTTCATGCCAACATTGTATGACATAGAGTGTCAAATAGACAGTTCCACTCATCAAAAATCTGACTACTTCTGCCAGGTTTGAACATATGATCGTGGGATTCTGAGACCAACACTGTACCACTGATCAGCACAAGGAGTTACAGACTTGAATAAAGAGTTCAATAATCCTCAACTGTAAAAGTAAAAAGCATCAGTGAAAATAAGACACAATAAAATTATATAATTTAGGCACTACACTGATCGTAATAAGCAAAGTGTGTGTCAGGGACCGTGTCAAAAGCATCTCCTCACAATGGTGATTTTCCCATAACTGGCAATATGAGCTGCATGTGCAGGGTTGCAACTGAAGAAGGTATAACACTGTACAGCTTCTGGGCCCTACAGTTGGAAAAATAAATAACTTTGTTGTGAAGCATGGAACATAGCCCATGCCACACCATATGACTGAAAAATAGTCTAATTTTGTAAAATAAGTTATCATTTTTATCAGGAAAATATCTCTCTTTTCTTCTTTTTTTGTATATACAGCTGCATTTTCATAATCTATAAAGAACTGTATCCAACAGAAACGTATGCCTTTAGTATTGTTAAAACTACTGGTATATCAACTGTATTTGTTTTTCATTGTTCAGCATTCTGTAATCAACTGACAATTAGTGATTTTAAAAAATCATTTGATGCAAGTTACAATCACTTTCACTTTAAATAATTTAAATAGTGGTTTGGTCTGTGTAGAGTCATGGTGTATATATTTAATTTCATGTTTGTATAGTAAACTCTCAATTCAATTACACAATTTTAGAAGTTTAAAAACCTCTGACTTACAAAACTTTGGAGCAGGCTGGTGATAAATGCAGTGGAAGTAACATTATAAAATTGCTAAACACTGACAAAGGAGAACCACACTATCAAATTCTACACTGAGATCAATAAGATTTCTGGGGATATACTAAGGGCTATGCGTTGGGATATAGTGCTATATTTGAAATACTTTTGATTACTGTTTGCATGAAGGAGCGATACCAAATAAATGGAGAGATGCAATAGTAGCCCCAGTGTACAAGGGAAAGGGTGGCAAACATAAAGCAGATAATTACAGACCAGTCAGCTTGACATGTGTTGTTTGTAAACTCTAGGAAAGGAGTCTTTCTGATTTGACACGTTTGTGAAATTATTAACTGGTGTGGCAGAAGGCAGAGTGGGTTTAGGAAAGGTTATTCCAGTGAAGCTCAACTTGTAGGATTCCGGCAAGATATAACTGATATTTTAGATTCAGGAGGTCAAATGGACTTTATCACTATTGACCTAGCCAAGGCTTTTGATAGAGCAGATCATGGGAGATTACTGCCCAAAATGAAGGCTATTAGGTAGACAAAAGAGTGATTGAATGGATGGTCAAATTTCTACAAAACAGAAATCAGAGAATTAGAGTAGGTGAAGTGTTATCTGAAACTGTAATTGCCCTGCAGAACTTCCAAACCAACATGTATTATTAAAAGTATTTTATTTTTACCTCACAAATAACTAAGAAAACAAGGAGTTCTGTATGTACACATAACATGGTGGGTTACTTTTTAAATTTCAACAGAGTAAGATCAAATGCTACCAAACAATGTTAATTTCATCATAAATAAAAATATTGGTTGGTGGACAGGTCTCAGTGGATCAATTTAAAATTATCATCATCATTATTATTATTATTATTATTATTATTATTATTATTATTATTATTATTTGCATATGGACCCGGTTGGATCATGCATTACATTTATGATTCGCCTTTGTAACAGACCATATTGCTTTCATTCTTTCACTGTGTGCCTGTTTTCTTTCTTCTGACCACTTAGTCCCCAATCTTGTAGGGACTTCATTCTCTGGCTTTACTACCCATCTATTTATCTTGTGACGGTAAATGTTTCTGTCCAGTATTTCTGATGGTTCTATCTGGGCCTTTTCCAGATCATTTTTAACATCTTGTATCCATGGTACATTCTTCAGTTTTTCAGTATATGTCAAAATCTTGTGGGTTAGCCTTGAAGACGATAGTCTGTGAACGTGTCCATAGAATTTCAGTCTTTGTTTCCTGACGTCTGCGGCAAGGTTGGACAGTCTTTCCGTAGCTTTGCGTGATTTGAGTCTATACCCTTCTTTTTTTCTCTGGGCCCAGAATTTTCCTCAAGATCTTCCTTTCCTCCTTCAAGATGTTTTCCAGATCACCTTTATTATTAAGTAGGTACCAAGGTTTCACTTGCAACAGCACTTCAGATTTAATCACCGTATTATAATGTTTGATTTTTGTATGTATGGACATGCATTTCTTGTTGTAGATGTCACGGGTTCTCCAATATGCTCTTGAGTTATACCAGGTTACAGACACATCATAATCCTCGGTGATTTTAACATAAATCTCCTGACCCAGACTAGTGACTGCCGGGCTGAGTGGCTCAGACGGTTAAGGCGCTGGCCTTCTAACCCCAACTTGGCAGGTTCGATCCTGGCTCAGTCCGGTGGTATTTGAAGGTGCTCAAATACGACAGCCCCGTGTCGGTAGATTTACTGGCACGTAAAAGAACTCCTGCGGGACTAAATTCCGGCACCTCGGCGTCTCCGAAGACCTTAAAAAGTAGTTAGTGGGACGTAAAACAAATAACATTATTATTATTATTATTAGACTAGTGACTTGGACCGAATTTGCAGACTGTTCATTTCAATGGACATGACCATCTTACCATTAGACGCAACTAATCACGTACACACACGTAACGGCTCAACCCACACTCTAATTGACTACTTAGTGACAAATAATCCCCATAAGGCTGTCAAGCACGGACAAATCTCTGTCCCTGGTATCTCTACACACGATCTCATCTATCTGTGCTACTCACTACTGGTGCCGAAGTGTAAAGCTAAGTACATAAACTACAGAGACATGAAAAATACAGACTTAATTCTACTACAATATGATGCATATAATTTGCCTTGGGACGATATACCACAATTGAACGACGTGAACTTGAAAGTACATCGATTTAACTCCTTATTGTTAGAACTCTATGACAAGCATGCTCCCGTTCTGCAGGCAAGAGTTTCTCGCTCTCCTGCTCCATGGTTAAACACCGAGATAAAAGCAACAATGGCCCGCCGTGATGCTTTGTTTCGCCGGTACAGAGCAACAAAAGAGCAAACGGATTTCGAATAATACTGTCGCCTACGGAACAAAACGAAACAATTAATTAAAAACAGTAAATTTAAATATATCAGAAATCAAGCCAAAAATCTCAATACAGTTCATGCATGGAATCAGTTACATTCAATAGGAATTGGAAAAATTAAAGAACCTCATATTCCAACAATATTGCTGGACACACTTAACTCTCATTTCACTGGTAAACAAATCAAAGAAACTCGACCCCAATCCGGAATCCCATCAGACGAAGATGGCAATTACTTGAATATTGAACCAACATTCTCATTGCAACGTGTAAATATAAACGAAGTAAAACGAGTCTTAAATTCCATTAAATCTCAAGCAAAAGGAGCAGATCCTATTCCAATAGGCTTCATAAGAAATGTCATCAGCGCAGTATTACCAATCATTACTCATATTTCAATTACTGTATAAATTCAGGAACTTTTCCAGACATTTGGAAGGATGCTCTAGTGATTCCAGTATTAAAGAACACCACATCAAATTATCCATCAGACTACCGCCCTATATCAATACTCCCTCCGCTTGCGAAAGCCCTGGAACGACTAATTCACGAGCAACTAACTGAATACCTCACAAATCATTCACTACTAGACCCGTTCCAATCTGGCTTCAGGAAGGACCACAGTACAATGACAGCACTCCTTCGGGTAACAGATGATATCAGGCTTGCTATGGATAAATGACAGGTGACGGTACTCACGCTCCTTGATTTTAGCAGTGCATTTGATACAGTCAACATACAACTACTCCTTTCAAAATTGCGCTCCCTTGGCATCGAGCAGAATGCGCTCAACTTCTTTATATCCTACCTCACAAATCGTCATCAGTGTGTCTCAGTAAATGATGTTACGTCCAAATGGGCTATCAGATTATCTGGCGTGCATCAAGGATCTGTGCTGGGACCTTTATTATTCAGCCTGTATATCAATGATATTTCATCCCCACTTGTCCACTGTAAATACCATCTGTATGCTGATGACCTACAGGTATATTACCATACCAGTGTAGATAGTATATGCGAAGCAATCCAGCATATGAATACAGATCTACGACGACTCACAACGTATGCCAGAAACAATGCCTTACTCATCAACCCACGAAAGACCCAAAGCATAATAATTGGACACAAAAAATTACTATGTGCTCTAAATAGTAATCACAATCCTCCTCCAATTACCATTGATGATACTGAACTGCCAAACTCCAAGATTGTTACAAACCTTGGGGTCACCTTAAATGAGACTCTGACCTGGAATGAGCATATAACTAATGTGTGCAGAAAAGTACATGCATCCATTTATCCTTTGAAGCATCATAAAAATGTTCTGCCACTGGACCTTAAATTAAAACTCATACAAACACTTCTATCCCCAATCTTTGACTACTGTGACAGTTTATTGACTGACATAACCTGTGAACAAGCAACAAAGCTGCAACGTGTACAGAACTCTTCCATTCGATATGCCTTCCAGCTCCGACATGATGCTCACATAACACCATACTACAAAAAAGTTATGATGGCTACGTTTAAATGACCGTAGAAAAACGCACCAAATGACCCTCGTCTTTCAGTTGCTTTCTTCAAACAGCCCCACATATCTATCATCCAATTTTAGGCTTGTTTCTTCATTCCACGAAATTAACACTCGTTTCGGTTCACTACTTGAAATAACACCGCATCGAACAAATACCTACAACCATTCATTCCTGGTCTCTGCTTCGAGGTTATGGAATATGATCCTGGAAGATATTACAAAGTCTTGCTCATCTACCATAAATTCCTCCAGAGTACATACAGTTGACTCAAATGAATGTAAGAGTGAATGACGTGTGAATGAAACCAAAAATTATGTACTAGATTTAAGTTCTTAGGCTATCCCATTTACGTTCTTACTACTCTTATTTAAGGCTATAGACTGTTCATAGAAATAGACTACATAGTATCATCAATTTTAGTATACTCAGATTGTAACATACTAATATTCAGTTCATTTATTTTAGCCTTATATTTGAATAATCTTTCCTTTAAGCTAGTTGTAGATATATTCTTTAGGTTATAAGTTGATATATTTTTTTTGTTATTATCCACTCTCTATTTATCCTATAATTTTTCATCAGTAGAAAGCTTAATTAATTGTATTATTGTAATTCCTTACCTGACTTACATATCTTAATAACAGTAATTGATTACAGTGATATTTTAGATTAACACTGTAAAAAGAAAAAATTGTAGGCACTTAAGTGTAAGAGAGGGCCAAGAGCCCTAACTTCGCCACTTAATAAAGACACAAATAATCAAACTTTCTGTGCTTCCTTTTCCAACCCTGTTGGTTCTAGGATCTCGCTGAGATATTTACAGTACTAATTTTGATTTTAATGAAATAATTCAAAGAAGATGAATATTAGGTAGATATATACATGATGCTTTGACTTTTACCCTAACTGGCCAAGAGCTGGAATACAGGATGTTCATCTTGCCAAACGAAATTCCTAACATCTTATCTATGTTAACAGATAATTTGTACATGCTAACTGAAAAATAAAAACTAAGAAAATAACATTCTCACCTATCATTCACATTCCTTTAATTTTATACAGGTTGCAAGGTTATGCATTCATTGTTCAAAAACTTCACATTCATTTTGGTTACTTGCAAGCAACAGTAGCTTTCAAATTTGTCCTGTCAAATTTCGGGAAATTATGAGCATCATATTAGGTCGATATAAGCGTGCTGCTTGGACTTGCACCATAACTGGCCAACAAATGAAATACAAAGGAATTTATTGTAGTTTTAATATAATTTCAGTAATTTTAGATGTAAATGCTTTTATCTTACTTTTTTCATTTTGTATCATAATCTAATTTTTATTGTACTTTGTCAATGTAGGTAACCTCCAATTATGGGGAAAGCAGAAGAAATTGTATTAAAACTGTTTAAAAAATAGCTCCAGCAGATTGCTAGTATGTATTGCCAAGCTGGAAACACACGACATGTCTCATCTTCTGCATAAGATATGTAGGTTATACCAACTTTAAATGACTGAAGCATCCATACATGTTACTGTAAAAGATAGAATACAGAAAGCTCACCTATCTTTGTGGCTGAATAGATATTTTCGATGGGGAAAAGACCCCCAAGACCGAAGAGCAATGTTTTAGCTAGGGCAGGAACCAGTTGCGTCGTCGTCACCATAACATTGACGCAGTTTGACCTGGAACAAAAAAAACAAACTGTAATATAGGACCATTAAGAATAAAAATTAAAAGTTAGCTTACAATTGTGTTACATAATCAGCCTGCTCTGGGTATGTAGGCAGTCATGATATAGAAATATTGTATATGTAAACTTGATTATAATGCCAAATGGTTTTCTTGCAACATGACATTATGCATACCTAGAAAACTGGAATTTTAGAGGTTGCATAGATATCCACCTTTTCAACTTGTCTAAGGTTGAAATTGAATGATTTAAAAATATGCAACCCATTAAAGCATTACAATTTTCTTAAAAACATACAGTCAGGTTTCAGACTCAAAATGACAGAACATAACCAGCAAGATTTCATAGATGACTAGAAAGCACTATAAACACAGCTTCTGTATCAAGGAATAATAATAATAATAATAATAATAATAATAATAATAATAATAATAATAATAACTATGACAATAACAACAATAACAGTAACAATAATGGTGTGTGGCCTCCGAAGAGGCCTGGTGTAGGTCTTTCGGGTTGACGCTTTATAGGCGACCTGAATGTCTGTGAGAATGGGGCCTTACATATGATGAATTCTAATGCTGAAAATGGCACACACACACCCAGCCCCTGAGCCATTGGAATTAACTAATGAAGGTTAAAATCCCCAACACGGCCAGGAATCGAACCCGGGACCCTCTGGACCAAAGGCCAGAATGCTATTTATCCATGGAGCCAAGCACTTAGCAAACACAGAAGATTTGAGGCTGAATTCCATGAGCATCTATCTTATAAACCCACATTCTTTAATTTGAAGCAATTTCTTCAAGTTTATGAAACCTATCTATCAACATTTATATTTTTTTCTGGAAACAAAATTTGAGTCTACTCACTTTGAGATCCAAGTTTCATTAAAAACATCAATAAAATATCAAATCGTCTAAAATTTTAGAAATACAGTATTTGCATATATATAAAGCGAGAACTATGTTGTAATGACAGATTTTTTTCTGTCCCTTGAAAATTCCTATATTAAACTGTGTATTATCCTTCGGTTACAGTGAGAACCCTATCACTGATGCATCCGTTATTACGAGCGATTAAGCGTGCATTATTATTTCCATAATCACTATTTATGGACTCCAGCGATTACAATGAATGTGAATGATTATCTTTGGTGTCGTTTTCGCGCTATGTGCACTAGCGAGATCTCTCGCTGACATTTGAATTCAAAGGAAATGTCGAGTCGATTAGTAACACTTGTTGACTGTTGTTCTGTAAACACAATTCAAAACTGAAAGAGAACATATTTCTGTAATAAATGTTTAATTAACCTGGCCGATAATAGTAGTTAACCGTTTAGAAATAAAGGCTGAAGTAAACAACTGATTAATTTAACGCTATGTACTGATATTAAATAAGAATGTGATACATCTTAAAATATGGTGCGCTGGGCTGAGTGGCTCAGGCGGTTGAGGCGAAGGCCTTCTGACTTCAACTTGGCAGGTTCGATCCTGACTCAGTCCGATGGTATTTGATGGTACTCAAATACGTCAGCCTCATGTTGGTAGATTTACTGGCACGTAAAAGAACTGCTGTGGGAATAAATTCCGGCACATCGGTGTCTCAGAAAATCGCGAAAGTAGTTATTGGAACGTAAAGTCATTTTAAAATATATGGCACAGAAAGGATGGCAAGTAATCAGCTTCATTTTCCGTATCAAAATCTAATCACTGAGATTTACAATATTAAAATTCTTCCACCGTTTTGATACTTTTTTATTTGCCTTTTAGCAATTTTTTATTTGTCAACAGTACATGTTTTGTTCCTACTTAGGAACATCCTCAGCTGTTATTAAAGCTTAGGTGAATTGCTAAGATTTTAAACACGTTAATTTGTAGGTACACTAATTCTCTTAAAAACTAATAAAATACCAATTAAATTAAAATGATATTAAAAACAATGTAGGGGTTAGTGATATGAGAACAGATGATTACATAGTTGGTCAGATTAAAAACTATGTCTATTCATTTGTATAGTTGTTAAAAAAAAATTTCATTTTGTTACATTAAAAATGTCTGTTTGTTTGCGGTTAAAAAGTTTTAAAAAATGTTTGTCTTCATGACACTGTTCAAATTGTTGAATGTTTCTTTTCTGTTCCTTCCAGGTAAGTTGTTATATATTATGAGTTTGTTTAAAGTGCCTTTGATTGAGTCTAATGTGGAACTTTGAAGCTGATTGCTGATCAATTTTTGGGAAGGGAGCTTCGTCTTAATTTCTTGCTATTGTTAGACTCCAATTCTACTGTGACCCTGGAGGGATGTTTCATGCTGCTTTACGTAAAGCCACGGCCACTTCCTTCTCACTCCTAGCCCTGCCCTGTCCCATCAACGCCATAAGACCTATCTGTGTCAGTGTGACGTAAAGCAACTAGCAAAAAAAAGAAAACTTTTCAGTAGACCTTGTCAAGATGAAATGATGATGGCTGGTGGACTTGCACACTGTGACTCAGTGTTGTCTGCAGCAACGGTCACTAGACTCTGGTAACCTGTAGCTTGTCTTCTCTCTTATTGAAACAGTTATCATGATTCACTATCTCCATGGTTTCTCAGTAGAGATAACCATCATGCTGGTAGATGGTCTCCTTCAATTTCATGATCGAGAAAAGAGAAGGTGTGCTCTGCCATCGCAGGCTTTTAGGTCGTATGGGACAACAATGATGTTTATATTCTTTCAACCTGGTGTCAATGTTGTGTTTGGTGGGTTTTTTCCCACATAAACATAGAATACAGTACACACTTGTGCTAAGGAAAGGATCCTGAGGGTCTTTAGTGGAGGGTAACTGCTGGGATATTTTTCTTTGTTGATGTAAAGATGGTCTTGATATTTTGATGCTTCAAAATCTTGCTTATCCTCTCCAAAATTACTGAGGTGTATGAAAGGAATCCTCTTGATTTAATTTTCATTGTAGATCTCGCTGACACAACCTCTTGGCTCAATCAAACAACATCCTCAGCATTGCCCATTTCCATTTAGTGTGATGGTGGGAGTTCTTATTAAGATCGTGGTTGGTATGTGTAGGCTTCCTGCACACTGTATGGTCTATATGGCTGCCTTCACTTTTCACAAGTACATCTAGAAATGGAAATTCTCCCTCCACTGTGAACTGGATTTTAGTGTGAATGCTTCTGAAAGTCTGAAGACACTCAAACAGAGACAACAATCAGAAAATCATGCATTTTATTATAGAATACAATGAGACAGAAGTAAGCATACCTTGAATTGATCAGAGTCAGGCATTTGAGGGCCAACGTGAGCCAGTTATCGGTGACATTTTCAATTTCAGATCGAAGCTGTAACCACTGTTCACGTTTAGTTGGTCCCAGTAGTCCTGAAAAGAAACAAATTTTCAGTTATTCCAACACTTCTAGAGAATATTTATTAATGGAGTTTCAGTTCATATATTTTACTTTTGCCTGTGGTAAGAACCCAATTGACAGTTCTTGTTAGTTTAGATTTAAATCCTTAAAATGAACTCTTTTAGACATCTCTTCTACCTTAATCTGGATCATATACATACTAAAATAAAATGTTCAGAACAATGAAGCTATAGTGTCATGTATGAGATGAACTGAAGCTGAAGCAGAACACACTGGATATGTTACTCCTCACCAATACTGCACTAACATGACGGAAGAAGCAGAGAGGTCAGTTACAAGATGATTATAATCTCTAGCATCGATCAGTGTCAAATGTATAGAATATATGCCCTCCTCCTTTCTCTGCATACTCTCTGCACACTCTCTGCACAACAAAAACACTTCACATCAAACACATAATACTCAGTCTTTGTGGAGTTTGCAGCGGAAACAATGAGACCATGGAGTAAGGAGGCCAAAAATGTTATTTTAGATACTGAAAAATAACTAAACTCTGTAATACGTTCTACTGAATTCCCGCAACAGTCCATCAGAAATGCAATTCAACAGCTGAATGCAGCTAGTGAGATGGATACCTTCCCCGACACTCTCTGTTGGATGAAATTTTTTATTTCTTTGATTTCCTATTAAAATTATTCAGCAACTGTATGAACAGAATAATAACTAATTCTATGTATACAGGGTGTCCTTGCAAAAAGTTCCATTTTTTACAGAGGAGATAGCACACAACAAATGAAGAAAAAGAAAGGGAAGCAAATTCCAGGCATGTAATCTGTATTGATGGTTATGAATTTCATGTTTTTGGTCCGTATTGAACAATATATAAGTAATAATAATAATAACTTAAATGTTTCCACCTTTTCAATACAATATATTCACAAAATTACAAGATTATACGGTACTAGTTTCGACCCATCTAGGGGTCATCATCAGCCGTATTGGAGCAAAGATATTGTCTTAGGATTTCGCCACAAATGATCTTTGCTCCAATACGGCTGATGATGACCCCTAGATGGGTCGAAACTAGTACCGTATAATCTTGTAATTTTGTGAATATATTGTATTGAAAAGGTGGAAACATTTAAGTTATTATTATTATTACTTATGTAATCTGTATACTAACAAATATGCAACACGTCACACACCATCTGTAAAATTGTTTATTACCCTGTTCAAGCACCTTTCATAAATGGGATCCTTTGCACCTCAAACAATTCACACACCTTATATGGAACAACAGGTGTTATGACATGTGGAGGACAATTGGGATGAATGTCCGAAGAATAGCTGCAGCTGAAGATATTGCTAAAAGTGTTGTCTGGACAGTCCTCCAGTTATTCTATCTGTACCATGTGCAGTGTGTCCAAGCTCTGCTGCCACATGATCGGCCCCCCAAATTGCACTTCTGCCAGTGGTTTCTCCAAAAATGTGCCCATGTTACACATTTCACAGTGAAGGTTCTGTTTGCAGACGAGGCAGGTTTCACGAGAGACGGTGTCGTAAACTTTCATAATACCCACGTATGGGCCGATGCAAATCTGCATGCAGTGGAAGAGAGACAACACCAGCAAAAATTTAGTATCAACGTATGGGCAGGCATTTATGGGGACAGAATGATAGGTCCCTACACTGAACAGAACAAACTAAATGGTCCTACATATCGTATCTGTGTTGCTGGAGAATCTACCACTACAAGAACAACTGCAAATGTGGTACATGCATGATGGGGCACCAGCCAATTTTCATCATAGGTTTAGGGACACCTAGCATGGGTCTTCCATGAGCAATCGATTGGTCAGAGAGGGCCAATACCTTGGCCTGCCTCATTGCCTGACCTTAACCCTTTATAGTTTTTGGCTTTGCAAACATGTAAAGACATTGGTTTATTGCAGTCCCCATAAATGATGCGTATACAATACGAGAATGTGTGTTCAATGCCTGTGATGCAATCCAAGAACAGCCAGAGGTATTCCAACAAATGTGTAATTCCATGCAATGTAGGCTGGGAAGATTTGGGAGTAAGGAGACAACAGCTACACTAAGAGGGATATTCCAAGCCTGTCAGTGGAGGGATGGCTTGGAATGACATTATCAGATGAATAAGCCTGAGTAGAGGTTTTAAAAGTAGGAAAGATCATAAAATGAAGATAAAGTTGGAATTCAAGAGGACATTTATTTATCGTATGGCTTTAAGTGCCGGGAGCGTCCGAGGACATGTTTGGCTCGCCTGGTGCAGGTCTTTCTATTTGACTCCCATAGGTGACCTGCGCATCTGGATGTGGGTTGATAATAATGAGGTAGGGAGAGAGTGAAACCCGGCGTTGGCATGAAGCCTACTCTTGTCGAGTAACTCCAAGGAGTCTGCTCAAAGCTTTACGACTCCATCTGAAGGACGAATCACCAGCAACAGTGTCATATGGCCTCACTCCATATGAGCACTGTGGAGAGTTCTGGAATTGAATCTAGGCTTTTGGAATGCAGTCTAGTGATCAGAAATTGTATACCACCACCTCCTCTACACTGCCAGCCAACATTCTGATGGTGAAATTTTTTTTCGACTAATGGGACTCAAACTGGTTAGCCACAGTGTCAGACCACACAGACTTCAATACCTTAATGATCATGGGTGAGATTCAAGAGGACTAATTGGGTCAAATACTTGTATACAGGAAGAGGAATTATGGATTGGAATCATTTACCAAGGGACATGTTTGATCAATTTTCAACTACTTTGAAATCATTTAAGAAAAGACTATGTAAATAACTGATAGGTAATCTACCACCTGAGCAACAGCCCAACTAACCAACAGGTTAGTGGTGATTGATTGATTTTGGTGTAGTCTTCATCAACAAGAGTGGCGTGCAGATGTGTGCAGCGAGTTAGAGCTAAACTCCAGGGAAGATGCTGGTGGTGATTAAATTCAAACACACTCCTATGAGCATTAGGTACTGTATGGAGAAAATGTACAGTGCATCCAACCAAGCAGAATAATAATAATGATAATTATAATAATTATTATAATAATATAATATAATAATAATGATAATTCTATTATTATTATTATTATTATTATTATTATTATTATTATTATTATTATTATAGGTATTATTTTGTTTATTTTATAGTCTAAATAGCAACTAGATAATTACAAAAGACTGTCAGTCTGTTGCCAAGTATTGAACCTTTCAGAAAAACAAAAACAAAACAATAACATTTTTCAGCTCATCATACGTATTTATGAGGTTGCTGGCGTTGCCCTGCCTGATTTAAATTTTGACTGGGGATAAAGGCCTGATGCCAAGCGATTTTCAGATGAAAATTCCAGTTTAGGTTCGACTAGAATTCAAACTTCAACTCTTAAGGTGCTATATCATTGTTCCTACTTTCTTAGAAAATCAAGTAGTGTGACTTTCTTTTATATCAAACATTACAGAAAGAAAAGATAGCAAACATTCTGATACTACAGTAGAAGTCTGTTATAGCAAAAATTCATAATGGCAAAAAATGTACTCGCTATAGCGGATTGTCGTTACAACCAATTTTCATAAAATTCTGGTATGAAGCTCATTACATGTCAAAATTGGTGTGCAATGGAAATCAGTTTGTTCAACACTTGCCTTTTCACATATTTTCATATTATGGTTTACTCGTTAGTTATTTTTTAAATTCCAAGACAAGAAAACTTATGTTCAATTTAATTCTGAAAAATTGGAGTAGTATCACTCCAGTGGCTTCTTTGGCAATCGTTTCAGTTTTCTTATTCAAACAGCGTCACCTAACTTAACCTCATATGAATCATGAAAACGTATTTCAAGCACCAGTAGTGTAATGATAACCTTATTGCTATACATTTAACCAGACATGAGAAAATACAGTGAAACCTCATTAATGCGTTCCTCATTATGATGATTTCTCACTTAGCACCTCGTACATTCGAAGCCCGATTCACGTCATATTAAATCTATATAAAAATATGTCAATTATTGTGTAACAAATTTTCACCACTCCTGCTAAAAATGATCGCATTTTTCCTAGCCCTGAAAATGTTCTTTGTCATCCCTGTGAAAGGAACACGATTTCCAAAGCAGATTAGAGCCCTCGGCACAGGAGGCAGGTTGGGGAAAGATGCGCAAAAACAGGAAATGGCTCTGAATTGCTGAACTTTACAGGGTGAATTACACCTTCGGGAAGCAAGCTGTTAACCTCGGGAAAGTTCAATTTGGCTTTCTGGTTTTCACTGATATTGCTGAATAACCCAGTAAGCCTGTTTGTGCTTGCATTTCGCATACCATTCAGAAGTTAGAAATTTATTCTGTGTTGAGCGATACAGTGAAGGGTAGTGAACATTTGTCGCATGACAGCATACGTACGGATTAGGAACATAATTGTGTGAAGTTGACTAGCATAGTGAATATTTGTCTTGTGGTATGGGTACTGGAAAAGTCATGAAATCGCTAATGAAGTCAAAACTAAAATAATGTAAGTGGAGGGGCATCCGCATCTTTCAATGGTTGCGCGTATGTTGAAACTCGCACCTTCGAGCTTCAACTCTAGTCGATCAAAGTGTTGTCACATTGAAGTCGACGGTCAAAGTCATTCTCTGGCGCACGGCCAAGTTTAACCTCCAAATAATTTATGGCCAAAATATAATGTTTAATAACCCATTGGTCCGAAATATGAGGCTTCAGCTGACATTTGATTTAGCAATAATGTGCTGATACTTTTATGAGCCCCAGTGGAAATGTTTTTTTATCTGCTGTGTGATGTTTTACACACCTTTTAATACACTGTTGTTATTTAATAATCCCCAGAGGAAAAGGTTTTTGTATTAGTATGTCGTCTTTTTCATGTCTTTACATACTCTCATCTCATGTTTATAGAAACTGTAGATAGCCGATATCTTTTACAGTACCTGTTACGTACAAGACGTAAAATGCATGCATGTCGAGAAAGAAAAAAAAAAACTTATCAAGTGTTTACATATAACTGTTGGATAGTTTTTATTCGTGTATTCAACAGCATGTTTTCTCGATTAACACATTCTCTTTCCTCTGCAGAAACATCCCAATGAGGTTTTATTTTTGTTATTTGCGTTACGTCGCACTTATGGTGACGATGGGATAGGAAAGGCCTAGGAGTGGGACGGAAGCAGCCTTGGCCTTAATTAAGTTACAGTGCCAACATTTGCCTGGTGTGAAAATGGGAAACCACGGAAAATAATCTTCAGGGCTGCCGACAGTGGGGTTCGAACCTACTATCTCCCGGATGCAAGCTCACAGCTGCGCGACCCTAACCGCACGGCCACTCAGCCAGTCCAATGCCGTTTTACTGAATGAACTAACCTCTGAAATCAGTCATCCACTCTGCGCCGTATTTTTAGGTGTATCATATTCTTATTTACTTTCAATACATAGCATTAAAATCACGCAATTTTTTATTTCAACCTTTATTTCTAACGAGTTAACTACTGCTATTGGCTCCGTTATTTACACATTTATTATGGAAACATGTTCTCTTTCATTTTGAATTGTGTTTACAGAACACTTGTCGACAAGTATTACTAATCGACTCCGACACCGCCTAACGAGTTCCATCATCGACGAAAGAGCTCGCTAGTGCACATAGGGTGAAAACTAACCGAAGATGATTGATCGCATTCAATATAATTGCCGCAGTGCATAAATATCAATAATGGATATATCATGCATGCTTAATCGCTCGTAATATAAAGGATACATCAGTGATTGGGTTCTTGGACTTTCAAGGGACAGAGAAAAATCTGTCATTAAAACGGAGTTCTTGCTATATGCTGTACTCGCTATAGTGGACTTCTACTGTAGAGTATCATCTTTTCTTGTCTTTATCCTTCATACATCAAAACTGAGGATCTGTCAAGATGGTCCCCTCAATGACTTGATGCCCACCCTCTGCTGTATAGCAGAAATTAACTCATTGGGAGCTAGAAAAACTGGATGTAGAAGAACAGGGATTGGTGAGGAGAGAGCCAATATATCTTAAGATAGCAGTGCATGAAGAGATGAAGATTTTCCTTGTCATTTTATGTTTTCATGTTTGTCCTTGTTTCCTCTGTTGCTTCTTCCCAGACTGACCTGAGACTGTGTTTATCCTATTACGTAATTCTTCATGTTATTGTCTTTTTACATATATGAAATGTGATTTGCCACTTTTTTGTTCCTTTCCATTAATGATTGTAACAATCAGTTTAATTACCAGAATATTTCTGGTTCATTAAATTAATGAGAGGTGAAATAGGTTTCAGAGGCAAAACAATACTTTCTTACATAAACATACCTCCAACACTATTCCGGTAGTTGTTGTACACATCCTTCACTTTACGATATCTAAATGCAAGTTTCCGCATCCAGTCCACTCCACCACGTACACCAGTGGCAAGGCACAGGTTACCATTAGTGGCTGCAGCATGAAAACCATCGGTAGCAAAGTTGTATGTGCTTAGATCTTGGCCATTATCATCTGAAGAAACATCATCAATGTGCACCTGGTCACAATCCTGTGAAGAAAGAAAGAATGTAAAATACACAATACTGCGGGAGAGTGAATCATATGGGCAGTGTCAAAGAGGGCGGTTGGTCTGTGTCAAGGGAACTCTGGGAAAAAGAGACAAATAGTCAACATTGTCATGTGTTGATATGCTCACAGTTCAGCTAAGACTTGTGTGTTGTGTTCTTCTCCTGCTTGTTTGTAATTCATTGTGTGTTTCTATGTTGAAGTAATATTAGGTGTGTAATAAATCTCTCTCAAATCCTACAACTTTGGGGGTTTATCCAGGATCAGGAAGGACGAAGAACTTTCTGAGATAATGATAAGTAAACTCGTGTCCTCATCCCGAGGGGGTGCAGCTCTTTTGAGGCACACCCCCTTTGGAGGTGAGCTGCATGTACCATTCAACCATATACCAGCCCTCCTGCTATTCTTAAATTTCTGGCAGTACCGGGAATTGAACCCGAGCCCCCGAGGACAGCAGCGGACCGAGATAATGATACGACAGTAAGAGGCAATAAGAATGGAGGACACCGGCTAATGTAAATAGACTTGAAATTATTGATTTTGGTACATTATAATCGAAGTGAAGCAATGTTATAGAAGAATGAAGGCGTAAAATGTTCAAATCGACGACAATGATATTGAACTATAAAGGAAATTCACTGTTATGTGAGTTAACAACGCAAGATTTGAGTAAATACACCAGCAGCAATCCAGAACAAAAATGCTAGGAGACATTCAGAGAATAAACAAGAATAATTCTACTGTGTCTGTGTCTGCTATTTAAACTCTGCATTAATTTATATGTAGTAAGGAAGGTAATCGATAGAACCATAAGAGAATACAAGAGTTCATAAGATTTCAGTTTCCAGAAGGTTCCACCGAGTATGACGATAAGGTTAAGTATGTGAACTGATTATAGTGTGCAACGTGTTGTGCTTGGGATTTGAGGGAGATAAGGACGAACTAACGAGGCGCATTTTACAGCACCTCATCAATTTAGAATTGCTCTTAAAACTTGAGGACGATGAGGATGACAAAGACGAGAATGACAAAGAAGAACAAAAAGGCGACAACAATGAAGAACAAGACAATTACAAAGAAAAGGATGAATACGCTGTACAATGCAGTTCACACTTCAAGACTAAAGATATCGCAGTCGAATTAAGATGAAGGTAACCTACAGATCAGAAGCATCTACAAAAGAAAGTGAATATGACTTGCTTACAGACCATACCTCATCAACAAAACGGAGAAATTCAGGCCGCAGATTCGCACTGACTATTCGAGATGTCGAAGATTCAATATGGTGATGGTGAAGGAGATTATCCAGTCAGAAAGTGGATTACAGAATTTGAAGAAACAGCTGTTCTGATGGAATGGAACATGTAGAAATTAGTATTTGCTAAAAAATCATTGTCTAGCTTATCCAAAGTGAAACTGGTTTATCAACATGGAAGAAATTAAAAGAAGCTTTGATAGAAGAGTTTGATGTCAAGATGAGTAGTGTAGAAATCCATAGACTGCTAAGTAGACAGAAGAAGAGGAAAGAAAGAACCTTACAAGAGTACCTGCTTGTAGTGAAGAAGATTGCACGTTGAGGTGAGATTAATGACGATTCCTTGATACAGTACATTATTGATGGTATAGAAGATGAGTCCGGCAGTAAATTGATTTTGCATGGGAGCAGGAACTTTAAGAAGTTTAAGGAAAAGTTACATAACTATGAATGTATTGTTGAGAGAAGGAACTCAAAAGTTTTGAAGAAGGATGGAACACAGAAACCTACTTCAAGAGACAAGGGTGCAGTGGCTGTTGAAGAAAAACATAGAATGCAGAGATGTTTTAACTATGGTGAAGTAGGCCATAAATCCTCCAGTTGTCACAAAGGCAAAGGTCTGAAATGTTTCAGACGTAATAAATTTGGTCACAAGTCGGTGGAGTGCAAGACAACAGAAAGTAAGGCAAGTAGTGGAAACGCAGTTAACTCTATAACAAAAACTGCAGCTCCCTTTCTTACCACTAAATTAAGAATTGCTAGTACCGTAATTAATGCCTTCCGAGATACGGGAATCAGTATTACTTTGATCCATGAAGAAATTTATGCAGATTTAGGAGCTCCCATGAGTAGAACTGATCTTATCCTGACAAGTTTTGGGAAAAATTACGTCGAACCTAAAGGCTACTTCCACGCTGAGGTCTTCATTGATGATGAAGCATTTGAGGCTGATATTTTATGTTGTGACTAGCGATGCAATGAAGACATCTGCAATAACTGGAAGTGATATTCTACAGCAAGAAGAATTGGTGATAAATCAGAATAGCGTTTGAATATCCAAGCCAAAACCAGACATATTTCTCATGCAGATTAACGTTGATGAAGAACAGCAACTGGAAGTAGGTGAGCCTACAAATGATGACTACAAACAACAGGTT
The DNA here is from genome assembly GCF_040414725.1 of Anabrus simplex. NCBI lineage: Eukaryota > Metazoa > Arthropoda > Insecta > Orthoptera > Tettigoniidae > Anabrus > Anabrus simplex. The sequence continues at coordinate 332,411,963 of NC_090265.1, forward strand.
GAAGAACAGATTTCCTCCTAGGAACCTGCCAAAACAAAAGTTCAGAAGTGGAATTGACCATTATGCTGAAGGACGAACAGCCGGTATTCAGCAGACCACAACGTCTTTTGCCTGCAAGAGAAGAAACTGTTGATGAGCAAGTGAAGAAATGGCTAGAGGCAGGAATCATGAAACCAAGCTCTTCAGAATATGCCAGCCCTGTGGTGGTAGTACGGAAGAAAGATGGCTCTCCTCACTTGTGTATCGACTCGTAAGATAAACAAGATCATAGTAAAGGATCAACACCTGTTGCCGCTCATAGCAGATAGTTTGGATAAACAGCAAGGAGTAAGAACATTCAGTTCACTTTACTTGAAAAATTGATTTTTTCATGTGCCAGTGGAATCTGTTTGACCGAGATGAAACTGTTGTTTTGTTCACGATCTAACCTTACCTGTGGTGGTCGCTTATGATAACCACATAATAAAGTACACTTTCGGAGGACCACTTACATGTTATTAAGAAAATACAGGTTGTAAAAACAAAGAGCACACAAGTCACTGATTTATTCAGTATACGTGAACTAAAAACACACCAGTACTGTAAGTACTGCTTGTACATATTCAATTATACATTCATACATGAGGTACGCGCTGACACTAAAAAACACTAGAAAATACGTAATTGTTATTGTGCCAATGGTTTGGCTGCACTTAAAATGTTAGCACTGTTGTGCAGTTACATGATTTCATGAGATTGTTGTCTCCACACATGTTACTCGTGTCATGTTTGACACGCTTCTCCCCCGTTCCTCGCCAGTCACTCGCGCCAGCAAACAGTCCCGGAAGCGAGGTGCTGCCCTCTAGTCACAACTTCATTAATAAATACTGTACATTTAATAAATGAAATACTAAAATATTGTAGATTTAAAAACACAAATAAATGACATAATTTCTTAGATATAATTGTTAATGCGATATGTGCAGTAACAGAATCTCAGAGTTATTATGCACTGCTTTCGTCACTAATTCAGATCAGTTTCAATTCCGAAAAGCATCATTTGGTGTGTGAACTCACCAGCAGTGTTCTAACAATTCACTAACAGTGACTTCTGACCAGTAGTAGTTCGGGGCACAGTACTCACTTACATGGATGATTCGTTAATTCCGGCTAAAGATGAAACTGAAGCATTACACCGCTTAAAGATGGTACTGGATGTAGCTAAAGACTATGGCACTGAACTGAACAAAGGGAAATGCCACCTACTGAAGAGGAAGGTTGAGTTCTTTGGACATGTAGTGGAAGATGGACGACTCTATCAGAGAAAACTAAAGCTGTAATGACATTTCCTGAACCAAGAAATGTGAAAGAAGTGCAGTCTTTCTTTGGTTTAACTGGATACTTTAGAAAGTTCATAGCAGAATACTCTGTTATTGTGAGACCATAAAGAAACCTGCTGAAGAAAGGCAATGAATTTAAATTTTCTAAAGAACAGACGATTTCCTTTGAAAAGTTGAAGGAAGCTTTATCAAGGAATCCTGTTTTACACATCTATAATTCTTCATACGAGACCGAACTTCATACTGATGTAAGTAAGTTTGGATATTATAACCTTCCAATGTATGTCAGGATGAGGTTGGTGAACACATTGGAAGTTTATGTTGAGAAATAATGTCAATGAAATCTTATGTCCGGTCATCACGCCTCCAGGAGAATTTGAGTTCAGTTGACTTGTCTAATTATGTGAACGGCATCGCTGAATTGAAGATATCGGCGGATTGATAACAAGCTCTAAACCCCGTGGTGTCTCGGAAATATTGGTAGACAATAAAACATCGTGAAACATAGGGCAGGATTAAATTAATAATACACATTCGATGATATAGATGTTGATTCCCATAGGGAATCAGAAATATTTGTTCCGAATGAGTAAATTTATAATACCAATATAAATGGTCCGTTATTGGACATTATAAATTTTCCAGCTAACTCATTCCTGGTTGCCAGCGTTTCGCCCCCGTGTGCTAGGCTGGGCTCATCAGTTGGTACCTAGCACACCTACCAAGACGCTGGCTAGTGCATACCGTGGAGGCCACTGCGTAGGCTAACTGTAGCCACCGGCAGTGCCAATGCACTACGAGACACTTTGTCCCACTAAAAAAAATTGATGCCTGCTTGGCCATCAGATGATATAGATGTTGATTCCCATAGGGAATCAGAAATATTTGTTCCGAATGAGTAAATTTATAATACCAATATAAATGGTCCGTTATTGGACATTATAAATTTTCCAGCTAACTCATTCCTGGTTGCCAGCGTTTCGCCCCCGTGTGCTAGGCTGGGCTCATCAGTTGGTACCTAGCACACCTACCAAGACGCTGGCTAGTGCATACCGTGGAGGCCACTGCGTAGGCTAACTGTAGCCACCGGCAGTGCCAATGCACTACGAGACACTTTGTCCCACTACAAAAAATTGATGCCTGCTTGGCCATCAGATGATATAGATGTTGATTCCCATAGGGAATCAGAAATATTTGTTCCGAATGAGTAAATTTATAATACCAATATAAATGGTCCGTTATTGGACATTATAAATTTTCCAGCTAACTCATTCCTGGTTGCCAGCGTTTCGCCCCCGTGTGCTAGGCTCGTAGTGCATTGGCACTGCCGGTGGCTACAGTTAGCCTACGCAGTGGCCTCCACGGTATGCACTAGCCAGCGTCTTGGTAGGTGTGCTAGGTACCAACTGATGAGCCCAGCCTAGCACACGGGGGCGAAACGCTGGCAACCAGGAATGAGTTAGCTGGAAAATTTATAATGTCCAATAACGGACCATTTATATTGGTATTATAAATTTACTCATTCGGAACAAATATTTCTGATTCCCTATGGGAATCAACATCTATATCATCTGATGGCCAAGCAGGCATCAATTTTTTGTAGTGGGACAAAGTGTCTCGTAGTGCATTGGCACTGCCGGTGGCTACAGTTAGCCTACGCAGTGGCCTCCACGGTATGCACTAGCCAGCGTCTTGGTAGGTGTGCTAGGTACCAACTGATGAGCCCAGCCTAGCACACGGGGGCGAAACGCTGGCAACCAGGAATGAGTTAGCTGGAAAATTTATAATGTCCAATAACGGACCATTTATATTGGTATTATAAATTTACTCATTCGGAACAAATATTTCTGATTCCCTATGGGAATCAACATCTATATCATCTGATGGCCAAGCAGGCATCCATTTTTTGTAGTGGGACAAAGTGTCTCGTAGTGCATTGGCACTGCCGGTGGCTACAGTTAGCCTACGCAGTGGCCTCCACGGTATGCACTAGCCAGCGTCTTGGTAGGTGTGCTAGGTACCAACTGATGAGCCCAGCCTAGCACACGGGGGTGAAATGCTGGCAACCAGGAATGAGTTAGCTGGAAAATTTATAATGTCCAATAACGGACCATTTATATTGGTATTATAATACACATTCCTCAAGTAAAGTTACTGAAATGCGTATGAACGGCAGAATATATCAATGACAGAATGTTACTGAGGGCCATGAAATATGTGAATAATAAGTTTATATGAGAGGGCCATACCTTGTACATCTAGTCGCACGATTCGACGATCGAGATGAAGAATGAAACTGTCGATTACTAACCTAAATACGAGGCAGCAATTATTAAACAAGTTCCTTTGCCAGTACAGCTGATATATACGAGATCATTACGCATTATGTGTCAAATGTTTCCAATTGTCAAGAGCATATGGGAGCTGGAAGCATAGAAGAATTCTAAAAAGCAAACTGTCTGCGATTATTATGTTGTTGTAGAATTTGTTTTGTCTCTGAGGAAGTTGACTTTCAATCTGTGTCTTAGAGGGATCGAAAGCGAAAATTCGTGGGGAGAAAGATTGTATTGAGGAGATATATTAACGTGATATTGGCATATTATAAACACATATTATATTGTAAAACAAGATATCTTGTTATCGAAAACGAAAAGGCAAGTGTGTTAGTTGAACTGTAAAAATTGTATCAAGGTGTATGATTCTGTCCTAATAGACATTTCTGAGTTTCAGGTAACATGGAACCAACGTTTATGGAATATAGACACGAGAAGACAACACGTACTAACATGAACAACTAAAATAGAGGGACCTCGAAGGATCTGGCCAGGAATATGATGGACACTAAGGGATAATGTTAATAATTGAGAGCTGAACATGGAAGGTGACACCGTCGTGGAGCAACAACCCAAGATGAGTACTCAAATATCGTCTATATATTCCGCCATGTAGTTGCTTATTTTAGATGTAGAGTAGTATTCATTTTAAATGTCAATTCATGACATGTATAATTTTCAACTTGAAGACGACCGTTATTTGTTAATCATTGCGTTGTATTAATTATAATCGTTGCGTCTAGTGCGGTGATTCAAACTATGTTGTGATAATATGCGATGGGTCGTGTGAGTTTTCTTTTAATGTCTTCTAGCAAGGTTTTACGGAATGATTTTCGGCATCGATGATATTGGTACCGTAATGGTGTTATTGTGATGAACGTTAACCTAACTCGTGGCTCAAATACCTCGGAGGAGCTCGGTATTTGCGACGTGCGATTCTATGGTCTTCAAATATTATGTGCTTGTGCAGAAATACGGTTTGATAATGAAATTACGATATTATTGTGGTGATATAGTGTTAATGCGGCAACATATTTAGTAGTCTTTGACGTGAAATGCCTGAATAGATTGTTCCTAGGTGTTGTGAATTCGCCGTGCATGACGTTTTGTGTGACGTGATAAGGTGTTTGATACGGTAGGATCTTTGAAAATATGTATGTGGATAATGAAATGTGGATGGTTATAGACGTGTCATTAGGATTGCGTATTTTATGACGATGTAATGTGAAGGTCCTGATGATGGTCTTGGCGTTAGGAATTGTGTTGGTCATGCGTGAATTTTAATGTCGTTGTGATGAATGATTTATTTAGGCACGAGGCCGTATTTAAGATAGGGTTAGAGGATTTTTGCACTCATGAACACTAATAGATGGTCGTCACATTTATCCTATTTAAATACAAGATTGACCAGAGCGGACGGTTAAGGGATGTTTAGGATCTTCACAAAATAAACGGTAACGTAAAGATATTGGGACATGTCGTAAAGGGAATACAATCTTCTATGGTAAGTAAATCATTTCTTTGCTAGTTGGACGTTTTGTAGACCACTTGAGTTGATGCCTGGTGCTGATGTAGTTATTTTAGGCCAAACTTCGCAGTGGAATCCGGAGGCGCAGAATCAACGTAGTTAGAGAAGGTTATTGTAGATGATGCAGTGTCTATTGATGTTCTTTATCTAGGTGCAGTCTCCGATGAATGTCCGAGAGGATCGAGTCTGTCTTTTAGGTGCATGGTATTGATGGATGACATGTTATGCTACGATCCTGTGTCTTTCAAACATTTTTCTTGCATTTATGATGATTTATGAATTTAGAATAACGGTGTTTTCAAGTTGTTAGGCAGATAATTTACCGATAAACAATGCGATGATTTAAATGAGAATGAGGGAATACTATGACATATTTGAGTAGGAACAGCATTCTGACGTGGACGATTCAATAATTCCCAGTTATTTATTTCGAAATGTGTGATGGATAATAGATCTTTCACTGTAAGCCTTCAGCAGTGGGACACTTTGTCTCTTTTGTTTTTCGATTTTCTCTTGATTGACGATGTTATAATTTCTTCGTAACAAGAGCAAGAAGTTAAGTGTTTATTTCAATTTAACGTAACATTCATTTTCCTTTCTATATCCGTTTGTGTTGCTAATAATTTGCTCATTGTGTAACTATTATTTGAAGTCATTTTTTTGAAGCCATTAAACGGAAAATCCTTCCATAAATGAAACATTTCACAGAGTTCTCATTTGATCTAGCATAGGAATACTAGGTTAGTTAATTAATTTAGGATAAAATGAAATAATGATCAATGTAACTTGATGAATATGCCAATATCCTAGATCTCTGACAGTCTGTTATGGAATATTTACGTAATTTTTAGGCAGGAAATGATGATTACTTTCTACGTTAAACTATACTGTTACCAGTCCACTATATAAACCTGTGACCCGACTCGTCGGACTTGCACGTCCCTAGGGTGGAGGCTTCATGGATCTCCGACTGTTTTGCTTTGCCGTGGCGTAACCCAACACTGAGATTCAGAATTGAGATGTGCAAAATGGTCACAGGTATTGCTGTCAGGGCTCAATATGGAGCTGCGCTGATGCAGACATCATCTGAAGACTGCCAATTACATCCTGTATATTACATGAGCAAAAACACAAAAGGAAAAGTATCACAGTTATGAGCTTGAATACTAGCAATCATTGTTGCATTGAAGAAGTTTCAAATGTATCTTCTGGGAATAGATTTCGAAATTCTTACAGATTGTGCTGCCTTCCAGAAGATGATGCATAAGAAAGATCTGACCCTTAAGGTGGCAAGATGGGCCCTGATTGGAAGAGTACAATACAACATTGAATACAGAAGTGGAACAAGGATGCGTCATGTCGAGCATTGATGATGATTTTGTGGATATGCCCAGGAGACCTAGACCAGTAAGTGAACAAGAGCGCTTAAAGATCAAGAATACAAAATGGGATCATCTTCAGCAACTCAAAAGTGTAATTCCTAAAGACTGCTACTCCTATTACGACAACATTCCACTCTCGTAATAATGAATACAAGGTATTAATTGTGATTCATGATCATAGTTGATGACTCATTTCATGTGGCTCAGTGTGGGTACTATAAAAATCAAGGTGTTGGAGTTATGTATTTTAAGGTTTATATTTTAAATTTAATGATAAAAAATGGAATAAAAATCATTTAAACAATTAGGTTTTATTAAATTTATTATGGAGCACAATATCACGTAACTCAGTTTTCTGCAGTATTAATTTTTAAGGGACGATATGTTTTTAAATAACTGAGATATCTTCAATTCTGAAAACGTGGAGAAAACTTCTTATTTTTAATTATTGCTTATCTGTTTGTTTAGAGGTATGTGGACGTACTCCCAAGTAAGATTACTGTCCCTCTAAACAGAATACTACTGTCCATAAGGTTTCTGAGGAGTCTATCAATGCAGATTAACGTATACACAATATTCAGTGGGAGCTCCATCTCATATAATTAGCTATTTGATGTCAGATGCAGCCTTAGTTCAAGAGAAGCCATCTGATGTAGATCACTATTTCCTACCCAAATATTGGGAAATTTCACTCCCAATATTTCATTTAAATCCCCAGTCGCCCTCCAGTCGGTATTACACAATATCCCACTGATAACAATCTCTCTTTGCATTTGCTGAAAAGATGCTGTAAAGGGGCACTTTAAGGAATGCCTGTGTTTAGTTTTAAGAACATTCCCAACCGAGATGGATGTTGTAGGATAAGTATGATATTATTGGAAGTATTGGAGAGGTAAGAAAGTACCCCATCCAGCGCTGATGAAGCTATTGGTTTTGCTTTAGTAGAACTGAAAAACTTATCTTCTTCATCAATTTTTTCCCCATTTAAGCTTCAATGCTATGTATATTGATTACCAGAATGGAATGATTATAATTTTATTTCAAGAACTAATGATGAGTAAAAATTACATTTTATAAAAAGTAATGATTACAAGTAAAAATTACTAAAGAAATATTTGTTACAAGTAATTCTATTACTTATACCCAATTACTTCCCAATCCTGCTAAGGGCCGGTTCTACCATCTGCTGGTAAAGTGGCTGGCAGCTGCCCGGGAGGTAAACTACCTGGAGGTGTAAATCGGCAGGTACTTTGGCTTGCGTCCAACCACCTCCACACAAGCTCTAGGTAGCTACCCGGAGCTAGACACCGATATATGAAGTTGCCCAGACTGATTTTCAGCGACTTCTCGCTTTCAAGTGTGGTGCTATCTATCGTCAGATGGATGAAACTCATTTCGATTGTCTTATTTCCCTGTGCTTGCGTCTGCTGATTATCAACAAAAAACATGATAAGGGGAGTGTTAAAGAGTTATGGACAATTATTTATGTCAAGCTTTCGTGAATTTAATCTATGATCTTCAATATCAATACCTAATTGGGATTAAAATCTCAAGATTACATTTTCTTACACCAGTTATAACCTGTCATGTAAGGCAGCGTTTTTGAAAAGTATTCTCATAGTAGATTGGTCAAGTTGCTCGTTCCGTAATGGAAGGTACACAGGTTTTCATCGTATTTCTAATTTACATTTTAAAATGTATTTTCGTTCCCTGCCATTGTTCTTAACGCTCTTTCACGCGCTTCCATATACGTATATATACACACACATCTTCTTTACGGACTTATTGCCTTTAAGCATTCTATCTGCAGCCTTCTGTGAATTGATTAAATATCTCCACAATGCTCTATTTGCAACTAGTTCTGTGACCTTGCTTAGTTCCACACGCTTCCATTTATTGATAAAGCATTTCATTCTAATGTTTAACTCTATGAAGATAAAGTTGGAATGTACTGTAAATGTAAAGAATTAATCGGGATAAATATCCATTCATAGGAAGAGGAATTCTGGAATGGAATAGTTTCCAATTTCTTCGAAATAATTTACAAGAAGACTATGTAAACAACTAATATGGAATCTGCTACCTGGACGACAGTCATATGTGCTATTAATCATAACATCACTTTCTATAAATAGCATACAAATAAAGCAATTTCCTAGTAGACATAATATTGTGATTAAATATTTCAATGAAATATATTATTAACAAAAGAACGTATGAAAAGAGGCATACAGATTAACACAACGCTAATAATGGAAATAAAAAAGATTCGTCATAATAAGGAATCGAACTTGCATACCTCGTATTATGAAGTGAGCGTTCTAGCCATTACGCTACAAGAACACTCGAGGTAAATAGGATACATACATTAACTTATACCCAGTGTCTGAAAACTGAAAAAGTAGAAAATTAAAGCCCATTTGAAATGATTTCCAAATAGATTTTGATTTTATATCCTTTTAAAGTTTCTTTACGAAAGCTTGATGTATAAAATGTGTTCCCTAAGCTACCGATGCGAGAGGCTCGTGTGACCGTTGCAATTCAAGGGAAGCTTTAATGTTCAAGATCCTGCAATACAATGTCAGCCACTGTTACAGCTTCATGCTTTTTTTTCAGTATACTAAGCTAATTTAAGTTGTATGTCACCAGAAATACAGTTAATAATGTTCAACTCTCAAAACTTGCCGGGCAGATAAAGTCTTATCGGGCCCTCGAAGTGGCCAATAAATTACGCGCCGGGTAACTACGATTTATGCTGCCGATAGCGCTACCTGAGGGTGGTCGAACGGAAACATCCTTTTACGCGGAGGGCAAGTTACGCGCTACTTTACCAGTAGGTGGTAGAACCGGCCCTAATGAATATAAAATTTCCCAATAAATATACTACACTGGTAGTTCAAAAGCAAGAAGATCTGTCATTTCATTAGTGATACTGGTGGAAATTACCTCTATATCATTGAAGAATAAGTGAGTATCTGCAAGATTGAACACCATCTCTTCCATCCTGAAGCCCAGTTGAACAACAGTCTGAGGATCCTGAGAAAAAAATGATTATTACATAGCACCATATGTCATGGACTAAATTCTGCATTAAGGAGTACATATGATTGATTTATGGAATGAGATAACAACATTGCAAATATTTAGAAATATACACAGTTCAAAAAAATTAGGGGAACATGTTTTGCAACATCTGGTATGTGAATGTTAATTTGGTAGATGGGGTTCCAATGGTTGTACAGCATACCTTGAGACCTTAGCTACTCAGGGTATGTCAAATTGAAGTAGTGTAGGTGTAGCCTTGCATTAAACTGTCAGGTGACCCCCTCAAAATAAAGTGAATAGTGGTGTGTCCATGTGTCGTTTTGAGGTACACAGACTACTGCGGTCATTCGAGCACGTTGTACGTAAACCAGCACATTCCATCAGACATCTTAACGTGGTTAAAGTTGCAAGGGCCGTCACTTTGATCCAGGAAGGATGGACTTTTTGTCGTGTTGCTGTGGATCTCAATGTGTCTTTGTCAGTTATTCAAAGCTTATGGAATAGCTACAATGAGATAGGCCAGTTCACAAGGAAGATTGGACAAGGTCGTGGATGCATGACAACCCCACAGGATGACCGATATCTGACCATCTGTGCATTGCAGCATCGTTCAGCAACTGCCAGGGAACTGCAACAAGACCACAGGAGAGTCACTGGAGTCATGGTGTCTGACCAGACAGTAAGGAACAGGTTAAGAGAAGTGTCCTTATGGAGACATTGTGGTGAGTAGTACATGCCAAATGTTGTCCACGAAGGTGGCCGATTCAGACAAGGTTCTGTGATGGTGTGGGGTGGCATCAGTATTGATGGACGTATGGATCTTGCCCTTGTCCGTAGTAATCTTACCGCTGTCGGGTACATCGAGCAGGTACTGCTACAGCATGTGTTGGTTGCTGCATGCGATCTTGGCCTTGGATTCGTACTCATGCACGACAATGCCAGGGCTCATGTAGCGCGCATCGCTAGAGCTGTCTTGCGAGAACTGGACATTCAAGAGATGGAATGGCCAGCAGCGAGTCCCGACTTTAATCCCATTGAGCATGTGTGGGATAGGCTAGACAGAAGTGTTTGTGGGCGTCCTGTTCCACCACAGACTCTTCAAGACCTCCATGGGGCTCTCATTGAAGAATGGAACCCGATACCGCAATGTGACCTCCGTCGACTTATACGGAGCATGCCACGTAGGTGCCAAGCTATGATAAATGCTTGTGGAGGACATACACCATACTGAAGCTCTACAACTGTGATAAAAATCCACCCTGGAGGACTGTTATTACTTTGTTTTCACCCATATTTGGACATTTCCATTTGTGTTCTGAAAATGAACATGAATCTAGCTCTTTTGTATACCTCAACGGTAAAGATTAAGGGCTTAGTTGGTAATATACCTGGATGTGAGGTATTGTTCTGTGGAGCATGGCATACGTTCAAAAACATGTTCCCCTAATTTTTTTGAACTGTGTATCAGCAGAAATCTTATAATTCTGAAATTCAAAGTAATCAATCTTCATCACAAACAAAATGAGATAAGTACAATTCTAGAAGCATAATCAATGAACTTCTTTATTAAAACAGAACTATGGTGATTGATAGAATGAGGTAAAAAAAATGAAATATTTAGAAACATATCAAAAGAAATCGTATATTATGATATTAAAATAATCAATCTTCATTACAAACAAAATGATAAGTAAACAACAAACTTCTTTCTTAAAACTTAACTATGGTTATGTGTTCCTTACAGCAGGATGAAAGGGCTCAAATTACCTTCCCAAAGCGAGTGGCATAGGATCCTGTCAGCATTGAATGAAAGATGATAATCGTTTCATCTAGATCCCAAATGAACACTCGTTCAAGACTGCTCTCAGGATTGCTAGGTGAGGGGTTGTTCTGACGACGACCTCGACCACGACTTGATCGAGAACTGCCTTCCGTTGAACTACCTTCTCTCGTACGACGTCCATTGCCATTTACTTCGGTCTTGAGAGGAGATGATGGACCATTCTCCACAATTTGGAAATTGCTTGGACTCTCTGCAATAAAAAGACAATTTAAGCTAATTAATCAACAACTAAATAAATTATACTACAAATAAGATAGAAATATACAGGGTAACCCAGTCCACACTCAACTGCCAACATAGATGGCAGTGCAGCAATTGTAGAAGAGCGTATGCTTTCACAAGGTTGTTGAAATGTATAGCTTTCTCAGACCTAGGTTGTGCAGTATATCTGTGCAGTATGTGTATGCAATCCACTGCCATTTTCTTTTCTTGATCTTCTGGTCAGTTGCTATAAGGAATATGATGCTTGAGAGCAAACATCCTTGCTTCATTCCAACTCTTACTTCAGTGGGTTCCCTGAAAAACATCCTTGGATCCAGCCACTGTGCACAATGTAAAGGTTTCATTACAGCACTTTGCATTCTAAAGAAATAAAGAGGCACCTCAAAGATGTGGAAATATTATGTTTAGGGATCTCAGAAGGATAGAGCGTACAGAATAAATTCCCAAATTTTGAAGAATTCAGAAATTACACCTTTCTTCAGTGGCATTACAATTAGTGTTGCATAACTTGATGTATAGGTAGCAGACAAGTCAACAAAATGAGAGTCAACATATCTTAAAATATTTGTATTAGTTAATCTGTTGCCTTTAGATTGTATTAATGAGAAGAAACAGCTTAATTTATCAGGATATGTGGGCTCTCCTGCTGACAGCATATATTTGCACAGCATGAAGCAGGCAGGTTCTATTTAACTCACACAAGTAGAACATGCCACTGAACAGCTTTCCTACCAAGTGAGTTGGCTGTGCTGTTAGGGGTTGCATAGCTGTGAGCTTGTATTCGGGAGATAGTGGGTTACAAGTAATGAAAATCATTACAAGTAATGAAAATCATTTTTTCCGTATTGAAATGATCTTAATTTATAATAATATAAGAAATTTATTTTAACTCAACCTATTCAATACAGTACAAGATGTTAACATATTAGTTAAACATCGTTAAAAATTGTTGAGACATGTTTCGCCCCTTCTGTGGGGCATCATCAGTCATATCAAATACCTCAAAATTCTACCAGACGTCTGGTTGGAAGTTATAAAAATACAGTATGTTACCTGAGTCTTTTGAAATTTTACTGATTTTGATTTTGAGGTTTTGATACCTATTTTTGGTTTTATTAGCCTGGTTGGCCTTATCATTACAAGTAATGAAAATGGGGTTCGAATCCCACCGTCGGCAGCCCTGAAGATGATTTTCTGCGGTTTCCCATTTTCACACCAGGCAAATGCTGGGGCTGTACCTTAATTAAGGCCACGACCGCTCCCTTCCCACTCCTAGCCTTTCTTATCCTATCGTTTGGGTGACTTAAAACAAATTATAAAAAAAAAAAAAAAAATTTAATGTGTCAGTGTGACATTAAACCACTAGCAAAAAGAAAAGAAATAAAGAAAAGAAAAAAAAAAAAAAGCATCTTTCTTTTCAACAGATATGACAAGAGACTCCAGCTGGAATTGCCCTCATATCAATGTGTTTCACATACAATCTCTTCAGCTCTTTAGTCTTTAGTGATATGGTCATGTGATCAGAATGGATGACAAAAGGAAAGCTAGAATTGTTTTGCTAGCAAGACTTGAAGGTAATAGTGCAAGAGGATGACATGTATGTGGCAGATAATGTAAGAGAGGGTCAACCAGTGGGGAAATGAAAAGAAATAGCAAAGGACTGAACTGGGTACAGGTTAATGGCTGGTAGGTGTGCTAGTTACCAACTGATTAGCCCAAACGCTGGCAACCAAGAATGAGTTAGCTAGAAAATTTATAATTCTCAATAGCAGACCACTTATATTGGAACTATGCAAAATCTCTTTTACATAAAGATATTTGAACTGCCAATAGCACAAGTATCAATATCATATCAATAAAAAATTAGCATCTAATATTAATGACTCCAGGCTTACAAATAATTAAAATAAGCAAGTCATAAAAATAGAACCTCAGGGTGATCCAGATAGTATAATAAATACGGTACTGTATTGTATGTTTTGCAACTGTAGAAGTAACTAAGATAAGAGTTGTTAAAATTACATGAGTAGTTCTATTGGTGTTGGTAGGTTACATGCCATAGGTTATTTAGGTTATGTTAAAATTGTTTATATTTTGGGTTGGGGAAAATTGTAAATAATCTTCATTCTTTTGTTTAAATATCTATAGTTTTATTGGTAGAATAATTATACAGACAGGTTATTACCGTATATGGAGTTGTACCTTGCACAGTTTTACATTCATATACCTCTAGGTACTACTAGGTATGGTATTTTGTATCAGGCCTACTTTAAGATCCATTACACCCATTATGAGATTGATCATTTCTTTAAATAAATAATATAATAGCTTTGCCAAGTTTGTTAAGAAAAAGATTTCGACAAAATAAGTGGCATTTATCTGGCAAGATAGTAAATGGTACGGTATTCAAATTGTTGGCGATTATTTCTGCTCCTCGTATTCAGTGTACCACTGTTGGCATACGGTCGAGTAAAAACTAAACAGTCAATTCGTAGACCCTATTCCAATATTTGTAGTTCACATCTCTGGTATAATTTCAAGAGAATTTATTGAATACTTGTAATTTTTTTTAGACACCTTCCTTTGTACTTTTGATCTTTCAGCATTGAAGGGCAATTTTTATTTCTGTCATGCATACTAGGAAATCAGATATAGTCGAACCTGCCCTAACGGACACCCTTATTCAGTGGACACCTCCCTATATGGACAATTTTCCTCGGAACCGATTTTATTTTAGATATGACAAGTATCAAATTGGTCTCATTTAAGCAGACACCTCGAACTCCGGATAGCGGACATCGCCATTTGTCCCGTCCACTTGACTTAAGCGGACACTTTACACGTTGCAGGATAATTTATTACACCGGACCACATGTCATCCTTTCTTTTAAAACCATTCTTCAGACATAAGGAAATCCCTTTTGAATGTTTGTACTATTTCGAGTGCAAGGGGAGAGAAGGTACATCGGAATGCAGTTCTACCTAGTGGTGTACAGGCCTATTCTGAGAATTCTAATTGCCTAGAAATGCTGCCAGAGACTGTTGACTCACAAGTTACCTGGGGATTTTCTTCCCTTCTTGCATCATTCTATTCATAACTCGTTGAGAAGGAAAAGACAGTACAGGCGCTAATTAGCGAGACAGAAATACCGTTGCATTTCAGTTGTCTGTTAAACATAACAAGGGATGATCGTCTTCAGATCTTGAGGCAAGAAGAAATGTGATTATCGAAAGTGACAAGGGACTTTCAGTGAGAAAGCTTGCCGAAAAATTCAACTGCAGGAAAACTCAAATAAACACTATTGTGAAGAATAGAACTAAAATTTCAAAGGAGTGGGAGGAAAATAGGAATGTTAAAATGTTCTATTATTTTTACGAACTTGGTTTAGTGGACACCTTTAGTAACGGACATTTTTCCTCGGAACCGATGGTGTCCGTGGAAGGGAGGTTCGACTGTAAAATAATCTGTGGAAGTACCATATTTATTTTTAATTACATTTCTATTGTTTCAATAATCTGTACTTAAAATAGGCCTATATTTCAGAGTAGTTTAAAATTGTAGTTTACAGCACTTATTTTACGAACGAGTATCTTGCTTGGTTTATTGCTGTGTAATTCTTGTGAAATCCTTCCAGTATTTTAGCATTTAACAGCAGTTTTCATTACAGTTAGTGCATATTAGAATAAAGTAATACTACAATAAAATATGCCTAAGTAGTACTGTAGTGTTATTGCTTGCCCTATTGTTGTCTAGTCCTTGTATTTCCTTAAGTTTATAAATGTCACCAATTCACCAAGTATTGTAGTACAATATAATCATCTTCCATTTTGCTTTGGCTGGTTCTTATTTGCATATACAGTACATTTCATATTCTATGGTTAAATGGAAGAAAGGACATTACTGTCTTAATTTTACTACTACTACTACTACTACTACTACTACTACTACTACTACTACTACTACTACTACTACTACTACTAGTGTTGTATACAGTACATTTTCATCTGATTTCTTCCTTCACAGATAATGTTTTCATTTTATTTCATAATATTATACATTTTAGTAAAGGAGATTAAAAAATGGCTAAGGAATGCAGGATTAGGACCTTTTTGCTAGTTGCTTTACGTCACACCAACACCAGGCAAATGCTGGGGCTGTACCTTAACTAAGGCCACAACCGCTTCCTTCCCACTCCTAGCCCTTTCCTGTCCCATCATCGCCAATTTTCCTGTCCTCACTTTAATGTTTTAAGGGGACGGAAATTGGAGGCTAAGGGATCTAGTAAGAGGCCAGAGTTAACAGCTTAGCCGTGTCAACCACTTATACGTGTCATGGCATACTGTCGCTGCACATTGTGCAAGCTGCTTATAAGCGTAAAACCCTTTCTGAACCTTTCTGCCATCTATTAAGTGTTCATTGTACGTCTTTCTGATTACGGAATTCAAGTGAGGACAGAAAAATTGATTTCAAGATCTTCGTCTGTCACGCCTACAGTACACTGCTCTTGCATTTAGTAAGCAGTGCTATGAGCATGGCAACTTACATTGGTTCTGGAGACAAAAACAAATTGAAGGATTTAGCTGAAAACTATATTGCACATGGATTGTTAGATTCAGAAGACAGTGATTCTGATAATGACAGTTACTTTAAGTGATCTGAGTGCTGGCAACGATGCAGAAGATGGTGCAGGCGACAGTGACATTATAGACATTCAAAGAAAGAGGGTGAAGTTTGGAATAGCATGAAAGGTTCTTATTTATTGCCAATGTTGGTTTGCCTGTACACTTTGAGAATAACTCTGAACGTATAGATATTTTTGAGCATCTGGATGTAGCTCTACGAGAAGACTAATACAGAACAAAGAAGAAGAAAAAATTATTTCAAACATTTCTTTTCTGATGAACAAATAGAACTGATGGCATGAGAGAGAATGAATGAGTGTGTGTGTGTTTTTTATGCAGCCATCAGAGATGATAGGGAGAACAGGAGGGAAGGATATATAACCAGGTCGGAAGGACTGAGGCTCTGATCATGGAAGGATCCATTGTTAGGCATGTGGGGAAAGTGTGTGCAGGAAAGGGAACCAGGGTAGAGGGTTATCCAGGAATTACGTTAAGGCAAATGTTGAGTAAAGTAGAAGGAAAGGAGGAGGGTAAGGAGAAGGTTGTACAGTGAAACCTCGATTCTCCGTTTTTCGAGGGACCGTGAAAATAAAACGTACAACACGGGAAAACGGAAAATCCGGGAATGAATGAAAACTATCAATTTGGCTAAACATCACAAAAATGAAATATGTATAATTATAATCTTACAAAAACTCCTAAACCAAACCAAACTACAGCCCCAGTGAGACTTTGCCTGCCAAGCGACCGCTGCTCAGCCCGAAGGCCTGCAGATTACGAGGGGCGCATCGTCAGTGCGACGAATCCTCTCGGCCGGTATTCCTGGCTCTGTAGATCGGGGTCGCCATCTCACCATTAGATACGGTAGCTCCACAATTAAAGGTAATCACGTAGGCTAAGTGGACCTGGAACCAGACTTATATCCAGGTAAAATTGCCTGACCTGGTCGCAATCGAACCCGGGCCCTCTGGATGAGAGCCGGGCATGTTAGACCGCGAACCGCATTAATTACCGGTACGCGAGTTCAAAATCTCGATACTTTATATTCAATTTTACAGGGGAATCTTCGTCAGTTTCCCGTGAAAACTTCTTTCAGTTCAGCAACTTTGATTACGCTAGCCAAACTCTTCGAAAAATCTAACAACGCCAAGCCAAACGACAATCGACCACAAGTAGCTTTTAATTCTCTCATCTAATAAAATAAAGCATATTAGATACAAAAGCACCCAAAATGATGGCGAAATCCGTTCATTTTTTAATCTTTCATTGTAATTTGGTCTCCGGTATACTGTTCGTAGTCAGTTTCTGGAAATCTCGTACCGCGCAATTAGGCCTACATCGACTTTTAAAGGTTATGTTGAACTCGAAAACATGGTTTCGAATGTAAGTATCGATTCTTAAAAGTTCTAGAATACATTATATTCAATTCTGCGCGTCACAAATCCAATCAAATTGGAAAGATAAAAGAAATATCAAAACTTCAGAAATTACGGTTATTCGTGACCTTGAGGTCATCTGGAAAGTGCGCTCGCTGCACATGTCAGTACGAGTTTGAAATGATACCAATCATTTAAAATGTAACGTGCGCAAGTAAAACGGCTGCGGTTTTTGGTATTTTAACACGAAAACGTAAAATTCCCAGTCTTACATTAGTAACAGTAATAGGCAATCCCAAGACCTCCCATGGCTTTCTTTTTTTTTTTTTAATGTAAGGTGCAACATCTGTTTTCGTCTCGCTAACATAATCATGTACGATAATATAAAAAATACTGAATTTGTGTTAAGGAGCAGTTTCAATTCCTGCCTGAAAGCCCACTTAGGTCTGCAGTGCCCTGAGCAAAGTGCCGAAAACCCCTTCGGCAGTACGATCGAAAAAATGTAAATAAGAAAACATCTAACCCTGGACATAATATGGACGTTTTATAAGTGCGAACATTTGACGAAACTCGTTCCGTCTTCACGCAGAGCTGTAGAAATGCGCCGTGTCTTCTAGCAATTGCTGTGGCCACTCTCTGCCCTATGATTTTCCGAGATTCTCTAAACAATACCACCCGAATGCGATGCTAAGATGCAAGTTCACCGCCGATCGCCGAACGCCAAGATCCATAAATATGCCATAGCCGTCCTTTCGTGAGATACAGTTTATTAAAAAACGATTGATCGAGGATTTAGCGTTGATGGGACTGGAATTTCTGGACGGTTGATCCGGGAAATCGTTTCTTCGAGGAACGGATAATGCGGGACTTTTACAACGTGATTTAATTACGATGCTCTCGGGACCACGTAATTTGAACGCATATTCCGGGAAAACGTACTTTCCGGGAACGGATAATCGAGGTTCCACTGTACTTTTTTGCATTTGTACCAACAAGATAAGGAAAGCAGGAATAGGTACGAACATAGTAGGAGATGTTTGGGATCTGTTTAATGCAGTACAGGAGAAGTTCAAGAAAGTGGAGACTTACCAGTGGGATACTGTGTAGGGGAATAATAACTGGATAGTATTTAGGGATTTGAATTGGACTATGGAGTTGGTATGTGGGGAACTGGACCCCCTGTGGGTGGGGCCAGCAGAATAACACCCATGGTATACCCTGCCTGTCGTAAGAGGTGACTAAGAGAGACCCCAGTGGCTCTGAACTTCGGAGCATGGGTTGGCGACCACGGGGACCTCAGCTGAGTCCTGGAACTGCTTCCGCTTACTTTTGCCAAGCTCCTCAGTTTCATCTATCCTATCCAACCTCTTCTGATCAACTTTTCCAACCCCACAGTATTAGAGCACTCGAGGCTCTCAAGTCTTTCATTTTCACGCCTTCCATGGCCCTTGTCTTTCTTTAGCTGATACCTTCATTTTTTGAAGTGTCGGATTCCTTCCATTTCTTCTCCCTGATTAGTGTTATATAGAGGATGATTGCCCAGTTGTACTTCCTCTTAAAACAATAATCACCATCACCACCACCACCACCTCCACCTGTGAGGAACTGGCAGAGAAATTTGTACATCCAAACAAGTGATTAAGAGATAGGGATCTGTGCTCAGATGGCCTTCGCTTTAACCGTAGTGGTATGCATAAATGAGATGGTTTGTTTAAAAGAGTTATTGGAAGATACATTCAGAGAAACTGGGTGGGCTAGGGAGCTGTGATGAGGGCGTTGGGAGTTAAGTAAGGAAGACAAAGTTGTTAGTATTAAACTGAAGAAGTATTGTAAGAAAAGGAAAAGAATTAAGTAATTTAATATATATTCACCAGATATTACAAAACTGGAAGGATTATCATAGAGACAAGGAAGAGTTGTTAAGATGGAAAATATTCATACTAGTGAGGAAAAATTTGTAAGCTATGGAAAAGTTAAGAAAGGGAAAAATGAAATCCTAGATGCAAGGCTCACATATAAGGATAATATGGAACTTTATGTTTTTCGTCTGTTCAGATCTGGAAGGGGCAACACTGGTGCAGAATTCCGTGTCCCATATAGGTGATTATTTTATCAAGTAATTCTGCAACTCTACCCTGTCTCTACGATAATCCTTCCAGTTTTGGGAGAAGATTTCGGCATTCATAATACCACTTAGCCATGAATCAACTCCTATTACAATATCTGGTGAATACGAGTATACCGAGCTCGATAGCTGCAGTGGCTTAAGTGCGGCCAGTATCCAGTATTCGGGAGATAGTAGGTTCGAACCCCACTGTCAGCAGCCCTGAAAATGGTTTTCCGTGGTTTCCCATTTTCACACTAGGCTGTACCTTAATTAAGGTCACGGCCGCTTCCTTCCCACTCCCAGCCCTTCCCATCCCATCGTCGCCATAAGACCTATCTGTGTCGGCGCGACGTAAAGCAACTAGCAAAAAAAAAAAAAAAAAAAATTACGAGTATATATTAAATTACTTAAATTCTATTCCTTTTCTTATAATACTTTAACACTAACAACTTTGTTATCCTTACTGAACAGCTCCCTAGCCCACCCAGTTTCACAGTCGCAAAGTTTAAATAACCTTGTACCAAACCTGATGGAATGTATTGTTTCCATTTTAGGTGATCTTTCCAAGCAACGAGGCTATCATCAATACAGATATTTTGGAAGGGATAGAATATAGATCAAATTTCTCCCTGAAATAGTCTATTATAGCCCTAATTTTGTAAGTCTGTTAAAAATGGGGGTTGTAGACTTGTCAGAAAAGTGAAGCAGTCTTAGAATGAGAGAGATAGGTCACTTTACCGAACATCACAGTTTCGAACAATTTATTTGATGACCAATAGTCTTTCGTCCTGTTTTACTTCACATGGCCCATCAACAAAACGGTTATCAGGAAAACATAAAGAGTCTCCACGATTATGCCTAGCCACTTATGTAACTTTGACTTTTCCTTTACATCCGGATTTTCCGTAACAAATAAGTAGTACTAGTTCATTTCTGACACTATGAAGTTCATAATATTACGATCAATAACTTCTTTGAAAATTGACACTTCAAGTCTTGAATCATTGTCATTATCATTCAAATGCAGATTATCACTAACCCCTGAATTTGATGGATCAAAATGAGCAGAAAGCATAGGAAGAAACCCGCCTACAGAACTCCACATTCTTTCTCCGGTTTGAACAGCTGACAGCTTAGCCTTCTTTGTGACAGCGGAGCACTGCACTTAGCCCTCAATTTCCGTGTTGTCGTCTTCCAAAGAATTACCAATTTTTACTCTTATTGGACACAATACAATCACTATCACCATCATATAAATATATATATATATATTGCACCGTTCCCGCGTCCAGGTGAGGATACATGTGTTCCAGACTAGCTCTTGATAACGATTCCATCTGTTTGACATTGCTGGGTTGTGGGTTCCGCGTGAAAAAGCACGCCGATGGTCTATGGTAAATCTCAACCTACGCAGAAGGACGTCTCCAACACGCTATCAGTTGGATACCATACTCGCATGTCGCCGAAATTTATCGCAAAATCCAGGTTATTACGGCATTTCAAGAAATTCGTGCATGTTGCTATCGAAATCGCAATCAGAAATTGAGTCATTATAGCCTTATATCTAGCTCTTATTCTAAGTAGGCATTAAAAGAATTTTATATTTTCACTACTCAACTTTTATTGGCAAATCAGTCTAAGTATCATTTAAAAGTTCCGTAAAATATTGTTAGAAATTGTCTCATATAACGTAGGTAGTTTCATAACGCAATCAGCATCTCTATGCGCTGTAATTATGTTGCATTGAAAGAAAAACGGGTTTTGAAAAAAAAACTTTAACAAGTAATTGGAAACCAGGCCTCAATCATGGATACGCTAATTCTGACCTGTCGAAATATTAAGTTGTAATTAAGTAACATCCGTAAAAATCAAATGAAAAAGAAAAATTTAATTATATATAATCAAGTGAAAAATTATTCAATATAGTTGAAATAATTAGATGCATCCAATTGGTTTAAATGAAAACAAAATTATACTCCCTACTATATATAACATTTCAAATTATGGTTTCAATTAAGAATGTAAAAACGCAGTGAAAATAACCAATAATTAATTAATTAATTAATTAATTAATTAATTAAGATCTGGAATTCTTTCTTAGTGAGCTGGACTGCTCCTCAAAGTTACCAAAAATTCTATCACTTGAACTTTAATTCACATGTGACTAGTGAAATGAATATCATTTTGCTGAAAACTTAACACCCGTGTCCATGCACAGTAGAAAAATCGTATGAGAAAGCAATGTTTGTTTTCTAAGGATTTCCACTAATTTACAGGTTTGAAAATTTCCATAATCGTTTCATATTTCATGCTGTCTGATTTCCATATAAGCAAATTCAAGTCCACTTTAAGTCGTAATTAATCTCAAATTAATTCTATCATAAGGCTTATGTGGCTAACTCACTCAATTATCATCTTAATTCATGGTTGAAATTCAATTAAAGTGTGTATCTGGCTGAATGTAGCATTGCCAAGTGTATTTAACTAACTTTCCAACAAATTATACCATAATTGGAAAAATTGGCATATTAGAAGACTCTACCTTCATCTAAAAGTCCAAATATGAATGACTAAGTTACCAGTGATGTGTCAAATTGCTCCCATAAAACCATAAATTAAGTTGCCGTATGTGAGAATACTTAAAAATGATCGTAGATAAGTCAGTGAAGGCCTAAATATTAACGTTATTGGCCTCTCGGCTCCTCTGTTGATCCTACATACTCAAATAACTCTATATTGATGGCATTGAGATCGTATCCTATTTTGTCTATCAGGGAATAAAAACAGCAATTGAAAACAGTACATTTCAATATTTATCTTAGCATGCGCAATTTACACATACTATCATCTCTCGGAAGAATACTATGACCAACTTTCCTAATAACAATAACTATCACCATCATAACCTACTATCAACTCATATTATTATTTCATTCACCATTTATCACTTCAAATATCACGTAGCATTCATATTAGTGCATCTCAGGCACTCGTTTCATCCAATACGCTGCATATGTGCCATAACCTACACATATAAAACATTATCTTTACCGTCATAGTATCAAAGAAAAGTACATCACCAAAATTAAACTGTGCTACTATACTTCGTCGTAATCATTCCCTAAATACGATCTCCACGCTTGTTATTCTGTTAAAGCCATCACACATGTATATTAACCTTCATATAATACTCTAACACTTCACTGACAACAATTTAAAAATATTAATCACTTTCTCTAACACCACATTGATAAACTTGCGAATGGCATTCACTGGTATTTTACACCTATATATGGGATTAACGGTAACTTCAGATGAATACCTACTTCCTTGTAACTACACTTGAATATTATCTACGCACGCACAATGTCACAAATCATGTTACACATAGCCAAAAAAATAAAGGTTTCTACTTACGAAACGACTCATAGGGGACTTAACTTTGCTTATTGGGTAGTGTCTCCCATCTCGCTGTTGTTCATCGGGAATGGTAGGCCTCGCTCCATGGTTCGGCTTAGGTAATCGGGTCCATCTCGTCCTCTCAGCTGATTACCAACCCTCCTGGGTCATCAATCTCGTGAAGCGCCACCATAGTCGGAGTAGTCTCTGCCTCAGCCTCTTAGAACATCATAGTGGTCTTCAGTACATCAGGGACAGAATAACACAATGCATTAGTTGATATTGACATGCTGTAATTCGTTTCGTACTGCCAATGATAAAGAAATATATGTGCTCTGGGCCGTCTAATTTAATTATAACAGCTCTAAATGTACTCTTATTTGTTAATTCTCTTGCTGTTGAACGAATGTAAATTTTCTGTGCTTTTAGAATTGCACTTTATAGCCAGTTGAATTCCGCTCTCTACGGTGTGCAGTATCGGACAAAATATAATGATTCCGAGCCCAACCGTGATGTAGTAACTGCACCAAGCTTGACGTTTCCTTATAGCTGGTCTTAAATTTTGCGTATATATGTCAACCTACAGTTGACGTCGAGCGGGCTGTCGCGGATTTAACTTTTCTTCAATAATTGATTATAAAATCAGATATCTATCTCGTTTCTTTACACGATTCCGTCCTTTTTGCTGCAGTGCTGGATTGAGTTTTTGTGTTCTAATGGAAGCAACTTTTTTAATAATCAGTTTAAATAATCCGCTTCTGTCATTCTTTTCTCACCGCCTTCTAAGAATGGTTCTTTCGGTGACTGCTGGTTGAAATTATCTTTTCGGCTCGTACCGCTGTTAATTGCTTTTATATTGATCCTTTAATGGCTGGAACGCCATTTTTGTTCCTAATGCTGTAACTATAGAACGGTGAAATGGCACAATATATATATACATAAATATCAATTTCATCATCAGACTCCTCGTCAGTCAAAATATTAATTATATCTTGTGGAGCAAGCCCACATCCTCAACTCGCCCCACCATTACCACGTGTATTTGTTTCTATGGAAAGCAGAGATGAGGGAAAAGAAAAATAATGTGTATTGTCAAGGAATAGTCATGCAATGCACTCACAGGTACCAACAATGGAAAACAGTTCCAGGGTATTGTTGTGATTCATAGCACAATCGTGTAAAAAGTTAGGTTACGTAATTACAAATGCTGGGAGAGAACTTCATAACAGGACATAAGAGATGTGATAAAACACAGAATAAAGTTCAGTGAACATGTCAAACATCCCCAAACATTGTTCTAAAAACCCGCTAGTACGATGTCAGGAAAACAATTTCAAACATTCACAATGAAACTCGAATAGACGGCAGTACTGTTCAGGCGCAAACTTTGAGAACGTAAATAGACAGCAGTACTCCAGTGGGCCACACACAGCACTAAATACTGTAGATGGCAGTAATGCTCATTGGGTTAATTCATTATATTAAGAAGGCTAATATTCCTATCATGTTTGTGAGACGGGCACAGGATTTCTATTTCCCTCGAGAGGCATCAAGGTAAAACATGAGTTTTGTCAACAGTGTCCCTCCCCTGTTGTCAAATACAGGAATTAGCCATCTGAAAATTCTGGAGTGTGTTTTATATCTTGACAAATTTTCACCAATTCAGATCTCAGATCGTGTGATTCTTCCAGCACAATCCTGTGTAAGTTATAAAAAAACCAAACCCCTTGGCACTAAAGCCCTTGAAGTGCCTGGGCTACCAAGTGACTGCTGCTCAACCCGAAGGCCTGCAGATTACGAGGTGGCGTGTGGTCAGCACAACGAATCCTCTCGGCCGTTATTTCCGGCTTTCGACACTGGGGCCGCTATCTCACCGTCAGATAGCTCCTCAATTCTAATCATGTAGGCTGAGTGGACCTCGAACCAGTCCTCAGGTCCAGGTAAAAATCCCTGACCTGGCCAGGAATCAAACCCGGGTCCTCTGGGTGAGAGGCAGGCACGCTACCCCTACACCACGGGGCCGGCTTGTGTAAGTTATGGATCAAACTAATACATTACCTGCTAAGGTAGGGGTGTGCGACATTGATGTCAGCTGATACGTAGAGCTGGCACCAATTCCGATGCTACCACTGCTACTCGAGCTGGCACCTGACACGTAAGGGGAATAGCTGGGGGCAAAGTAGCTGGCGGGATACTGCGATGCCTGATGTCCACCATACGAGTTGCTGTAACTGCTGTAGTCCAGGCTCTATAAAATTTCATGCAATCAAGAAAGAGCATCAAACATAAGATTCAGACAAAATGATATAATTAAACATATCATTCTTAAAATAATAACAATAATAATACATTCAAGAAAAGATTCTGAGAAGCTAAGATGAGTATCATACTAAGGCTATTATTGTAGAAGACAATTTATGTCTGTCCATCCGGAGATTTGATTTACAGTAATCACAGATTATTAATTGTGGAATTAAAACAAGTAAAAATCCCTAAAATTGTAGGTATTGAAGGAGAAACCAAAGATCAGGATTTGGAAATTGGAGGAGGATAAAAGAAAGGCATTCCAAGATTGTATAAAAAGGAAGTTGCCCAACATGGAAATATGAAGTGGAGAAGAAGAGTGGGACTATTCACGACAGACATTTGTGGAAGCAGCAATTGAGGTATGCGGAAAAACAAAAGCAAAGGTTAAGGGAAAGAAGACACGGTGGTTGACAGACAAAATAAAAGAAAGGAACAAGGTGAAGAAAGAAATGGATAAAGAAAAGCAAAAAACGTATCAGAGGGATGAGAATAAGATAGAAAGGTTACATGTGGAATACAAAAGACTGAAACTACAAGTAAAGAGGAGTATCAAGGAAGAAAAGTAGAAATGTTGGGGAGAGTTTACCAACAAAATTGAGCAAGATAGTCGAGGAAATCAGAAACTATTATACAGAGTAATAAAATCAAAAAGAAAAATCAAGGCATTAGAGAGAGAAGATGGACCCATACTACATGATGGTAAGGGTCTTCAGAAAGTGATAGCAAAGTATTTTTAAAAACTTACTGTAATAATGAGGATGACTGCTCGGAGGAAGAAGGATATAAACAAGTGGAAATAATAGATGGAGAAAAAGAACTGAACCCGATAACATGGTTGAAACTTGAAAGGGCAGTGAAATGGGAAAGACTAATTCAATGCTGATATAATTAAGGAAGCAGGAAGCATTGGACTACAGTGGCTATACCGAGCCCTCAATGCCATATGGAAGGATGAAAGGATACCTGAAGATTGGCCACTAGGAAGCATTGTACCATTGTTCAAAAAAAGAAATAGGAAGAAATGTGAAAATTATACAGGTATAACCCTATTATCACATGGGCTAAATATAATGGAGAAAGTCACAGACAAAAGACTTAGGGATATAATAGAAACACAGTTAGAGGAAGAACAATATGGCTTTAGACCAAATAGATCAACAATAGTCTTTATATTTACAGTTGCAGACGGTAATGGAAAAACATCTGAAAAGGAACAAAGAAATCATATTCGTATTTTTGGATTTGGAAAAGGCTTATGATTACAGTTAAGAGAAAAGTATGGGAAAGCCTACTGAAACGAAATGTACCAAAATCATTCATTAACAAGATAAAAATGTTGTATCATGAGAGTAAAAGCAGTTTACAAGTGGGGACTGGTGACTCTGAAGCATTTTATACAAAAAAAGGTCTCAAGCAAGGAAGTGCACTGTCACCATTATTGTTTATTATATTGGTAATGAAATCATGAAACATGTAAAACAGAGTATCAGTAGTGATGAAGTGAATGTTTTGGTATTTGCAGATGATGTGGTGATTTGGGAAAAGGGAGAAAAGGAAGTACAAAGGAGACTGGAAGTTTGGAATGAAAATCTGAAAGAGTTTGGAATGGTAATTAGTAACAAGAAAACTGTAGTCATGCACTGTGGAAAAGAGAAAAAGAGAAGCCGAGTGAACATAGACGGAGAACGGTTAGAGAATGTAGAACAGTTTAGATATCTGGG
This sequence comes from Anabrus simplex, assembly GCF_040414725.1. Taxonomy (NCBI): domain Eukaryota; kingdom Metazoa; phylum Arthropoda; class Insecta; order Orthoptera; family Tettigoniidae; genus Anabrus; species Anabrus simplex. The sequence continues at coordinate 332,439,168 of NC_090265.1, forward strand.
TAGCATTATTAATGGAAGTAATGAAATCAACCCTGAAATTAATAACAGACTAAGTAAAGATACAACTTTTTATCATCAAGTCAGAAAGCTTTTATGGGATGACAAAGTACCCAAGAGAACAAAATTAACATTATATAAACAGTATTTCATATTAATTGTAACATACGGACTAGAAACGCTGGTAACTAATAAGAGACAAGATAGTAAGATCCAAGCAGTAGAAATGAAATTTTTAAGAACATTGGTTAAAAAGGCAAGAAGAGATAGAATTCAAAATATTAAAATCAGAGAAGAGCTAAATATAGAACCGTTAGTACAGAACATACAGAAAGCAAGACTGAGATGGTTCGGACATGTAAAAAGAATGGCAAAGGAAACGGGTAGCAAGAAGGAAATTGGAAAGGGAAGTTAAAGGAAAGAGACCAGTTGGAGGACCGAGATGAAGGTGGATGGATCAGATCTGAAAGGACATTAGAGAAGCTGGATTGGATGTGGCGGATGTAATGGAGCAGGGAAAGTGGAAGGACAGAAAGGAGTGGAGGAGGCTTGTTAACCACATCCGGGCAACTGGAGTGGGACATCGATGGTGATGATGATGATGATGATGATGATGATGATCATGGTGAATGGCTGAAAAATATTTTAGATGAGATGTACCAAAATTTGCAGCATTTAAAGGGAAATAATACCATAAATCAGTGGGTTAAACTTTTTCCAAACTGGAAAATGAACCTAAGGTTTTTACTATTACATTTTCTGTTTCTTTTTAATTACTTCTTGAGTGTATCATATTATAGTGATTTTGTTATCAGGAAAGGAGCACCAATTTTATTTCATTATTTACAATGGTATAACTGTTCATAAAAAGACAGAAAAATCAATCAATCAATCAATCAATCAGTTATCTGCATTATGGCTTTAGCCCGGGAGCCATATTCTCTGTCATTTGTTTACCTAGTCTTTTCTTAAATGATTTCAAGGAACTTGGAAATTTATCAAACAATTCCCTTAATAAATTTTTCCAATCACTAATTCCTCCTCCTATAAATGAATATTTGTCCCACTTTGTCCTCTTGAATTCCAACTTTATATCCATATTATCATTCCTACCTTTACAAGCTCCACTCAAGTTTATTCGTCTACAAATGAATTTCCAAGCCATCTCTCCATCCATAAATCAGAACATAATGCTTAGTCAAGCGGCTCGTCTCCCTACTCCCAAGTCTTCCCTGCCTGAAGTTTGTAATATTTTTGTACCACTATTCTTTAGTCGGAAATCATCCAGAACAAACCGTGCGGCTTTCCTTTCTATCTTTTCCCATTCTGGTATCAAGTAATCCTGGTGTGGGTCCCATACACTGGAACCATACTCGAATCGGGATCTTACCAGAGACTTACATGCCCTCTCCATTACTTCCTTACTACAACTTTGAACACCCTCATAACGATATGAAGAGATCTGTAATCTTTATTTACAACCTTGTTGATGTGATTACCCCAATGAAGTTCTTTCCTTATATTAACACCTAGGTACTTACAGTGAACACTACTCAATACTACCATCTCTTCAACACAGTATTTAAAACTGAGAGGACTTTTCCTCTTGGTGAAAGTTACAACTGGACTTTTCATCTCATTTACCATCATACAATTGCTTGCAGTCTATCCCACAACATTGTAAAGGGCTTTTTTGTAACCACTCACAATCCTGTAACTTACTACTTTATACAGTATAACATCATCCACCAAAAGCCTTATGTGATTACAGTTCTTTGCTGATGTCATATATATATATATATAAGAAAACACAAAGGTCTAATAATACTGCCTTGCAGGACCTCCTCTAATTACAAGATGAGGTAAAACTTCACCTAATCTAGTTCTTTGAATTATATTTTCTAGGAATTTAGCCACCAATTCAACCACCATTTTGTCTACTGCATTTCTGCATCCTCAAGTAGATAGAGATAGGCTCTCTCTTCATCAATTCTGTTTCTGTTACATCTATTCTTCTCGACCTTCAGTGAGTGCATTTGTGCTTCACAGCTTCATCAGGACGGTAAGCTTCGACACTCACTGAGGGACCATTTTGACAGATCTTCAATCTTGAAGTGGGAAGTGGAGGATAAATACAAGAAAAGAAAAAGAGTTAAAGATGAATACAGGTGGTAAAAGGCTAGGTATACAGGACAAATACAGAAAGAGAAACAGAGCCTGATGGATGAACAGAATAAACTGAAAGGAACAAATAAGAGACAAATCAAGACATGTACAGAAAGACAGAAACATGAATATGGAAACATAAATGGATAGAAATGATATCATCATCATCATCATCATCATCATCATCATCATCATCATCATCATCATCATCATCCTGTTACTTATGTTCATTCAAATTATGCTTTATTTTTACTTTAGCTATGTTATTCTTACAGGGTCTTTTTTATGGCTTGCTCCGTGTATCAGGGGAGCAGGCACAGAAGGCGATAGCCGGGTGTCTCATATGCCGAGAGATATATTGCTCTGAGTGGTGCTGCAAGAGCAAGCTAAAAAAAAAGACCCTGTAGTATCAACATATTTAATATGATTTGACCAAAAAGCTAGATGCTAATGTTATTTGGCTGGTTAATGACCTGCTGTGAAGGACTGAAGTTCTGAGAAGTGGAGCTGGTGGAGAAGCCCGAAGCTGCAGCTGAGCAGTTATATCCAGCATTGTAGGCAGCATAAGCTGCACTTTGAGCCCCTGTTCCGCTCTGACTGTGGTGAGCCGTGGATGTTCCGCTACCACTGTTTGAACTGAACGCTGTCGTGGTGCTACCTGATGTTGCGTATGGGTTCAGGTAAGTACCTGATGTCGAACTCTTGCACTGTTGTCCCAGACCTCGTGACCCTAGAGAATTTTCACAAATTGTTCTTTTTAAGTCCTTGTCTCAGAATTCTTACTCTTATAAGCTTCTATGCCAGTATGTAAGCATTATAATATTGCTCAAATTGTGACAATTTTCATCATGCACTTTTAAACATAGGAACTCTACCAAAACAGAATAGGTGAGAAATTATGTCCATCCTACAGTCTCTTGTTTAATTTTTTTACTGACTACAGTACTGCATTATATCCATTAATGCACATTATTTACAACAATTAAAATCATGGAAATAATAAATATAAGTCCTTCATCTTATAAAATACTTCTTACTATAGCCCAGTAGGCTTATACTATTTCTACTTAACTTAAGACACGTACCTAACATTGTATTATTAACCCTAAAGTACCGAGGTCCGGTCACCGAGACCACTACAGCCTGGTTGACTTTAAATATCTGGAAATTCCGCTGTTGCAATAACTTGTATTGCTAGCTACCTTATCATTGGGTTGTGAGAATAACTTCACCCCCGTAATATGACCGTAACAAGTTCAAGGTTACACACAGTCATGATTGATGTTCAGGAAGTGGCCTGTGAGACCGGACCTCTGTATTTACGTTAACAGTGGATGTGAACTGTCTCAGTGATCAGTCATCATTCATTGCATGCAAGCGGCTTATGAAACTGGATCTTGCTGTTTTATTTATCAGTGAGTGTAAACTGAACAGTCTCGGTGATAACACTTCATGAAGGATGTTTATGGTACAAACAGTCCTGCAGGAACTAGCATCATAGTACTGCTATGGATACTTCCAGGAAACGTGTTACAAGTGAAAGCTTTACTAAAGTTGTGCAGAAGTGGCTTGAAGAGGACTGTAGTGATGGAGACAGTTGTGAAGACAATATCGCTATTCATAGTAATCATAGTCAGACTCAGAAAATCACGAGGAAGTGGTAGTTAGTGCAGTGAATGATGAGATAGAAGAAAATAGTGTGAGTGAATCTTCCAAAGAAAGTAATAGTGACGCAGTTCAACCTCATTATTACGGGAAGAATCGTCCCTAAGCATTCTTGGACACTGAAACACAATATTTTGGGACTTCCAGCTTTACGACGTGCAGCTCAAATTGGTAATGAAGCTAATCCTGTATCTGTATGGAATCTTCTTATAACGGATGATATTCCGGTATCATTTTTCGATGGACAAGTGTCAACTCACCAGAGAGAGAAGCAGACAGACTTGAGAAATTTAGATATGATGGAGGTGAAAGCCTTCAAAGGTTTGTTATTTTATTCTGCAGTTTTCAAATCCAACCATGAAAGCGCAAAGTCAGTTTTTGCGACAGATGGTACCGGAAGGGAAATATTCCGCTGCGTGATGAGTAAAAACAAATTTGAAACTCTTCTCTCAAACCTTAGATTTGACAACCCTGACAACAGAAGTGAACGCAAAGAGATCGATCCTATAGCAGCAATTTCTAAGGTATTTGACGCACTTGTCAGGAACTGTCAGAGTAAGTTCAGTGTTGGATCCTCTGCCTGTTTTGATGAGATGATGGTCAGCTTCAGAGGAAGGTGTAGATTGAAGATGTATATGCCCAGTAAGCTGTGCAAGTATGGACTAAAACTGATGTGCCTTCCTGATGCTAAGAACAATTCTACAATTGGTACATCTACTGCGGTAAGAACTCGGATGGGTTAACACTTAGTGTAGAAGAACGTCGTCTTTCGAAACCTACTCAAGCAGTACTTCGACTCAGTGCTCCCCTATATGGATCTAACAGAAATATTACTGCAGACAACTGGTTTAGTTCAATAGAAGTCATGAAGTGTCTGAAAGACAAGAAACTTACATGTGTAGGAACTCTCAAAAAGAATAAATGGGAAATTCCACTGGCATTTTTGCAATCAAAGACTAGGGAAGTAGGATCATGTCAATTTGGATTTACCAGAGACATTACTTTGGTGTCAGAAATCCCAAAGAAGGGGCGGGCTGTGATTTTCTATGCACTACGACAGTGCAATTGATGGAAGATAGGAAAAAAAAAACTAGAAAGGTTCCACCTTTTCAATACAAAAATGTTATAGGTTTATTTATAACATGTATTTGCACTTGGGACTAGTTTCGACGCTGTGTTGGCGTCATCATCAGCCAAAAAAGTGCAAATACATGTTATAAATAAACCTATAACATTTTTGTATTGAAAAGGTGGAACCTTTCTAGTTTTTTTTTTTCCTATCTTCCATTCTCAGTTCAATACGGACCAAAAATGAAACTCTTATGTTTAAATTAAAAGTGCAATTGATGCCGAGACTAATAAAGTATGTACTCGCTGCATTCAGCATGAGTAGAAATGAAGACTAAGTTTCTGCCTTGCTGATTTTTTCCATGTTAATAATTTTAATTAATTTTCACCATTTCTAGTTAGTCATGACTGTGTTCTAAATGACTGCAGTAGAATTTTGCATGTTACTTAGTGATATATCATATTGTTCCTTGGTTCCTTTATTGGTGTAATATTTTTCTGTATTGCTGCCTTTTGTCATAATTGAAAAGATTTGTCAATAAGTGGTAGATTATTCCATTACTATTTGCATATTTCCCCATCAGGAAAGATCACTATTGAGTACCGGAAACGTTTCTAGACAATGTTAGAATTTATACATGTATTTAAACATAAAACACTTTCGGCGGTCTCAATGACCACACCTCGTGGTTAGTGTTACAAATCAAAACCTTGGCTCTTACGGGTTAAATGCTTCCAATAAAATTTGACACCAGTCATTTAATTCCATCTTCAGAGTTTCTGACATCGACACTTACCTGTTGTAGTGGCAGCAGCATAGCCCTGTTGAAGCATGTTGTATGCTGAGGTATTGTAAAAGCCAGATCCTTGCATGTATGCTGCAGATGACTGGCCACCATAAGCTTGCTGCATGCTGGAAAATAAAATAAAGTACTTTTTATTAGTTGATAATTCAGTGCTAGTTTAATGAATTTAGAGGTGATAAATGTAAATGAACTGTAATAATTAGTATTACAATTACAATACAATAACAGCCAACCCTGTAAAATACAATCCTATACAAGCAAAAGAATAACTGAATTTCTCTGCTTCTCTGTACAATATATAGGTTCTCCAAGGAGTTACAGCCAAGCAATGGGCTACAGGATAAAGACCAACAAACTCTAAACTCTAGGAACAATCATCATCATCATCAAAAGTTTTCATTCCCCTCCCTGAAGGGGAGGGGCAGACCACCTAGTAGGTTACGCCTACTCTCTGGCCAGGAGATTTGGACTCTAGGAACAAGCTGACTGATAAGACTTATACTATAAGATGAATACAACAAGAGTCACCCACTATTTGGTCTTCAACTGCCTCCTTTATGTTTATGTTTTCTTATATATATATAAATAATATTAGTAAAGGAGTGGAATCGGAGGTAAGGCTTTTTGCGGATGATGTTATTCTCTATAGAGTGATAAATAAGTTACAAGATTGTGAGCAACTGCAACGTGACCTCGAAAATGTTGTGAGATGGACAGCAGGCAATGGTATGTTGATAAACGGGGTTAAAAGTTAGGTTGTGAGTTTCACAAACAGGAAAAGTCCTCTCAGTTTTAATTACTGCATTGATGGGGTGAAAGTTCCTTTCGGGGATCATTGTAAGTATCTAGGTGTTAATATAAGGAAAGATCTTCATTGGGGTAATCACATAAATGGGATTGTAAATAAAGGGTACAGATCTCTGCACATGGTTATGAGGGTGTTTAGGGGTTGTAGTAAGGATGTAAAGGAGAGTGCATATACGTCTCTGGTAAGGCCCCAACTAGAGTATAGTTCCAGTGTATGGGACCCTCACCAGGATTACCTGATTCAAGAACTGGAAAAAATCCAAAGAAAAGCAGCTCAATTTGTTCTGGGTGATTTCCGACAAAAGAGTAGCGTTACAAAAATGTTGCAATGTTTGGGTTGGGAAGAATTGAGAGAAAGAAGAAGAGCTGCTCGACCAACTGGTATGTTCCGAGCTGTCAGCGGAGAGATGGCGTGGAATGACATTAGTAGACGAATAAGTTTGAATGGCGTTTATAAAAGTAGGAAAGATCACAATATGAAGATATAGTTGGAATTCAAGAGGACAAACTGGGGCAAATATTCATTTATAGGAAGGGGAGTTAGGAATTGGAATAACTTACCAAGGGAGATGTTCAATAAATTTCCAATTTCTTTGAAATCATTTAGGAAAAGGCTAGGAAAGCAACAGATAGGGAATCTGCCACCTGGGCGACTGCCCTAAATGCAGATCAGTATTGATTGATTGATTGATTGATTGGTTGATTGAAAATCAAGAAAGAGCTTCCTCACTGTCTCTGCCACTTTAAACAAATCACCAGCAACAATGCGCTGGTACATGTGGCAAAGTAGGACACAGCAACTTTCGGAGTGGATGGTACCTCATGAATCTCCACCTGCTGGGCTATTTTGAGGTCCCTTAATCGTTTGAGGAGTGGTGTTGGAACATCTACGGACAACCTCAGGAGGTAGAAGTATTTAGAAAAACAGACAGAACTTTGTGATTGCAGGGAAATACAAACTACCCCACACATGTGTACCTGTCGGACATGCCCTGTCCAGTGTACGCTTCAAGACGTTGTTCCATTAACCAAGGACTGAATTGCTGTTACTGATTATTGGATGGACTCAGTATTTTGTGTATTTGTAATGTGTATGTAGGGGCTGCCTGGCCGAGGTGGTAAAGGCGTGCTTGGTTCGCCTGGTAGGACGTGGGTCCGAATCCCCGTCAGGAAGTTGTAAAATTTAAGAAACGAGGTTTCCACTTCCAGAGGTGCATATGGCCGTGAGGTTCACTCAGCCTACACCAAAAATGAGTACCAGGTTAATTCCCGGGGGCAAAGGCGGTCGGGCATAGAGCTAACCACTCTACCCCATCACGTGCTGCGGTTAACAATGCTGGAAGCCTTTACCTTCCACTCCTCCAAGGGCCTTCATGTCTTTTTTGTAATGTGTATGTATATGTATATTTGTATTTGTGTATATTTGTATTGTATCAATGCTCTGACATGTAATAATAATAATAATAATAATAATAATAATAATAATAATTGCAAAGAATTATGGGAAATAGGTATGAATGTTGGATATAGATATATTTGACTGCTCATATTCCCACCTTATAAAAAAAGCTAGAAAATCAAATATAGTAAAATCATAATCATTATGCAAACTAGTTTTGTCCTATAATACTATATAATGAGATAATTTGATATTTACATTACCAACTTCTGCTTTATGCCTTATGTAAAAATTTCTTAGTCACATTAGCAACTCTCTAACACACTTTTATGCAGTCAATAAAACATTATTATATGAAGAATTTACTAAATAAAACTGGAAAATATTTTGTTCATTCCTTACCTGCTGTAGTATTGCTGGGCGGTAGACGAATATGGGTGCTGAGAATAGTCTTTGCCTTCTCCATATGAGCCCAATGAATCAGTTGTTGAATACATAGCATCAGCTTGGCTCAGGGCAGTTGCATCTACCAGACCTGGACTCCGGACTTCACTCTTAACTACTACAAAACAAAGTCACTAAATTAGCATTACATTTCTAGAAAAATATACAATCAATACAAAAAAGATTTGCCTTTGCTGGCAGGACCTAGTGTTTACAGTGCACTATGTCTTCTGGTATGGGCTAGAGTAATTTTGTTACTTTCATTGATCTGTCTCTGTCTTATACTTTGCTTTGACAATATGAAACCGACTGAGGTTATACTTTGCTTGGACAATATGAAACTGACTGAGGTATGAGCAATGCTAGTAATGCCATTCCTTCTGCAGCCAGTCCCAGCTATGAATGGTGTGAAAATGTTGCTCATAGGGTCGGTTGGTGCATGCATTTCAGTGGGCTTGGCAGACTGATATGTAATAGCAACTTCTGGTTCAGTGAGGAAAGCAACGGGAAACTTCCTCGCTCCTCATTTCCCTAGTACGCGTCTTCAGTGATGCCTAGGCCACCTACAACAGCTGATGGCGGAGTTGTTGAGGATCCAACCAGCCTTAGGACTGAAGACTGAACATACATGCAAAAAAGATCCAGTATTACACTGGATTTTATTAATAGGGGAGAGTGTTGTATCTTAAGCATAGTGTAGTTTGGAACATTTTTGCTCAAATTTGTGCTGTTATCTAGTAAACTCAGATTCAATAAAAATGTAAAAAATGCCAGTAAGTAGCCCAGACGGTAGTTCCAATTTGTTATGTTAACATGTGTGGATACTTTAGACAAAGTATTTCAGCACCAAAAGTAAATATTTAGCTCATGTTTGTATGCTCTGTAAAACAGAAATGAAATTGTGTTTCTTACTGTAACCAGCTGCTGTGGGTTTCTTCTCATCTGATAAGAAGTAAGTTGGACATGCAAAGGGTTTTTGGATGATCTAGATCAGGGGTTTCCAATTTGTAAGGGCACGAGGGCCTTATTGGAAACCTTAGTCATATTCGCGGGCCGCACTTCACTAATAGGCCAATTTTCGTAAAATTCTGCGTGTAGTAGACCTACGGAAGTACCATTACAAAATAATACGCATAATTCAATTGAAATAAAGATTTCATAATTTAATTACTTAGGTAAAACATGTTACAATAGCATAAGAGAGTGAAATTTGGAGCCGGGCTGAGTGGCTCAGATGGTTGAGGCGCTGGCCTTCTGAAGGTTCGATGTTAGATCATACCGAAGGTGTTCAAATACGTCGGCCTCATGTCGGTAAATTTACTGGAACGTAAAAGAACTCCTGCGCGGCAAAATTCCGGGACTTCGGCGTCTCCGAGAACCATCAAAAGTAGTTATTGGGTCTTAAAAACCAACCATTATTTGAAATTTGGATTTTAAATTTTTATAAATAAAAAATAACCTATTCAGATCAAGGGAATATTTAAAAAACGACAAAAACAATTAAATTGGTTCAGAATGGGGTCTATACCGGGTATAAAAATTAATACATTTTTGAACAACCAACAAAATTTTCTTTTGTAACTATTCTTCACATTATTCATTAAAATGCTCTCGCGGCCGCATTATATGGCTTCGCGAGCCACATGTGGCCCGCGGGCCGCTATTTGGAAACCCTTGATCTAGATGAAGAGAGCCACTGAAGCCACCATGACTTATCCAAAAAACAAAATTTCTATCAGAGAAGCTTGTAAAGTGATCACTGTAAAGTTAGCTACTCTGTCAAGATATTTGTCAAAATGTTGAAACTCTGAAGCTGAAAGTTCCTGTTATAACCCAAAATTAAACTGCAGAAAAGTACAGTATTTTCTGAGGCAAAAGAAAATTGTTTGTCTGCAGTATATGAGAACAGTTTCAAGTATGAGCCATGGTTTGACCAAAAAAGATGTTAGGAAACTGGCTTCCAAGTTTGCCCGTACCAACAATAATAATTAATTTTGTGTGGCTATTTCTAGCTGAGTGCAGCCCTTGTAAGGCAGACCCTCCAATGAGGGTGGGCGGCATCTCCCATGTACAGGTAACTGCGTGTTGTTGTGGTGGAGGATAGTGTTATGTGTGGTGTGTGAGTTGCAGGGATGTTGGGGACAGCACAAACATCCAGCCCCCGAGCCACTGGAATTAACCAATGAAGGTTAAAATCCACGACCTGGCCGGGAATCAAACCCAGGACCCTCTGAACCGAAGGCCAGTATGCTGACCATTCAGCCAACGAGTCGGACATACCAGCAATAAGAATTACCCTCAATTATGGAGTAAACAAGAAATACTGGGAGAGGAATGAATGAGGGGATTCATGAAACATCATCCTGACCTGTCCGTAAGACAATGCTGAAAGTGTTCACTGTCACTTGTCCCACCTGAATGAATTCAGAAATGTGACAAGACTGGAGTAATTACAGTCTAAACATCAGGAAAGATAGTAGCTTCGAAAAGAATACCGCATACTGGGGGCGAGACATTTGTCGAACGTGGCAGCCTTGTCACAATTATTGTGGCAGTCAGTACAACTGGGATTCATATTCCTCCATTGTTTGTTTTGTTTGAGTTAATTTTAAGCCCAAAATGTTGAATGGTGCAATGCCTGTGTCAACTGGTGCTGCTACATGTTCTGTGTAGTCAAACAAAGAAATCTTACCACAATTTTTGAAATTTGTAAGTCCTCTGAAGGGAAACATGTTCTGTTGTTGGTGGACGACAACAAGATTCATCTCAGTATGGATGCTCTCAATGTGGCATCTGATATGGGCACTGTATTTATCACTTTTCCCTCCAACCTCCCATAAACTACTTCATCTTGATTGAACTGTTTTTGCTTTAGTTGCTCCTATGGCGACGACAGAACAGGAAAGGGCTAGGAGTGGGAAGGAATAGCCGTGGCCTTACATGAGGTATAGCCCCAGCAGTTGCCTGGTGTGAAAATGGGAAACCATGGAAAACCATCTTCAGGGCTGGCTACAGTGGCGTTCAAACCAACTATCTCCCGACTGGCCGCACTTAAGCGACTACAGCTATCGAGCTCGGTGAACTGTCTTTTCACCTTCCTACAATCAGTCAGTAGATTGTCGGTCATCCAGAACAAACCTCTGACACATATGGAGTGGGGAGGAATTATTGGGGAAAGCCTGTCCATGTGCATAGGCTCCTACAAAAAAATTATTTATTTTTTACCTCAATAGGACTGTAAAACTGAAAAATATAAATAAATACATTAAATAGGAAGCTAGAAAGGAAACCTTAAAACTGATTGTCAGAATTTATGGGATTGAAGAAGTTTTCATCCAAAATTTAACTCAAAAATTTAAAAAAATGAATGTAAAAATTGTTCCCCAGTACAACAGTCTCCCCTCCATCTCCATTCTAAGAAATATACAGATTTACATACGTATGTATGTGTCCACCTCTGTGGTGTAGTGGTTAGCGTGATTAGCTGCCACCCCCGGAGGCCCGGGTTCGATTCCCGGCTCTGCCACGAAATTTGAAAAGTGGTATGAGGGCTGGAATGGGGTCCACTTAGCCTCGGGAGGTCAACTGAGTAGGGGTGGGTTCGATTCCCACCTCAGCCATCCTGGAAGTGGTTTTCCGTGGTTTCCCACTTCTCCTCCAGGCGAATGCCGGGATGGTACCTAACATAAGACCACGGCCGCTTCCTTCCCTCTTCCTTATCTATCCCTTCCAATCTTCCCATCCCTCCACAAGGCCCCTGTTCAACATAGCAGGTGAGGCCGCCTGGGCGAGGTACTGATCATTCTCCCCAGTTGTATCCCCGACCAAGAGTCTGGAGCTCCAGGACACTGCCCTTGAAGCGGTAGAGGTGGGATCCCTCGCTGTGTCCGAGGGAAAAAGCCGACCCTGGAGGGTAAACAGATGATGATGATGTATGTATGTACGGTATGAATGCATGCATGCTGAGTCCTCATACTAAAGGCAGGTTGTTACATAACAGTTTCACCATCAGTTGTCATAGGAGTCACAGCAGTGACAAGCTAAAGAAATGAGGAGTGAGGCTATTTCCCTGTTGCTTCTCTGATCGAGCCAGAAGATGCTATTATATATGTCAGCCAAGCCTAATGATCCCACAACCCACACTTTCACAAATTTCCTCAAAGTATTTAGCTGAGTAAGGAATGGTGTTACTTACATAGCTCATTCTTCAGTCACTTTCAATTTTCCAAAGCCAATAATCAGGCTGAAATGGCTCATTGAAAGAAACAAATTTGCTCTATCTTACTGCCCATGGCTATTCAACCATATTTAGTCCTTGTCTCTCAATTTTGTAGTTCTCTCTTTCCCTAGTTTGTAATTTCCTATTTCTCATTCTGGCTTTGTCTTTAATGTACCAGTATATTGATACTAGATGTTAATTTGTTTTTCACTTTAAATATTAAACTAAATGTGATCTTTTTCACCTTCTGTGTTTGTCCTTTGTTCCTTATCTGTTTCCACTTTTATAAATCACTCCTCTGTCTTTCCTTTCAAGTGAAATAAACATAAATATATACAAACAGGAGTAGTAAACAAAGCTAACTACAAGTACAATTTGTAACAAGAAGACTTCTAAAAAGAAGAATCTAACACCATCAATGAATGATGAGAGGGACAGAGTTCTTTACTAAAGATTTTTAAACATTTATTTCAACAAAAACAACATTACACTAATCAATTCTGTTAGTCATCTTTAAGGGTATACCCATGCACAATTCAAGCTGGACATTTTGTAATATTCACAGTTTTAGTTTATAATGAAAACCGTTATCATTTCCTTTTATATCAACCCTACAAAATATGAAGAAAATCTAGTGGATTCATTCACTTAGTTGGCAATATTTTTCAATGTGTCACAGAAAGTAGTTAAGATTTAGTAGTCTTACTAAGACATTTTGTCAATATTCTGTAATCTCAAAATTAGTATTTTTGCACCAAGTTCAGATTGAGATGAAAAATGCAAGTAACCATCAAATACATACAAAGGTCATTTCATACATCATGGCAACTGGCAACTGGCAAAAAGCAGCAGCAGTATAAATCCATGCATTTGAAGACCAATGGTTATTATAATTATTATTCAGAGGTTCTTGACTATTTCTTCACAGGATGGCTTCTGTCAACACCAAGATATGAACTATGAATCTTGGAACAAACCAAAACCCTAGTCAGCCACATGTTCCATCTCAGCAGCAGCAAAAGGTATCTGATTGAGTGGAAAAAAAAAAAAAAAAAAAAAGGTCTAATCAAGGATGTTCAAGTTTGAAACACTTTGTCCATGTAGGGATATTTAGGATGCTTTCAAATACAGTATTTTGTTGTGCCCTTCACCAAGTAAATGGTTCTCTCTATGCTTACATTGCCATGGAAATTTTATTTTTCTATGAATTATTATCTCTTCTTACCTGTATCAGAACATTGTTTTCTATTTGTGGCTACATTTTATAACAATAATTTCAATATATTTCTCGGCTATTCAAACAATCAGTAAGCTTTACTAAAGACGTACAATAATAGGGAGGTACAGATCATGCTGGACACACCAACTTACTGTTAGAATCACCTGGTAATGTCGACCAGGTCCCGGCAGGAAAGGAGGTGGAAACAGGTGAGCCTCCAGGAGCATCATGCATCTGGGGGCCAAGACTACCAGCCACTGGTACCGACACACCTACAAGAATAAATGGCATGCTTGTATTAGATGAGTAGAATGAGAAGAATAACACCTTCAGTATCAGCATTGAGAGACTCATTTGAAGGCAATATGTTGCTGATCCTCGTACGATGGCAGTAGCTGTACAGAATAATTTAGAAGACAATAATTATAAGATCAAACTCGGCTTAACTACTATGATAAAGTACCTCTAACACCAAGGTTTAATTAGCCGACAAGGCAAGCAAGAAGCCCTTGATTTCAGCAAAGAACAGGAAAGCCCAACTTGCCTTTGTTAAGAAATATGGTGCCTGGATGAAAAAGAAAAGGAGAAAAGTACAGTGGAGCGATGAGAGCAAATTTGATAAATTCATATTCAACTCAGATGGAAATCCTTTATCAGATGTCCAGTTAACACACACACAGTGATGTACGGTACCAAAAACCCACAGTAAAACATGTTAGTGATGTAATGGCTTGGGGCTGCTTTTCTAGAACTGGAGCTGGTCCACTCGTAAAAACTGAAGGCATCATGGATCAATTTGTATATGGCAGAATCACTGAACAACATATGGTATCATGTGCTGAACAAAACATACCTTGTGGATGGTTGCATCAGCATGACAATGATCATAAACATACCTCCAAGACTGTCAAAACATGTCTCAGCAAGAAGAGAGTCAGAATTATTGATTGGCCAAGTCAAAGTCCTTACCTAAACCCAATTGAACATCTATGGGGGGAACTCAAAAGGCATGTTAAATACAAAATATGCACAAACAAGGAGGCATATTTCAAAGCTTTAAATAAAGAATGGTCCAAAATTCCCGTTTCATGCCTGGAGAAATTGGTGGACTCAATGCCACCTCTATGTGCAGCAGTTGTATCGACAAATGGCTACCTGACTAAATACTAGATGATACGGAGTACATATGAACTTCTGGAATGGTTTTTCTGCTTAGTTATATGTATCAAAATATTTATGGTCTTTATCTATTACTATAGTGTAATTATTTGTGTTATACATTTATGTTTGTATGAAGGTGATGGTTTAGTTGGGTGTAGAAATGGTCAAATTATTTATATTGTACAAGTGCACGCGTTATGTTAATAAACAACAAGACCAGAGCAATTTAAAAAAAATTCAAAATACTTATGGCCAGTACTGTAACACTTGCAAGTGATTTAGAAACTTAACAGAGAACATCCTGAAAAGAGTGTTAAAAACATTACTGTAAGAAATAGAACTTCTCGGACATGCTATAGAGGTTTATCAGATACCCCAGAAATGTGACCCTCTCAGCCCCCAAAGAGAAGGTCATCAGTCATTACAGTAGTCATACTCAATCCTCAGTACATGTCTAACACCTAAAATTAATATCAGTATTAAATGCAAAAATTTTCAACCTCAACAGAGATCAAACCTGTGAGCTTACTATCAGGAATCAGACACACTGTCACTGATCTTATGAGGGAGACAGCACTCAAGAAATACAATGTAATTCTATTAGTATCTTTTTCACTATGTTAACTCTTTATAACATTAAAATATTTAACTTTTTTAATTCACAATTTTCTTTGAGTGAAACTGGTTGACTGAAATTACAATTAATGATTTTGCATTAATATTAGGACACACAAAGAATACTGGAGATTAGATTACCCAGAAAGATATATGAGATGGATATACAAGGAAAATGACCAAGAGGAAGATAAAGGGATATGTGAGTGCTCAGAAGAAACTAGAGGACTGGATTAGAGTAATGACAGAGAGGTGTCGGGAAGACAGACCCAGCTTGTGGCTGGAAAATGTGCAAGATGATAATGATTAGGAAGGTACAGTATCTCAGAGTTATTTGTATAAATATCCCTGATTTACCAGTCCCTACAGGATTGATTGTCAGAAAAGTAAGCCTGACAAGAAAGTTGGGATCCCTAGTGACTAGACCGGGTGAGTTGGCCGTGCGCGTAGAGGCGCGCGGCTGTGAGCTTGCATCCGGGAGATAGTAGGTTCGAATCCCACTATCGGCAGCCCTGAAAATGGTTTTCCGTGGTTTCCCATTTTCACACTAGGCAAATGCTGGGGCTGTACCTTAATTAAGGCCACGGCCGCTTCCTTCCAACTCCTAGGCCTTTCCTATCCCATCGTCGCCATAAGACCTATCTGTGTCTGTGCGACGTAAAGCCCATAGCAAAAAAAAAAAAAAAAAAGTTGGGATCCCTAGTGACTACGGCTATAGAAAAAAGGCCCATTGTTAGGAAAACGTTTGATGACTATCATAATCATATCCACTGTAAATTAAACATTATTTACTCGTGTACTTTACATATTAAGGAAAACTGGTATTACAAAATAGCCAGTGGTCAGAAAACATGCAATGCGAAAGCTAGTGAAGCTCAACTATTCACCATTCCTGAGATTTGATTGTATTAAGCAACTTACCCGTAGTGGCAGCCACAGCGTCTGGATTAGAGGGAGGAGAGCCACACGTGGAGTCCGACTGTCCACTGGCTGGACTAGACAAGTCAGCCCCGACCGCCAGTTCGTGCGAACTGAAACAAGCAGTCATATTATCAGAGAAATACAAATCTTTTAGAAATGAGTACATACAAATGGTAGGATTTAGATGAACTGATTGCACAATATAATTTGAATTCATCTAGTGTTTTCCTTTCAAGATTGTTTGGCTAGCAATTTAGCATAGAACTAGCTCAGAAAGGTTTTTGGCAATTCTTCTCAAGATGAAATGCATTGTGGTATATTTTAAAAAGTGCTGTTGGCTTAAATACAAACAATGTTACTGGTTTTATATCCCAACTACTTTTATGGGCTTTTTAGATGCTGATGTGCTGAAATTTTTCTTCCAGGAGTTCTTATACATGCCAGCATATCTACTAACATGAGGCAGGCATATCTGAGCACCTCCAATTACCACCGGACTGAGCCGAGATCAAACCTGCCAACTTGGACTCAGAAGGTCAGCACTTCTACCATCTGAGTCACCCAGACTGGCTGGCTTAAATACAAATGAAAATTATATTACTTACAATTGTTTATAAAATATTTATTGTTTAGTTTCTTATATCCAGTAATGGGAAAAGTACAAAATAAAACTGGGCTCAATTACAGTTACAGTTACCTGAGAACAAATTTACTCCAAGTACAATTACTAATTTTTCAAAAAGTAATCAGTAAAATTACAATTACTTCACAGTACGTGAGTCTTTAGGGAATAACTGACATTTTCTTCACAGAAGAATGGAATGATACCAAAGTTTGCAAGGAAAAATACATTACTTCATTTTGTGTTTTTTTTTTTTTTTTTTTGGCATACAGACGTAAAGAGTGGCTATCACCAAGTGAGATTAAACACACTTTCAACATTTTTGATGCCACTGATGCTTTCATGGCCCGTACTTATAGACATGATACTGCCGGTCAATTGGTACCCACCGGGCGAGTTGGCCGTGCGCGTAGAGGCGCGCGGCTGTGAGCTTGCATCCGGGAGATAGTAGGTTCGAATCCCACTATCGGCAGCCCTGAAGATGGTTTTCCGTGGTTTCCCATTTTCACACCAGGCAAATGCTGGGGCTGTACCTTAATTAAGGCCACGCCCGCTTCCTTCCAACTCCTAGGCCTTGCCTATCCCATCGTCGCCATAAGAGCTGTCTGTGTCGGTGTGACGTAAAGCAACTAGCAATTGGTACCCATATCAAGGAACCTGAACGTAATATTCGTCTCAACCAGCCAGACAAATTGGCAATAGCTGAACACGCTCTATCGTCGGGTCATGATGTCATGTTCCAAGATGCTCGAGCTCATTACCCACACTAGACACTACAGGTCCAGGATTATACAGGAGGCTGTGGAAATACGTAGAACTCCTGACAATTTTAACAGGGACACTGGCTATCTACTAAGTAATACCTGGTTGCCAGCCATTAAGGATTTACGTAGGTAGTTCCCTTCCTTGTCCCTTCACTATTGTTATTTTGTCTCAATGTTTTCCAAATTCGTACATTCCTCTTTGCCAGATGTTTCATTCCAGGCTTGTGTCAATGTCATACACCTATCAATGTCATATGTTACGTACACATGTTATGTGACCCTCTTAGACCGATTCTGATGATTCGGTCAGCTTCCGTTTTGAACGATAGCCCCGTGCCACGTCCGGGGAGCCATCTGGTGAAGAATGAACGTACCATTTCCACTTCTATTATAATGTCTAAATTTCAAAATGAAGCCTTCTCATGCACAGTCGAGATTTTCTTCTGATGACGCAGAGCACAGTTCTCTGTGAAATGTAAAGAATTTCACCTTATTTTCTTGACATGGCATAAGCCCAAAAGCCTGTACAGTATCATTTCAAAACTTTTGTTCCCGGCCAAAGTTTTCATGCCATATTCATGTTTTAATTACTTTCAGCATAACTAGTACAAAATATTTATTCAAATAGGGGAATGAAAATTCCTTCCTTTAACATGTTTATTCTGGCTCTATTATTGACCACGTAAACCCTGTGGGTAGGGTTGGTAGAATAACATCCCTGGTATCCCCTGCCTATCATAAGGGGTGACTAAAAGGGGGACCAGGGACTCTCAACTTGATAGTGTGGCTTGCCTTCCACGGTTCTGCTAGCTAAGTCTGACATTGCTTCCACTTACTCGTGTCAGGCTCCTCGGTTTCATCTTTCCTATCCGACCTCCCTTGGTCAACTCTTGTTCTTTCCCAACCTCGACAGTATTCGGTTTTTGAAGCCTAGTGAGTTTCATTTTACTTCCTTACTTCCTTTCCCTAAAAGAATTGCTTGTCACAAAAGTAAGTATGACAACAAAGTCGGGATGACCTAATGACTAGGGCTATAGAAGAAAGGCCCATTGCTAGGAAAGAATGTGTTGATTATTCAATGACTCTCATAATAATATCCACCGTAAATTATACATTATGTACTCGTGTACTTCACATATTAAGTCCTGTTTTCATCAGGACAGTCCCGTTATTTTATATTGTTCCACCTGACCCAACAGTTTTCCATTTTGACTAGGTTTTACAACTAAATAAGTATATATTATTTTGCAAGATTTTGATTGCAGATGGCTATGTAAAGGTTAATAGCCTTGTATTGTATACATATATAAATATATATATATATATATAACATTTTGTTAGAAAGAGCAAAGAAATGAGTTCTTCAGCTCTGCCTTTTCTCTTTTTTATCAGTAAAGTTTTTCTACATATTTTGAGTTATGATTTACGAGATAGAGCATGTCATTACTTCATGTTACCAAATTTTAATAAATAATTTATAATTAATTATAATTAAGTAGGATAGAGTAGTTAACTTTAGTGCAAATGCCTTAAGTCACAGAAATGAACCTGGTGTTCACTTCCAGAGCAGGCTGAGTGAATTGCACGACTATGAGCACCGCGTCTATCATGGCTATCACTAGTGCTGGGGAAAATGCAAGCAAAAAGTCATTGGGATGAATGACAGTTACAGTACTTGAGAAATATTTATAATATATAATAAATTATATATAAATATTATTTTTTTCAACAAGTAATCAGTAAGATTGAAATACTGTTTCAGTTACTTTAGAGAATGCCACTCGTAAGGAAATCACCAAAACTTTTCTTTTTTTGCAAGGGCCTGAAATGATACCAAAGTTTGCAAGGAAAAAATTATTTTCCTTTGTGTGTGTCGTTTTTATTTTAACATCGCTAAATGAGGCTAAACATGATACCTTGGAACTTCCAAATAATTTTTTCCCCGTCATTTTTATTTTAGTTAGTGACTTTTAGCATTTCAAATAATTCAGTCAATAACTTTACAAAACAATTGGTTCTTAACATTTTCATCACTAAGCCTTGACCTCTTTGATGGGGGGGAGTACATTTTTGCAACTGCTGAAAAGATGCTCTACAGGGTCACTTGAAGGAATACTTGTGTTTAATTTTAAGAATGTCCCCAGCAGTACTTACTTTACTTTCCGTATCCGGGAGACACATTAAATTCTTCCTTTCCAGAATTCTGCAGCTCTTGTCCCTCGGTCTGTGGCAAGCATAAGATCTTTCTTGGTACAGGAGTCATACATCTCTTGACATATGAGTATGTGTTGTGGAGTCTGGATATCTCCACATCACATCTTGGATCTTCCGCATAACCCCATTTCACAAGATTACAACGGCACTTAGACACACCTGTTCTCATCCGGTTTAATGACCTCCAGGTAATATAGGACAAATTGCTTCTACTACTAATAAAATAATAATGTTATTTGCTTTACGTCCCTCTAACTAATTTTACGGTTTTTGGAGACGCCGAGGTGCTAGAATTTAGTCCTGCAGGAGTTCTTTTACGTGCCAGTAAATCTACTGACAGAAGGCTGTCGTATTTGAGCACCTTCAAACACCACCAGACTGAGCCAGGATCGAACCTGCCAAGTTGGGGTCAGATGGCCAGCGCCTCAACCGTCTGAGCCACTCAGCCTGGCTACTACTACTACTACTACTACTACTACTACTACTACTACTACTCAGTTCTCAGTACTTGTTTCCAGAGTGATAAACGTCAAACTTCTGGTTTGGCTTAGAGGGATACTGTTCTCTTCATAAAACTCTTCCTGGATCTTAGGCAAGATGTGGTCACCTTGTGGTTATACATTGGATGTCTGGCATCTGACTCAATCTTGTGTCTCTCTTTCTCAGCTGCCACCTCGTGTCGAATAGCTGGAGGCGCAATACCAGCGAGAGGGTAGATCATCTTCTCCAGCAGTAATGAGTATTGGAGGATAAATTTGATATCTGTGAAAGTACTGGGGAGATGAGAAAGTATTTCATCCAGCACTGGTGAAGCTACTGGTTCTGCTGTACTAGAACTCAAAAAGTTATCTTCATCATCACTTAACTGCTTCCTGTTTCTGCTTCCATGCAACGTATATCGATTACTAGAATGTAACGATAAAAATTTTATTTCATGAAGTAAATTATGAGTAAAAATTATATTTTATAAAGAGTAACAATTACAAGCAAGATAGAGAGAATATCCCACAGACAGCAGCTGCTATTAGGAAATCTAACCGATTGGTCTCCTAATCAGTTCACACCAAACAATATTTATGACAATGAATTATTTTGTGCTATGTTTAATTGCTATTTTTCTAGAAAGCAGGTTATGTTTGTTATGGTTATCTGTTGGATTTCCTGTCCTGTACTCTATTGAAAATTAAAGCAATTTTACAGTCATGTTGTGAAATACAGGTGATGTCTGATAACTGATGAGTGTTTTAGTACCGAGTCTGTTACAGCCTGGATGGTGGGTTCAGATGTTTTAATATTTCTCAAGAAGTCTAGAGTTTCTTTAGGTATCCTTTGGCCCCTATCATCAGATCAACCACTTCTTATTTTTGTATTTTTTACTTTTTTTAAAGTCCTCACAGAATGGTTCATAGATGGCCTTTTTCTCATCACAGATGCTTTTTGGTTGGTGTTCGTTGAGCTGAAATTCTACAGTTGGGTCGATCACCACCATTTAGTTCGGTCGATCACAATGATGTCAGCTCAACGAGTTGATCCGTCTTCGGTGAGGCATTCAACTTCTTCACAGACTTCAAATGTTGTTGTCTATAAAGGCTTCCAGTGATCATAGAATGCACAGCATTGTGGTGGTTGAATCTCATTAGCTCTCCCTTGGGATAGAAGCCTACCTACATGAGGAAAGGTTTTGAACTCGTCACATCATCTGCAACGGAATGTATTAAGGCTCCTTTCACGAAGAGTTTGAACGGGGCTGACAATGCAGTTCATTTTAATTGCTCCCATACATTGTCCACATGACATTCCTTTCTTATTGCTTACCCGGGAGTTGCCTTTCTTCTAATGAGAAAATAATGTTACTTCTTTTCCTTTAGATGGCAGTAAGGTCCAGTTCCTGAAAGAATGTGAACAAAGCAAATTTTAGATAGATTTAGCATTGGAGTTTCCGAGATGTTCAGTTTGCTCTTTGGTGAACGGCAAGTGCTGGAAACAGCAATTACTAAAAAGTACTTGTTACAAGTAATTTGATTATTTTACTTAATTATTTCCGAACTCTGAGAATCTGAGAATGTTTACAGGTTTATGCAGCGGCGGTCGGTGGACCCTCATGTCGGGGAGGGGAGGTGCGGCCACAGTGCATTTTCCCACAAATCTTTCTTTGCTACTGACCAGTACCAGCACACTCATTCAAGTCTTCCACACAAAAACAAACTAATTCTCTGCTACCAACCCTCACAAATTGCGGGATGCAAGCCAGGGGCCCAATTTGAATCAAAATTTCTGGTCTCAAATGTTACATTTCAATATAATTATTTCTCTTCTTAAATTATAAATAATAATGAAAACAAGGTCGTACATTATTACTTAATTTTATCGTATGCAACCATGGAGATTTTGCTGGTGCATGCTCATATAGGGGTTGGTGAGAACATCTTTACTGATACACTGCTACGGACTCTGCCCACTCTTCCCCCCCCCCTCCCCCCGAAACCGTCCACCAGCGCGTTTCCCCCCTTACATCTCAACCCCCTCACAAACACTATATCCTCGGACGAAAGCTCGTGAGTCCGTGCCTTATCTTCAACCTGAAAACATTTATCAGTAAACTGGGTGCTGAAAGTTAAGCCACCTAAGTTTGATAACATAATGCCGAACAGTCTTCGCTATTGATGAGAATTTACAGTTTTACAATGAAATGTAGTTTTCTTAATATTATTCGAGTGCAATATTTGACTTCAAACGTCAAGAGAAAATACAGTAGAAGAGCCGCTTCGTTCTCTACGGAGGACGCCGTCCGGGAGTCCTTAAAGGCCGACTGCTACTGGATTTATGTTATAGTGTTATATGTGTTATAACATTAGTGTTTTCGACAGACTGAAAAGTTTTAAAGTTACATTCACTCCGGAAAATATGGTTTCCTTCTCTAAAAAAACAATCACTTCGAATGGTTGGACCTACATTTCTTACGATTAGGGTTAAGAGGGGGGGGGGGGGGTAATTATCTCGTATTTCCCTTAAAACATTAATAGCCATCGTCTACCACCAGCATAGCATTGTGCCGACAGTGTCACCATAATCATCGAACGAAAACCCACCGGTCATCCTCAGTGACTACGCATCTGGCTTCTTTGCTGAATGGTCAGCGCAATGGCGCCTTCAGTTCAGAGGGCCCCGGGTTCGATTTCCACCCGGGTCGGGGATTTCAACTACGTGTTGTTGGGTGGGTGTTTGTGTTCGCCTGAATACACATAGCTTCATTTACATACAACCATACTAACCATCAAAGAAACATGCTATAGCGAGTAGCTACATCCCACCACACAGGGTTGGTGTGAGGAACGGCATCCGGCAGTAAAACTAGGCTAAATTCATACATAGTGCCGACCCCGGAAAATTGAGGAAGTTTTGAATGCTGACTTGTAAATTACATACTTATTTATAATGTATCCTTGTTTTGCCATATGAAATAATAATAATTGAGGAAGAGTCAAGTAGATATTCAGTGACTGCGTATTTATGCTCTAAGAGTGGTATAGCCATGATGGAAAAGCTTTCATGAAGTTCAAATAGTCTAACTGCATTATTCTCATGCGGAGCTTTGGGTTATGTTTTTAGTGTAAATCCTATTAGGTTTTCAAGGCATACAAGAGTATTTCAATTTTTCCACCTTGCATGGCCTTTCAAGTTATTTAGCAGATTCCGAGCGAGTTGGAAATTTCGGGTCACGCGGTTGTGAACTTCAATTAGGGAGATGGTGGGTTCGGCAGCGCTGAAGATAGTTATCCAGGGTTCCCACATTTTCACATCAGGCAAATGCTGGGTTTGTACCGTACCTTCATTAATCACACGGTCGTTCCCTTCTCAGTCCTAGTTCTTTCCTTCCCTACGTCGCCGAAAACCTTCCGTGTGTTAGTGTGACGTTAAACCACTAGCGTTTAGAAAATAGCTGTTACGCTGATACTAGAACCCCGCCCCTTTTTCACTTAATATGTATGATGGCGACATAATCTCAGGCCATAAATTACACTCTAAACTATTTTTCTCACCCCATGTAAATGACCAAGTTACATCGCCAATGAAGCACTTATGTTATCTTGTCCACGTTTGTGCCCAAGCGTGTATGGAAATTTCACATTAAGTTCTTTTCTCCAATCAATCAATCAATCAATCAATCATATATATATATATATATATATATATAT
Source organism: Anabrus simplex (assembly GCF_040414725.1). NCBI lineage: Eukaryota > Metazoa > Arthropoda > Insecta > Orthoptera > Tettigoniidae > Anabrus > Anabrus simplex. Next base: position 332,463,451 of record NC_090265.1, read on the forward strand.
ATATATATATATATATATATAAGAAAACAAAGGCCCAATATTACTGCCTTGAGAAATTCCCCTCTTAATTATTACAGGATCAGATAAAGCTTCACCTACTCTGATTCTTTGAGTTCTATTTTCTAGAAATATAGCCACCCATTATCACTCTTTTGCCTAGTCCAATTGCACTCATTTTTTCCAGTAGTCGCTCATGATCTACCCTATCAACTGCCTTAAATAGGTCAATCGCGATACAGTCCATTGGACCTCCAGAATCCAAGATATGGGAAGCTTTTTCCATTGCGGTCGTTTCTACGAAGTAACAATTTTTGGTTTGGCACTAGTGATATTTTAATGCAGTGAATATTATGTCGGGCGCAGGGCATTGAGAGGGACAGGAGGGCGGGGAATGACGCGACAAGATAGCAGCCACTTGGATGGAAAATTGAGTAGCTTCTCGAGGCCAAAATACTTTCATTTGACAGACTAAAGTAATTTATCGCGTTCTATTATTGTGTATTACAATGTTTCTTATTTGGAAGTTCATGGAAATGAGAGAGAAATGAACTATTCTATAATTTAGGTGGCCTCGTTCGCTGTACGAGAAGAGAGAAAATAATAAACTCGTGGAGAACAAGGAGATGAAGACTAGCCAATGTTTGCAATAGCTAACACCGTTGGAGTCTATAAACTTCATGAAACCATCAATCATGACTCATGGAATGTAAAAGGTAACGCAAAATGTCGCTCGCGATCGTCCTTCAACTGAACAATAGGGGACGGTCCAATGAAGCATGGAAAAGAGAACGAGAAGCTTACCTACCGCAGTGTGTGGAGATTCAGACCATCGACGATGGAATGACTATATACAAATGGTATAAGCACAGCCCTAGTTGAACACTATGATGATGCAGAATGTCAAGTGACCTTACTTCCTATGACGAAAAACAATCTCGAGGTGTTAAGGAATCAGGATAAACAGAGCAGAATGCGAGAAAAGTGACCATAGTCTAGACAGTAGGGTTCGAACCCACTATCTTTCGAATGCAAGTTGACAGCTACGTAACCTAAACCGTGCAGCCACTCGCTCGGTTAATTATGGTGAGTGGACTTTGTGCGCAGCCTATGGAATGGGTTTAAGCAAATTGTTGAGAAGTGTAAACACAGGTGGTAAGGAATGGTGAAGACCCACTAGCGTAGAGAAATACAGTAGATTAAGGAGGTGCAGGTTAGAAAGAAACAAGAGTTAGGAATGGTTGTGGAAGTAAGGAGATATTGAAGGAACTTACAGGAATTTGAACTTTAGTATAAAAAGTCAACTAAGAATAACATGATCGCAAACATAATTGGCAGTCATATGAACTTTAGGGAAAATGGAAGGGTATGTATGGGTACATTAAGGTAGAAACAGTTCCCAGGAAAGACATCCCAGGAATCAGTAACGAACAAGAGGTAGAGTGTATATGGAAGGATTTACAGAAGGCAGAAGTATTCAGCCAGCAGTAGGCTACACGAAGATAGTTCAGTGTGAGGATAATGTCCAGGTAAAGGAGGTGACTAATACTGGCGAAGAACTGAAATTTACTTATGTTAATAAAGACATTTACATAAAGATGCACAATTTGAAAGGTGCAAAAGCAGCTGGGACTGATAAGATTTCTGGGGATACACCAACGGTAATTGGTTGGGAAAAGTTCCGTATGTTAAATATTTCATTACTGTTTGCAACAAATGAATGGACAGTTGCTATACTAGTGCCAGTGTACAAAGGAAAGGGTGATAAACAAAAAAGCGGATAATTACTGGCCAGTCATCTTGACATGTGTTGCATAGAAGCTCCGGGAAAACATCATTTCTGATTACATTACAAGCGTTCGCGAACGTACTAACTGGTTTGATAGAAGGTTCTTACGGTTGGAAAAGTTATTTAAGTGAGGCTCAACTTGTAGGATTCCAGTTAAGATATAGCAAATATTTCAGATTTCTTTATTTTTTAATTTTTTTTTTTTTTTTTTTACAATTGACTTTACGTCCCACCGACACAGATAGATCTTAAAGGTGGCGATGGGATAGGGGTGTGAAAATAGAAAACTACGGAAAACCATCTTCAGGTCTGCCGAAAGTGGGTTTCGAACCCACTGTCTCCCGAATACAAGCTCACAACTTCGCACCCCTAACCGCACGGACAACTCACGTTAAAGGGACGATAAATAAAGATTACAGATATCTTAATATAGTTATAAGGGTATTTATGGTTTCTAGTAAGGATGTAAATATAATAATAATAATAATAATAATAATAATAATAATAATAATAATGATATTTGTTTTACGTCCCACTAACTACTCTTTTACGGTTTTCAGGAGACGCCGAGGTGCCGGAATTTTGTCCCGTAGGAGTTCTTTTACGTGCCAGTAAATCTACCGATACGAGGCTGACGTATTTGAGCACCTTCAAATACCACCGGACTGAGCCAGGATCGAACCTGCCAAGCTGGGGTCAGAAGGCCAGCGCCTTAACCGTCTGAGCCACTCAGCCCGGCGTAAGGATGTAAAGGAGAGGGCGTATGTCTCTGGTAAGACCCTAATTAGGGTACGGTTCCGGTAGGGTTCCAATGTAGGGGACCCACAACAGAATTACTTGATACGATCACTGGAATAGATCCAAAGAAAATCAGCACTATTTATTTTGTTCTGTGTGATTTCTGACAAAAGAGTAGTTACGAAAATTTGTTGATTTGCAGCTGAATGATGATTAATTGACCGATTGGTTGATTGAAACGGAAAAACATGCACTACTGGAGCGCAGGGAATCTCCATTGGGTAAAACAAGACGCATTTGAAGTGCAATAGACAGTCAATGTCTGGTATGGGATTTTGGGCGACTGCCGCTACCTAACCGGACCATATTTCTTCGACGGCCATTCGACGGAAACACGTTAACTTCATTTTCTTCAAAATGAATTCCCATAGTTCCTGGAAAACCTGCCACTGCTCTACCGATTACGAATGTGGTTTCAGCAGGGCAGAACCCGACGTCATAGATCAGTAGTCGTCCTACCTAATAAGCTGATAGAAAAGTGAGGACCCGTTCTCTGGCTCGCCAGATCACCCGATCTTACGCCATTCGACTTCTTTCTGTGGGGTCACTGAAAGTGTGTGCAGAGAAGCCTGAAAATCCTGGCACCTTCGGCAACGGATCACCGAGGCAAGCAAAGCTGTTACATCTCACATGTTACAACGAGCAGGAATGTCTCTGCAACGTCGTGCTGAAATCTGCATAAAACAAGGTGGTCTACATTTCGAGCAGTTGTTGCGCTGAATATGCAGGGTAATCTGCTTTCTATCTGTAGATCATATCGTAGTTCCACATGGTTACGCAACAAACAAAATTTAAAAAAGGCCCCTTTTAGTACCAAACAAAAATTCGCTCGTTGGGACAGGTAGGTATGTGACTATTAAGCGAAGAAAAGTGTATCATTCTGTGAACTGATGATGGTGATGCTTGTTGTCTAAAGCGGCCTAACATCTAGGTCATCGGCCCCTAATGGTACGAAATGGTATGACAATTTAAAAATCCATAATCCTCCACTGACCAGAATTCGAAAACGTGAGGACGAAGAATGAATGGATGGATATGAAGTTAAAACAATCAGTGGATCCGACCCGCAAAGCCCCACATTCCCAGAAACGTAGCGTTAAACTATAGTATTACTGACCAAGGGACTGCTTCTAAAGCACAATACTGACTCGATGATGCTTGTAGTCGAAACGGGTCCAAAACCCAGGTCATCGGCCCTTCATAATGGTAATTATCACTAGGAAAATAGAACCATGCTATGTGTAATGCTGCGGTACTAATCAAAAGTAGCGCAGACTCGCGGTATTCCACACAGTAGGGCCTATGGTACTATGCACAGGTAATGAAATTCGCACATGTAACACAAAACTATGGTGTTTCGCACACTGCGGCGCTACTTACAGGCAACGCAAACCTATGGCGTTCCTTACATAAGTGGACGAAACACAGGGACCCGCACTATCCCGCGGTGTTCCTCACAGAGTGGATACTAACATAGGCAAGGCAGAATCATGGTGTCGCTAATCCCATGGTGTTGCTCATATAGGGGTACGAATCAGGTACTGTAAAAGCCGCGAACGCACTCTATTGCTACTAATCACAAACCTATTGTGTACCTAACATAGTGGTGCTACGCGCAAGTATAAGCGACCCATGGTGTTCCGCGCGTAGTGGTACTAATTACAAGTAGTATCATGGTTCTAACTTTATCATCCCTTGGTCGCCCCTTTTAGTCGCCTCTTACGACAGGCAGGGGATACCGTGGGTGTATTCTTCGTCTGCGTCCCCCACCCACAGGGGGTGGTGTGTTTGGCCCGCGAGAGGTATTTTATTTCCCTTAAGTCCGCTGGCAAGCCGGTTAGGACCCCCTATCCGCCACCTGGGACGCGCCACGTGAGGGTATCATCTCTCCCCCTGCTACGGCAGCGTAGTAGGTTCGTGGATTCTGTGAATTGAACGTGTTTCCTGGCAGCTTGGCTCCGCAATATCAGTGATCTGTATTTTATCCACGGAAAATCGTAGTGTATGACTGGCACGTATGGAATCTGTTCTTAATCATACAAGAAACATCTTGTCCAAAGAAGCTTGAAAATCCTAGTTATCTTCGACACCTGATCACCGAGCTGTCAGTGGAGAGATGGCGTGGAATGGCATTAGTAGAGGAATAAGCTTGAGTGGTGTATTTAAAAGTAGGAAAGATCACAATATGAAGATGAAGTTAGAATTCAAGAGGACAAATTGGAGCAAATATTCGTTTATAGGAAGGGGAGTTAGGGATTGGAATAACTTGCCAAGGGAGTTGTTCAATAAATGTCCAATGTCTTTGCAATCATTTAAGAACAGGCTTTGGGCCGATGACCTTCGATGTTAGGCCCCTTAAAACAACAAGCACGCAAGCATCATTTAAGAATAGGCTAGGAAAACAACAGATAGGGAATCTTCCACCTGGGCGACTGCCCTAAATACAGATCAGTAGTGATTGATTGATTGATTGATTGATTGGATTGATTGATTGATTGATTGATTGATTGATTGATTGATTGATTGATTGATTGATTGATTGATTGATTGATTGATTGATTGATTGATTGATTGATTGATTGATTGGTGACACCTCACACGTTACAACGAGCAGAAAATCTTTGCAACGTTGTGTTATTCGCATCTATTATAGTTTGCATCATTGAAATAACATTGACGCTAATGACTTCATCTCTGTTGTCGAGCACGAATTCAACAGTATAGTTGAACTAAGACAATACAGGATCAGGTACCACTGTTTGGTAGGTTGGCTATGCTATGCGAGTTTTAGTAGGCTGGCTATGCTATGCGAGTTCGTTGCGTTGCGTATCTCCGGGGCGGGCAGGCCACCCGGTATATTACACATCGAGATGTTAAGTACGAAACAAGAATGGCCAGACACTAATGGCGTGTGTACTATATGTACTGAGCACGACCCGATACCTTGAAAGTTTATTTTGAGTACAATGCGGTAATGAAAATTAAACATTCATTTAACTGTCCCACAACAGGCGATTTCCGTGTACTCCTAAGTTGTGATGGCAGCAGTGCCAGACCTGCAGCTTAGATCGTTTATAACAGAGCAATATGACCTAGGCCACCAGACGTCAATTGGACAGAATCGAAGAAGGTTATGGGTTCGAATCGCACTGGTGCCCGGTTGACCATTTTTGTTCTGTACTTAACATCTTTTAGATATATTCTATATGTAGGCCTATTGAACACGACCTAATACACTGACATTTTGATTTAGAGAATCGAGGAGCTACCGCAAGAACTGAAACAATGAGTCAACATTCGAACCCGAAAACTATCGAAATATACGATCCTTCTGCAAACTGTTTGGGTTAACAAAGACGTTCATGTTCGACATTTGATGTAGGAAGAATTCAAAATAAAATAGAGTGCACTGTCTGAAATGTGCCGTAGGTGGAAAGTTCGATGGAAATTATGCCCTGGAGGGGCAATGAAATTTCCATGATCGACGATCAAACCTACGACCTATGGTTTCTAAATCCACTCCAAGATCGTCTCTCGGCATGCGACGTTATAGAGGTAGGTGTCTTTCTTTTTCTTTTTTTTTCCTTACGTCGCACCGACACAGATAGGTCTTATGGCGACGATGGGGCAGGAAAGGCCTAGGAATGGAAAGGAATCGGCCGTGGCCTGAATTAAGGTACAGCCCGAGCATTTACCTGGTGTGAAAATGGGAAACCACGGAAAACCATTTTCAGGGCTGCCGACAGTGGGGTTCGAACCCGCTATCTCCTGGATGCGAGCTCACAGCTGCGCGTTCCTAACCGCACGGCCAACTCGCCCGGTAGGTAGGTGGCTAAGTAATCGATATAACAACAAGGATATTTTTTTTCCATTTCTTTCATGTTTGTAAGGGTAAGAACAGATTGCAGTGTTTAGAAACTCATCTTCCGGACAATTTGTGTTTAACTATATAGTACCCAGAAAACTTCTGATCATTTTTTTAAAATTATGTTATTGTTTTTATGACCCTCCAACTTCTGATCGCATTTCGTCTAAAGTGAATTGGAAATGGAATATCACGTCTTTGTCGTGTTAAGTATTTTACGTAAAACTGAGGATTTTCTTATTAGTGAATATCTGGTTATTGCAGTGCGAATGAAGGGAATTGTGACATTAAAACTGTCTACGTATATCTTCCTTATTTCATAGAGAAATAAATCACCAAGGATGATATAGATTCGAACTATGGATCACAGAACAATCTGTGCATTAACTATATGGCACAGCATCTGAATAATCAAATTGTTTTATACGAAGAAATGGTGAAAGTCATCAAAACACCTGCTCTAGTCAGGGCTCAGCACGGGAAATGTACTCTATTCCATTTCCCAGCAGGCGTGGGACTATCAAATAATTAACAGTAATGGTATTTAAACCTAATGTGGACTACTGTGTACACATTCTTAATAGTTATTTCTCACTTCAATTTTGCGACCACCATAAGTGATAGTACTTAACCACTTATTGTGCGTTGGAGTGCTTACTCACGTCTTATGCCCCAACATACCGCCTCTCAAAACACTTCGTTCACTGCATAATGAGCGTGAGAAACCCCAGTGGACGAAAAAGGAGCATTCTCCTCTGAACACGTGTTTAGGGCATAGCTTCAACATTAAGGAATTTTTCCATCATGCAGGTAATAAAAATAAAACTGAAATAAGGTTTGTCAGTAATGTTGGGACCAAAACTGCGACAGAATGCTAATCGTCAACTAAAGGTCTTATGTTTTATTCAAGAACAGAAGTTCATATAACGAATTTAAAAACACTAAATAGTACAGAAAATTATTCACAGTTTGTTTTTAAAAAGCTCATATTATTAAGATATATGTATTCCTATTTACCTCATTCACATAAATTAATTGAAGCCTATCAGATGTGAGGGCACGTTCTTTTACACTATAATGTTATAAGAGAATAATTTAGAAATTTCCACGCGCATAAGGTCTTTTTTTAATTCTCGTGTGACTTACGATAATTCATTTCCATCCTAGTAATATTTATGTAACCTATTTAATATTTATTTGTATAAAATACATGCGTTTGTCACTGCATGAACAGGAGTATGATGTTATCGATGGCAATAATGGTGGTTGATAAGGATATACAGAATATAATAAATTGAAACATTTGAATGTGTTTGTAAACTTGTATCCACTTCACAATTTAGGAAAAGTGAAAGAAAGAAAGAAAGAAAGAAAGAAAGAAAGAAAGAAAATTGAAATTTCCTCGTACAACTTCGACGACCGCTATGAAGCAAGGACGGGTTTGTGGTTCAACTGCGAGGTCCTCAACTCCTGCACTCAAGGTTGAGGAATTATTATCGGTTCTTCAGTAGGCCTACACTTAAACACGAGAGGCTGTCAATAGATTTACAGTTCGTGATGAGGCCTCAGCCCGAAGGCTAGCTCGATCCCCAACAGTTCCACCATTAGTTGGCATAGGTAGCCTAGGCGTCACTCAAGAGGCATGAGGTAGTTTCCCGTTGCTTTCCTCACTGAGTCAGAAATTGGTACTACATACCAGTCTGCCAAGCCAACTGAAATGCACGGACCAACCTACCCTCTGAATGACACTTTCACTCCATTTATGACAGGGACTGGTTACATAAGGAATGGCGAGACTAGTATTGCCCATGCCTCAGTCAATTTAAATTGCCAAAGCCGAGGATGAGACAGACAGGTCAAAGAGAGTAACATATTTGTTCTAGCCTATACCAGCAGACAAAGTGCATTGTAAACGCAGCAAACGCCGCCACGTTTATCGGAGGGTCTGCTTACAAGAGCTACACCAGGCTAGCAATAGCCACGCAAAATTATTATTATTATTATTATTATTATTATTATTATTGTTGTTATTGTATTTGAATCATTCATCCTCGGGTTCGGGTTCCGAGTCTCCTCACAGTGAGTAAGCACATGGTATTACTAGAGACTCTTGTAGATGATTTTGTCTTTAAGACAAGCAGCGAAATAATGGTGAATGTAATGATTCATATCTGACATGACATTATCGATAATGGTGCCAAGGTTTCCAGTTCAATAAAGATCCCTTGTAATCCTTGCACCGAACCTCCGTTCATCAGTGGGAATAAAATCATAGCAAAAACGAATATATTTTCTTGAAAAACATTCTGGTTCACTAATCACTTCGTGTTTTTAATGGAGTGGTGATGACCAGATTTTGTTATCAGTAGAGACAAGAAAAACAGCCCTTACTGACCATAAACTAGGCCCAGACAGCGGGACGAGACAAGATTTCATTTTAAAATTAATGACAACGTGCTTATAGCACACAATGACTTTTTTTCTGCGATTTACTTTCGCAATGATGCTCGCCAGAATAAATCTAGATGTAGAGATGGAACACCCGCGCAGTTCCATTAGCAGCCGCTATCGTGCGTAGCGCCACGAGCGTATGTCCCGAGATGAACAGTAGCAGATAGTGGCGCTAATAGCATTCGTTTTAATTAATCACTGTGGCCTCCTTAATCACATTGTTTTGTTCTGTTTGGTTTGTGTGGGCGCGCTTGCGCCTGCCTGAGCCCTTCCGCACAGCGTTCGTCACACACAGCAATAACCCCATAACAAGAACCGTGTTCGGTTGTGTCTCGTCTAGACTGTGAGCCAGCCAGGTCTGCCATCCTGACGGACACGAAGCCTTCACGTTTACTCTTCAAAATATTGTAGGAAATATCTCTATATGAAAATGCAACGACGTCTGTCTGTCTGCCATTCGAAACATCAAACGTAGGTTGAAATTCCATGAAATGTTGCATAAAAATTGTCGGGGGGAACTATTATATGACTATGTTTCAGCCTATTTGAAATACTGAACTAAAATTATTTGAAAAAACAAAAGACATCTCAAAATACCTTAAAATGCGGTTGTGTCCGTTTCTGCTCACTCATTCACGACAAAACTACGGGTAGGGCCAATATGGTATACATATGTCTTAGAAATGTTCAAATACAGGCCTAAACTGATTTTTAAAATAATTAACCGTTTCTAAATGGCGCTCGTTAATATGTGAGACATTTGCTGAACCTACGCATGTTTTATCCACTACAGACCTAAATAATGGGTAAAATAAAGCTCAGCATGTTTACTTATAACATTCAGGTCTCAAAAAAAAGTCATACATTTTCCTTGTTATTCTAATTTTTCTTCAGGAAATTACATATTTACGTATTTAAAGCACGCGTTCAACAGTAACATTATGACTCAATGTTGTTAACAGATAAGTGTGCTCTGTTTCTTCCGCTGCCACTCACCTCCGCTAGATAGCATCACTGTCCATCAGTCATTATACAATAAGGTTTTTAACAATCTTACATTTAAAAGGAATGTCAGTGACCAACAGAAATATAAATTATAATTCTCTAACTCGTCAACTGTGACCTCTAAATAGTATTATTATTAATGGTAATAAAAAACCATTACCGTAATCATTATCTGTCGAGCTAACTATTTGTACAGTTTTGGAGACGCCAAGGCGCCGGAATTTTTCCCGTAATAGTTCTTTTGCGTGCCAGTAAATCTTCCGACATGGGGCTGGATTATTTGAGAACCTTCAAGTACCGGCAACTTGGACTCAGAAGGCCGACGCCTGTACCTGGCTCTAAATTCTGTATTCATTATTAGGTTGTTGTTTGGAAACACCTTGGTCGTCAGCGTCGTGTGCTGTTCGATAAACTCAATCACTGTGGAGTCCTTGGATTTTGGTGTACGGTGCCTTTAGGTCAATAATAGAGTTAGTACTCCGGGATTTAACTGAAGAAGGCATTATTCCAGAGTTAATAGCATGTACGACGAAACCCTGGAATAAACCACGCTAGGTATCCTATCCATTGTTTATGTCTGGATTCATTCCACGGATCTCCAAACGCAGAGTTTCCTAGTACTACTGTGAAGTAAAAGATAACTTTAATTATTTTGGTTATATGTTATGGGACCAATAGTTTTACCGTATTCGAACCACAGGAATCGGATTTTCTTCAATCGAAATACAAAGGTATTAACTGGGTTTCAAATTGATGTCACCTTGGTGAGGAGCCAGCGATAGACGTTAGAAATATTAAACATTCAACGTCAAAAAGAGAAAAAAGCAAATCAAGCGTAATTTTACGTGACTGTCGCAATCGTTATCATAGGCACGGAATCTCCAGTTTTGAGTGGATTCTGAACCAGAGAGACATGCTTTTTCATTAGAAAAATCACACATGCTTTGGTCGGAATTCAAACCGCAGTCACCTTGGTTAGCTCGGTTATTATTATTTTATTTCATTTACATTCTGCTTTACGTGGCAGCGACGCAGATAGGTCTTATGGCGACGATGGGATAGGAAAGGGCTAGGAGAGGGAAGAAAAAGGCCGCGGCCTCAAGGTACAGCCCCTGATGTGAAAATGAACAACGACGGAAAACCACCTTCAGGGCTGCCGACAGTGGGGTTCGAACCCACTACCTCCCGAATGCAAGCTCATAACTGCGCGTTTATCACACTCCATCAGAGAGAGAGAGAGAGAGAGAGAGATTCTACTACCCAGAACGTGCTGTGTACCTTCATATTTTCCACGCGATGAATGTAGGCTAAATATGTGTGGACTAACAGAAATGTATTACAATGCATAATGAACTCATTTCACATCACTTTTCTCTTCAATAAGTCTAAGTTAACGGTTTTTAGTGTCATATACTGGCGTCCTGATAAATAGTATAAATAATCGCATGCCCTTGGCTACCGTGTGTATGTATTTTGACTTGGCGTCACACAGGATACCTATGTGGCGATTCCGACGCCCTGTGTTACTCTACCAGATGGCAGAGGAACGGATCTCTGTTGGCTAATCTGTGATAGAGATTTAATTATTATTTTTCCTGGCAAGCTCGAACCGTGTCACTAGAGATCTTTAACAGGCCGCATTATATGGAATGCCGAATGGACTTTTTTTCCCCCCTCTCCTACAAGAATCCGACCCCTGCCCGGTTAGATGCCGCGATCTTGAGATCCATAGGCCGGCACTCTAGCACTGATCCATAGAAAGACTCAAAGTCCCGACAAAGATAAATGAAAATCATATAAATGAACTATATGTACTATTTCCCATATGAATCGATTTGTTCGTGCTGGTTTACTACGATATTTATATAATACTAATACTAATAATAATAAGAAAAGAAGAAGCATACATATCCACGTTGTGTCTGCAAAAACGGCTATGTGATAGATGTTACTGGAGAAATACTGACCCACAGAACATGTAACATCCCAAACGAGAATTCTTTGGTTTAACTCGCTCAATACCTATTTAACCTCAGATGACAGAATGTTTCCACCCAAACTTCTAAGCTGAAATATTTCGCATAGAGGTTTTCGCAGGCGCAACGACGATATGTATTATTGGCGGAACAGTGGCCTTAATTGAGGTACACCCCCACAGTATTTGCTTGGTGTGAAAATGGTAAACCACGAAAGCCTACTTCAGGGCTGCCACATTCTTCCTTATTCTTTTCTTGAACATGCCCCTTTAAGAATGAATACATTTCGAAGATTTCAATTTTATTTCTCCCTGCTAGTGTTTATGTCCATGTTTCACTTCCATACAATGTTACGCTCCACATAAGCGCCTTCAGAGGCGGGCTTTGGTATTGTCGCACATATCTCGTACTTGTTTCTGAAAATGCGAGCTTAAAAATAGGTGTGCGAGGTTCAGTATATGCAGGAAGCTAGAAAATCGAACTTAATTAGAACTGAAGTTCTTCTTAAAAGTAATAAAGCCTCGCAATTTCGCATAATGGATTCAATTTTATTATGTTCCGTAACCTGATATTGATTGACAAAAGTATTGACGTTTGTAGGATTCCATTCGCAGGCGAATACGCTCCTCTGCCGTTTCCGCTTAGGACTGCTACAGGCATGTATTTTTTGCGGGTACACTTGAAACTGTTTACTGAATATTAACGTAATTACACATACATTAAATGCATCAGATAAAAAACCTCGATCCGCTGCACGATTATCGTGTTTTAACACAAATTGAATTACTCGACTTTCAAAGCATGCCGTAAAACTTGAACGCACCTCTATAACTCACCTATAAGCGAAGTCACGCTGGAAAACAAATTATGGTATCGTAATATACCGGACTTGATCTTATACCTTACGTACCGCACGTACTGTATAATGAAATTGCAGCTAGTTCAACAGTTATATTCTATGTAGCTTACTAGTCCGGGGAAATACCCTAACATCCGGTGGTGGTGGTGATTATTGTTTTAAGAGGAAGTGCAACTGCGCAACCATCCTCTATTAACACTAATCAGAGGGTCAAAATGGAAGGGATCCAACACTTCGAAAAATGAAGGTATCGGTCAAAGAAATATAAGGGCCACCAAGGGCATGGAAATGAAAGACTCCCTAGGCCTCGAATGATCTAATACCGTCGGATCGGAAAAGAACAAGAGTTGACCAAGGCAGGTCGGATAGGACAGATGAAAGTGAGAAGTCTAGCACAAGTAAATGCAAGCAATGTTAGGACTCGGCTAAGGACCCCGTGGTCGCCAACCCACGCTTCCGAGTTAAGAGCCACTGGGGCCCGTATCATCCGGAATTACCTATCTACCTTCAACTGAGTTTAAGATGAAGATAAAGGGTGACAGTTCAACCTTGAGCTGAGAGCAGGCATGCATACGCACGATGTACCTAATCCTATTTTTACTGACAGAAGAAATACCTATGCCGTATATAAGCAGGGACTATTTTTCTCCCTCTGTTCTGTATAACTGTACGCGAATAAATACGGATGCCTACATATCTATGGTCAATATACTGTACTTATTTATGCTTGAGGTGAACGAATTTCTCTTCAAAAACGTTTCACTTGCAAGGACTGTTCAATACTTTTATGTTCTCTTCATATTGTACTATGCCGGGCTAAGTGGCTAAGTGGCTCAGATGGCAGACCCTAGTTGACGGATTCAATCCCGGTTCAGTCTCGTGTCTGTACATTTACTGGCACGTAAAAGAACTACTGTGGGGAAAATTCTGGCACCTTGGCGTTTTCAAGAACTGTTAATTAGCCTAATTACTAAGACATGAAACCAATAGCATTAATTATTCATCTGATATTGTCCTACGTATTAAAAGTAATCAGACGCTATTAAAGTCTACAGAAGTAAAATTTGGAAACAGTTTCAACTCCCCAGCCTTTAAGTGACGTATTTCCGGACTATAAAAATCGGACTATCGGCTAGCATAAAAAACTACTTTCTCTTCTGTTTTAATAATTATGTGAGTAGTAGTAGTTATGTTGTAGTTTAACGTGTGTGAGCAGGACTGTGACAGAAAACCATCAAACGAGTTTTGGCAAGGACAAAAACGTGAGATCTCTTTCTCGCTCACAGACAAATGATTACCAGGCCTCAGTTCTTGTTCCAAACAGCAGAGAGAAAAACAAAACGACAAGTAGTAAGCCACACACTAAATAATAAAGGCTTGTTCTCTTTGCTTTCGGATATCAAGAAGGCGGGTATAAAAGAGTTCCCTTTTCGTTTACCTCCTTCCCTCAACATTTTTTGAAGACCACAAAAGTTTGGGAAAACAAACTGTGAAGAAGAAGTCTCCTTTGATGTCTACGATACGGCTCTGATGATGACAGTGTATACAGCGCCTCTCGCCGGATAAACACATAACGACCAGCTGATTGTGGGCGTGCCGGACCGCCAGCTGCTTGCCGTCATCGTCATCATCACCATCCTAGTCACTATCATGTGTTATTATAGCTTGTCTATAGCGTGGCTTTTTGTTTGGTAATAAAGGTAATAGCGCACTTCTGTGGAACTTTTTGAATGTTTGTTGCTGTTAAAATAATAAAGCGGTGACCGAGCGAGTTGGCCGTGCGGTTAGGGGCGCGCAGCTGTGAGCTTGCATTCGGGAGATAGTGGGTTCGAACTCCACTGTCGGCAAAACTGAAGATGACTTTTCGTGGTTTCCCATTTTCACACCAGGCAAATGCTGGGGCTGTACCTTAATTAAGACCACGGCCGCTTACTTCCCACTCTTAGCACTGTCCCCTCCCATCAACGCCGTACGACCTATCTGCGTCAGTACGACGTAAAGCTAATTGTAAAAAAAAAAAAAAAAAAAAAAAAAAAAAAAAAAAAAAAAAAAAAAAAAAAAAAAAACATGGACCAATGTTCGTAACCAAGAGGTTTACGACAGGACTCGGAAGCTGCACTGTCGAGATATAGAGCTCGAATCGTGGATCTGATGAATATTTGTAGTTTTTACAATTTTCTTTACGTCGCAACGACAGGATAGGAAAGGGCTGGGAGCAGGAAGGAAGCGTCCGTGGCCTTGACTGATGTGAAGATAGGAAACCACGAAAAACCTTCTACCTACAGTGGGACTCTAATCCCGAACGCAAGCTGACAGCTACGTGACCTAAACCCCACAGCCACTCGTTCGGTGGTGCTGATATAAGAGGCGCTATCTTACCAGGAAAGAATTAAAAATCCAAAGCAACTTACCCTATTCTAGGTCTAAATATTTGTAGTTTTACAAGTACAGAGCACACAATAGCTCGGCCCCACGGACTAAGAGTAGCAAGCCTGTTTCTTACCCCGATGCCCGGCGTTTGATTCCCAAACAGGTCGGGAATTTTCTACCGGGATCTGAGGACCAATTCGAGGTCCACTCAGCCTACGTAAGCATAACTGAGGAACTCTCTGATGGTGAGATAGCGATTCCGGTCTACAAAGCCAAAAATAACGGCCGATTCGTCGCGTTGACCACACGTTACCTCGTAATCAGCAGGTCTTGACTCCAAGGCTCATCAGCGCTGTACCATGGGTTTCTTTGTTTTGTTATTTGAACCCACGATAAAGCATGTTATCAAGCATGTCTGATTTCCAGTTCCAAGCAAGTTTTGAGGCTGATTTAAGATTGTTCAGACCTAAAATTAATCATTACTTAACGGTGGGATGAATGACTCAGACGATAGGCCACTAGCCTTTTGAGCTCAAGTTAGTGGGTTCGATTCCGACTCAGTCTGTTTGTATTTGAAGGTCCTCAAATACGTCCGCCTCGTGTCAGGAAATTCATCAGCACGTCAAAGAAATCTTGGGGACAAAACTCCGGCACCTCGGTGTCTCCAAAATCCATAAAATAGTAGTTATTAACACATAAAATCAATAACATTAATTATTATTTAGTGAGTAGCATACGTATCACGCGCCTGCCGGGAGATGACAGGTTCCGGCGCCGTCGACAGCCCTGAATCCCTGAATATGCTTTTCTGTGGTTACCTATTTTCACGTCACCTTAATTAAGGGTGTGGCCAATAACTTGCAGTCCTAGCTCTTTCCCATCCCAGCATCACCAAAAACCATAATGTAGCAGTGTGACGTTAACCCACTAGAAAAATAATAATTAAAAACAACAATAAAGCACCCAACGATAACAAAAATGTCACTGAACGGGATAACTTAATGATTTAAACAATCGCGGCGAAAAGCTTAGTCAATACATCACAACAATGTGTTACAAAATTACGGCCGATGAGCGAGATCGCATTACATCTGTACTTGCTGACATTGACGCACTCTGCCTGTAACACTCCGCCCTTCCCTTGTCGCCTCCTTGTGTACTGAACGTCTGCGAGTACGAGAGATATAGTACGTGTGTTCCTCGCAGACAATGGTTATTGAACTTACTTCCATTCTACTGCCCTGAATTGTCTTACAGATTGTATAGTATGAGTGAATCGAGGCCAACATAATTGTCCTGGTGCTGATATATGTTATCTGAAGTGCACACTTTTCAACTTAATCTACAAAGTAGAGTAAAAGTGAGTAAATCAGTCTGTGTCCGCCTCTGTGGTACGAGGGCTGGAACGGGGTCCATTCAGCCTCGGGAGGTCAACTGAGTAGAGGGGGGGGGGTTCGATTCCCACTTGAGCCATCCTGGAAGTGGTTTTCCACTTCTCCTCCAGGAAAATGCTTGGGTGGTGCCGCTTCCTTCCCTCTTCCTTGTCTATCGCTTCCAATTTTCCCCTACAAGGTCCCTGTTCAGCATAGCAGGTGACGCCGTCTGGGCGAGGTGTATCACCCCACCTCAAAATCTAACGCTCCAGGACACTGCCCTTGAGGCGGTAGAGATGAGATCCCTCGCCGAGTCTGAGGGTAAAACCAACCCTAGAGGTAAATAAAATAACAAAGAAAAAAAATCAGACAATTCATTCGATCGGCGCGGGGCCCTAATTTTATCATGATTTATTGCGAACCATTTAGCTTGTTAGTGAAAGCTCCGAGTCTTGCTTTCATTACAAGTGCAGTGAAAAGGTTTAGGGGTTTCCCATTTTCACACTAGGAAAAATGCTTGAGCTGTACCTTAATTAAGACCATGGCTTCTACCTTCCAAAGTCTAGCCTTTTTTCATCTTTGTCTCGCCGGAAACTTTCGATATCACTTACTAGAGCGACATTTAAACCTCTAGCAGAAAAAATAACGGTTTTTTAACTTCTTGCACTCAACTTTTCTATATTAAACGTAAATCAAAGATTATTTGAATTCGTCTTCCAATCACAGAGACATATTGCACGTGTTACGATAATGACTAGGGCTTTTCAGGCCATCATTACACGATAGTTTCTCAGATTAATTTTGCGAAGGTCATCGATTTCAACAGTGTGAAAGTACTCGCTCGAGTGAATTAAAAATAAAGTTAATTCAATCGATTGTTCAAGTAAGTAACCGATTAGATCTGAAATGAACGAAATAAATTGGTATAAGATTTTTATTTATTGTATAGTTTTAGTGCCGGAAGTGTCTCGATGCCATGTTCAGCTCTCCTGGTGCAGGTTTTTCTATTTGATACCCACGGGTGATTGCGCGTCTGGATGTGGGTTGATGATAAGGTAGGGAGAGGGTAAAACCCGGTGTCGGCACTTAGCCTACTCCTCTCCAACAATACCAAGGGGTCTGATCAAGGCTTAAGGTCACCATCCGACACATGCTCTCCACTGAGAAGAAGTTTGGAATTTAATCCAGGGTTTAGGTACCCAATCTAATGATTAGAAATTGTACAACACCACCTCTCCTACCCTCCTGGCAAACATTTTGGTGAATTTTTTTCTACCAACGAGACCCGAACCGGCTAACCACGGTGTCACACCATAAAGACTTGATGCCTTAATGATCATGGCCACCCGGCGGCTGGTAAGAGATAAATTATAAGTGAAAAATGCCTGGAAGAGTAAAGAACATCATGTCATACGCCGTTAATTTTACCCTCATCTCTCCTTTGAGGTACAGTAAAACACTGGTTTTTTCTCCTCCAGATACTTGCCATTTTTTACTTATTTATCTCTTACGTTCTTTTTTTTTTTTTTGCTATTTGCTTTACGTCGCACCGACACAGATAGGTTTTATGGCGACGATGGAATAGGAGAGGCCTAGGAAGTGGAAGGAAGCGACCGTGGCCTTAATTAAGGTACTGCCCCGGCATTTGCCTGGTGTGAAAATGGGAAACCACGGAAAACCATCTTCAGGGCTGCCGACAGTGGGGCTCGAACCCACTATCTCCCGATTACTGGATACTGGCCGCACTTAAGCGACTGCAGCTATCGAGCTCGGTCTTACGTTCTTTCATATCACTCATTTCAGCTTCTACTTAGTTTCATGAGCAATCAGTTTTATTAACATTTCTATTTCTATGGTGCGAGTATTCCATATTGTTTACATTAATCACCCACCCAGAAATAATCTAATAATAATAATAATAATAATAATAATAATAATAATAATAATAATAATAGTGTCCGCCTCTGTGGTGTAGTGGTTAGTGTGATTAGCTGCCACCGCCGGAGACCCGGGTTCGATTCCCGGCTCTGCCACGAAATTTGAAAAGTGATACGAGGGCTGGAACGGGGTCCACTCAGCTTCGGGAGGTCAACTGAGTAGAGGTGGGTTTGATTCCCACCTCAGTCATCCTGGAAGTAGTTTTCCGTGGTTTCCCACTTCTCCTCTAGGCAAATGCCGGGATGGTACCTGACTTAACGCCACGGCCGCTTCCTTCCCTCTTCCTTGTTTATCCCTTCCAATCTTCCCATCCCCCCGCAAGGCCCCTGTTCAACATAGCAGGTGAGGCTGCCTGGGTGAGGTACTGGTCATCCTCCCCGGTTTCATCCCCCGACGCAGAGTCTGAAGCTCCAGGACACTGCCCTTAAGGCGGTAGAGGTGGGATCCCTCGCTGAGTCCGAAGGAAAAATCGACCCTGGAGGGTAAGCAGATTAAGAAATAATGATGATAATAATAATAATAATAATAATAATAATAATAATAATAATAATAATAATAATAATAATAATTGTACGGCTCAGCTACTGAGTTTCAGACATTTTCATTTGAGGCCATTTCGACTTCACCGTGATGTCTTTTTTTTTTAAATTAATTCTGCCGGGCAAACGCCATATATGTCACCTCGCGTTTTAAACATGCCGACATGGTACGACATAAATTGTCGAATGAACTTTATTTCGCCCTTCAAATATCCGACTATCTCTGCCAGGTTTGAACATGCGATCTGGGGATCAAGCCCGACATTCTACCACTAATCGATAGAGGGAGCAATCTGAAAATTTATCACGTTTGGAGAAATGAACATAAATGACAATGAAAGTTATAGTAGTTAATAAATTATTTAAGAATTAAGAACGTTAGACAGAGATGCTACTTCTTTCCAGAGACCAGCGGTTCAAGACTCTAAGCTGCCAGTAGCATTAGATGTTCGTTAACCTTCACATGCATGAATAGCAGATTTTATAAGAAAATGAAATAATGGAGTGAGATTTATTTGTGTAATATTAAGAAATTTCGTTTAGTCAATCAATCACTACTGATCTGCATTTAGGGCAGTCGCCCAGGTGGCAGATTCCCTATCTGTTGTTTTCCTAGCCTTTTCTTAAATGATCGCAAAGAAATTGGAAAATTATTGAACATTTCCCCTGGTAAGTTATTCCAATCCCTAACTCCCCTTCCTATAAACGAATATTTGCTCCAATTTGTCCTCTTGAATTCCAACTTGATCTTCATATTGTGATCTTTCCTTCTTTTAAAGACACCACTCAGACTTATTCGTCTACTGATGTCCTTCCACGCCATCTCTCCACTGACAGCTCGGAACATGCCACTTAATCGAGCAGCTCGTCTCCTTTCTCCCAAATCTTCCCAGCCCAAACTTTGCAACATTTTTGTAACGCTGCTCTTTTGTCGGAAATCACCCAGAACAAATCGAGCTGCTTTTCTTTGGATTTTTTCCAGTTCTTGAATCAAGTAATCCTGGTGAGGGTCCCATACACTGGAACCATACTCTAGTTGGGGTCCTACCAGAGACTTATATGTCCTCTCTTTTTACATCCTTACTACAACCCCTAAATACCCTCATTAACCATGTGCAGAGATCTGTACCCTTTATTAACAATCATATTTATGTGATTACCCCAATGAAGGTCTTTTCTTTTATTAACACCTAGGTACTTACAATGATCCCCATCAACGCAGTAATTAAAACTGAGGACTTTTCCTATTTGTGAAACTCACAACCTGACTTTTAACCCCGTTTATCATCATACCATTGCCCACCGTCCATCTCACAACACTATCGAGGTCACCCTGCAGCCGCTCACAATCTTGTAACTTAGCCTATTTATTACTCTGGACAGAATAACATCATCTGCAAACAGCCTTATCTCTGATTCCACTTCTTTACACATATCATTGATATATAAGAAAACATAAAGGTCCAATAATACTGCCTTGAGGAATTCCCCTCTTAATCATTACAGGGTCAGATAAAGCTTCGCCTACTCTAATTCTCTGAGTTCTATTTTCTAGAAATATAGCCACCCATTAGGTCACTCTTTCTTCTAGTCTAATTCCACCCATTTTTGCCAGTAGTATTCCATGATCTACCCTATCAAATGCCTTAAATAGGTCAATCGCAATACAGTCCATTTGGCCTCCTGAATCCAGGACATCTGCTACATCTTGCTGAAATCCTACAAGCTGAGCTTCAGTGGAATAACCTTTCTTAAACCCAAACTGCCTTCTGTCAAACCAGTTATTAATTTCGCAAACATGTCTAATATAATCAGAAAGAATGCTTTCCCAAAGCTTACATACAATGTATGTCAAACTGACTGGCCTGTAATTTTCAGCTTTATGTCTATCACCCTTTCCTTTATACACAGGGGCTACTTTAGCAACTCCCCATTCATTTGGTATAGCTCCTTCAACCAAACAATAATCAAATAAGTATTTCAGATATGGTACTATATCCCAACCCATTGCCTTTAGTATATCCCCAGAAATCTTATCAATTCCAGCTGCTTTTCTAGTTTTCAACTTTTGTATCTTACTGTAAATGTCATTGTCATCATAGGTAAATGTTAATACTTCTTTAGTATTACTCACATCCCCTATCTGGAAATTATCCTTGTAACCAACAATCTTTACATACTGCTGACTGAATACTTCTGTCTTTTGAAGATCCTCGCATACACACTCCCCTTGTTCATTAATGATTCCTGGAATGTCCTTCTTTGAACCTGTTTCTGCTTTAAAGTACCTATACATACCCTTCCACTTTTCACTAAAATTTGTATGACCACCAATTATGCTTGCCATCATGTTATCCTTAGCTAGCTAGATTCAATTTCCTAGTAAGTTTCTCCTTACTTCCATAACCATTTCTAACTATTTCGTTCCAACCTGCACCTCCTTCTTAGTCTATTTACTTCTCTGTTATAATATAGTGGATCCTTACCATTCCTTACCACCTTTGAAGGAACAAACCTATTTTCACATACCTCAACAATTGCTTTAAACCCATCCCAGAGTCTGTTTACATTTTTATTTACCATTTTCCAGCGATCATAGTTACTTTTTAAAAACTCCCTCATGCCTGTTTTATCAGCCATATGGTGCTGCCTAATAGTCCTAATTTTAATACCTTCCATTCTTTCACATTTAGGTCGATAATTCTATTCTGATGGCAGATTAGCTAAAACCTGGGCACTGAACAGAGAAAGAACGCACAAAGATGACACCAAATGTCGCACCCTTATGAGCTGTTCCAGCTAAACCCAAGGACAGTGACCACTGTAGGTGATGCGATGATATCGAAACTCAGTCTCTCCTCTTAGGATCTTGTCATTATAGCGAATGTAAACGGAACCCGAGACACTATATACCATCCGGTTATACATGGTGGACACATCACGACAACACATTGCGCGAAGAAGTCAATGGTCCAGCAACTGATCGTGGAACGACAAGAATCGGCATGATTATCTTCAAACCTAGTGACAAGAAGTGCTTAATTCTAGATCCGACTATCATTTTCAAGACCCTTCATACCCACCTCGCGAAGTGGCTGCAGAGAAGAAATGGAAACACAGTATGTACCTGTGCCTACTGTATTTAATAATAATAATAATAATAATAATAATAATAATAATAATAATAATAATAATAATAATAATAATAATAATAATGATTATATGGACAAGTACAAGTTGAACGACAACGAGAGCGAGGGGAACTATTTCCATACTACTGGACAGAACGATGAGACGCTTCGGTGTACAGAATTAAGTACATAATAGTCAACTGAGACATCCACACAATGAAAGCTTCAATATTTATCTTACAACATCACTTACAGTATATTCCATCAGCTAGAAACCTGTCACCAGCCTAACAGTCCTGTATTCATTTAGTTTTAGTCGGGGTAAGTAGCGCAGAAGGTTGAACGCTGGCCTTTTGAGCTCAAGTGTTCGATCTCGGATGAGTCCAGTGGTTCTTGGAGGTGCTGAAATACACCAGTCTCGTATAAGTAGATTTACTAGCATGTAAAAGAACTCCCGTGGGAATTTTTGGTACCTCAGCGCCTTTGAAAACCATAAAAGGAGTTAGAGGTACGCAAAACCTGAAACAGTATTATCCCCATTTATTCTCAAAGCATTGAGTGTATATGGGCTACTTGCAACTAATTAAATTGTGCACGTATCTTTTTCATGATATTGATATTCTTTGTCGTTTTCGGCAGCCTCAAAAGAGTTTGAGGAAGAAGAATCAACTTAAAATCTGAAAAAGGTACTCCGTACTACTAATACTCTAGCATTTACCTGCAGATAGTGTGGACACACGAGACTCTCTGTGCGTGGGGGACGCAGACGAAGACAATGCCCACGGTATCCGCTGCCTGTCGTAAGAGGCAACTAAAAGGGGTGACCAAAGGATGATGGTATTACTTGTAATTAGTACCATTACGTGCGGAGCACTATGGGTCGACGTTACTTGCGACCTTGCGAGGAAAACCACGGGTCTACGTTACATAGGAATAGTACCATTATGTGAAGAACACCACGGGTCTGGGCGTTGCTTGTGATAAGTATCATCGTGTACATTCCACCGGTCGGTTCCAGTGTTCAGAATGGGTCTGCATTACCTATGAGTAGTACCATTTTATGAGAAACACCATGGGTCTACGTTGCCTGTGACTGGTACCACGGGTTTGACCGGTGCCCGTGATTAGTACCACTATGTAATGAAAACCATGTATCTGCATTGCCTGAGAGTAACACTATTATGTGAGGAACACAATGGGTTTGTGTTGTCTGTGGGCGTTACCATAATGTGTGATACACCGTGGGTCTACATTGCCTATGATTAGTACGACTAGCCTATGTGAGCAACATCATGAATATATGTGGCCTGTGATTAGTTCCCCTAAGTGAGGAACACCACGGGAATACTTGTACCCGTGATTATCCCCACTATGTGAGTAACACCAAGGGTCTGCGTTGCTTGTGAGTAATACTCGCATGTGCGAAACACTATAGGTTTGTGTAATCCTTGAGTGGTGGCACTGTGTGTGATATACCATGAGTCTACATTACCTGTGATTAGTACTAGTAAAGGATCCATCTTGTAACCAGCAATAACTAAAGCATTCAACAACCCAGAAAAAGAAGAGGAAGACAAAAGCATGAAACAACCACCAATGTAAAAATACCAAATATTGTAAAATACTGTAAAGTACTGTATATACTGGAATATCAATAAATACTTAGCCGAGAGGTCGAGACCCCCACCCAACTCCTTCACCAATACAAAGCTCCGTCCCTTTTTTCCAACTACAGCAATCCTCCAAACCCGCCGAATCTCCTGGCCAGAGAGAAGGCGTTACCTTCTAGGTGGCCCGCGTCTTCCCTTCGGGAAGGGGAATGAAAACTTCCCCCTTGGTCCTTGAAACAACTTGGTTCTGCTTTACCAGTGATTAGTACCATTATGATGGGCCGGTGACCTGGATTTCTTACCCCTTTAGATAATAAGCATCATCCCAATAATTAAGGCATTGTGAATTTGATCCACTAGTTGTTCTTGTTTCACGATCAATTTTTCATCATTCGTTCTAGATTCTAGTCAGTGGATACATTTTGAAGTATTAATTTTCATTTCGTTCGCCTCTTACCATTAAGGGCCGATGACCTAGTTATTAGACCTCTTTAAACAACAAACATCATCATCATCATCATCATCATCATCATCATCGATACACGAGAAGGGCAAAGAGATCATGAAGAATAGCATCAGGAAGAATCAGAAGCCCACGACAGAACGACCCAACACTCGACGAGCGTGTTCACGTGCACGGCTGTAGAGGTAGCTAGATAACATGTCCATACACATCGGTTAAGACAAAAGAACTTTGAGGAATATTCTTTGCTTTGTACAGCACTCAGCGAATGTGGTCTAAATATAATTCCCTGAGGCAGCTTATGAGTGGATTCTAGACAATATATACACAAAGCCACTCAATTAAAGACCTGTAATGAGTGAGGGGGACACAGATATGAGAATTCAAATAAACAAAATAAACCAAGTAAAAAGAGTTGTCAGCAAAGAGAGCAATAAAGCACGAGAGGGGAAAGAGTAATAAACAAATGAATGAGGCGGGTTATAAAAAAACGGAACGTAACCATTGAAACGAAGAACGGGAGGAATACGAAAACAAAGAAACAAAAACAACAGAACGGAATAATAAAAAGGAAAGCGTACAAGTACACAAGAAGATGGTACATCATACAGAATCAACGGTAGTGGTGTATTTTGATACGGCCGAGTCTATAAACACGGCCTCTTTAACATATACTCGTAAAGCGGGACAAAATGTTGCCATATTGGCTGGGGTTTGTTTGAAATACTCCGCACGTCCTTACTCCCTGTATTTAAAGGGGTTTATTTCCCTGCTTAATGGGTTAAACAATTTCTACGACAGACCAGTTGGTCGCACTAACGTTCCCTGCTGGCTCGCCAATTGAGTAGACTAATAATTCATAGATAAATTCAATCCTCCGCCGTTCAGATTCTCAATGAGGATGGTAAATAGGTCTTATATTTTACAATCGAGAGAGGTTCGTATCAGATGGTGGGTATTATGATAAACGGTAAAGGGGGTTGAAATATTGTTTCTTACCGAGCTCGATAGCTGCAGTCGCTTAAGTGCGGCCAGTATCCAGTATTCGGGAGATAGTAGGTTCGAACCCCACTGTCGGCAGCCCTGAAGATGGCTTTCCGTGGTTTCCCATTTTCACACAAGGCAAATGCTGGGGCTGTGCCTTAATTAAGGCCACGGCCGCTTCCTTCCCACTCCTAGCCCTTCCCTCTCCCATCGTCGCCATAAGAACTATCTGTGTCTGTGCGACGTACAGCAACTAGCAAACAAAAAAAAGTTTCTTGGTGATATCTTAATAATGGACGGACAGCCTTTTTAGGAATGTTTCACACAAAATTAATGTCAATGTAATTTTGAACATTTTATGTCTTAACGGCTTTTTTGTTAGACCTTTTCCTAGTGGCTCTATGCCGCACCGACACAGATAGGTCTTATGGCGACGATGGGATAGGGAAGGCCTACGAGTTGGAAGGAAGCGGCCGTGGCCTTAATTAAGGTACAGCCCCAGCATTTGCCTGGTGTGAAAATAGGAAACCACAAACCACCTTCAGGGCTGCCGACAATGGGATTCGAACCCGCTACCTCTCGGATGCAAGCTCACAGCCGCGCGCCTCTAACCGCACGGCTAACTCGCCCGGTTGTTGATAAACCAACATAATTGAATAACCTAGGAAAATTATTTTGCTCATAATTAACAATAGCAGAAACTGAGTGACTATTGTTATTTGAATTGCGTCATATAACTTCAGCTTGCCACTCACCTCAGTTAAATAGCATTCCTATTATAATTGTACAAAAACTAACCCGTCAACGACGTACACAACAGCTATTTGATAATAAGCACCTGCCACAGAAATATATACGTCAGAAGATGTTCACTACAATCTGCCATTAGTATGAATTGGAAGGATCCACCACACCAGTGTATAAGTGGCCGAATTTATGGCCCTGTTTCTTCGAAAATTCTGTCCGGCTCCATGGCTAAATGGTTACCGTGCTGGCCTTTGGCCACAGGGCCCCCGGGTTCGATTCCCGGTAGGGTCGGGAATTTTAACCATCATTGGTTAATTTCGCTGGCACAAGGACTGGTTGTGTGTCGTCTTTATCATCATTTCATCTTCATCATGACGTACAGGCCGCCTACGGGAGTCAAATCAAAAGACCTGCACTTGGCGAGCCGAACATGTCCTCGGACACTCCCGGCACTAAAAGCCATATGCCATTTCATTTGAAAATTCTAAAGTGAGAACTTCGAAATTTGTAGATTTATTTTTGGAATCACTTGTAAACTCACTGAACTGGAATCAAGTTATTCTGAAGCTCTGAATATGATTTGTGATTTCCTGTACTAAAAGCTGTTTTTCTTCTTGCTAGGGGCTTTACGTCGCACCGACACAGATAGGTCTTATGGCGACGATGGGATAGGAAAGGCCTAGGAGTTGGAAGGAAGCGGCCGTGGCCTTAATTAAGGTACAGCCCCAGCATTTGCCTGGGAAACCACGGAAAACCATTTTCAGGGCTGCCGATAGTGGGATTCGAACCTACTATCTCCCGGATGCAAGCTCACAACCGCGCGCCTCTACGCGCACGGCCAACTCGCCCGGTAAAAGCTGTTTTTGAAGGGAATCTCTGTTTTGCTACCCGTTTTCTGTCGCGCTGACACGGCGATGGGATAGGAAAGGGCTAGGACTGGGAAGGAAGTGTCTGTGGCCTTAATTCTCCAATGCAAAATGGGAAACCACTGAAATATATCTTCAGGGCTGCCGATAGTGGGGTTCGAACCCACTATCTTCCGAATCCAAGCTCACAGCTACGTGACCCAAACCACAAAGCCAACTTGCTCGGTAGGAAGTCACTAATATAGACAATGAGCAAGATTTTCGTTCCGTGGCTGTTCGTAACTATTTACAGAAGTTGGTGAATATTTGAATATAATCCATACAGTAGTTTGTCAGATAGGCCTATTATATTGAAAATCATGGAATGTTAAAATCCACGATCAACGTAATTAATTATGAGCACACACGAAAATAAGAACGTAATTGCTAACCAAATGCTGTTCTCCAGGAGGCTATACTTGCTATGACAACACATTTGTTTGGGTCATCAGTCGATGGACCGGTTTAATGTTAATGTTATTGATTTAACGTCCAACTAACTACTTTAACGGTTAACGGAGACGCCGAGGTACCAGAATTAGGTCTCGCAGGAGTTCTTTAACGTGCCAGTAAATCAATCGACACGAGTCTGTCGTATTTGAGCACCTTCAAATACCACCGGACTGAGCCAGTATCGACCTTGCCAAGTTGGGTTCAGAAGGCTAGCGCCCTAACAATCTAAGCTACTCAGCCCGGCAAGGACTGAGTTGATGAAGCTCTCCATGCCACTCTATCCCATACTAACAGTTTAATTTTTAGATAACGACTACATCCTACACTTTCTCTAATCTTTCTTTCATATTCATGCATTGGCCTACGCCTACCCTTCTTACCGCCACTTCTCTTAAGACCTAACTGATTACATCCTGGGTGCCTCAAAATGTGGTAGGTTCGGATCCCACCGTCAGCAGCCCTGAAGATTGTTTTCCGTGGTTTCCCATTTTCAGACCACGCAAATGCTGGGGCTGTACCTTAATTAAGGCCATGACCGCTTCCTTCCAATTCCTAGGCCTTTCCCATCCCATCGTCGCCATAAGACCGATCTGTGTCGGTGCGACGTAAAGCCACTAGCAAAAAAGGAAAAAAAAATGTGGCCTATCAATCGATCTCTTCTTCAGGTCAAATTTCGCCAAATCGTTCTCCTCTTGCCAACGTCATTCAGATCTGTTCCACCCATCTGATCTTCAGCATTCTTCGGTAACACCACATTTCAAAAGCCTTTGGTCTCATTTCCTCATTAGTTATCATACATGAGCTTGCATCCGGGAGATGGTAGGTTCGAATCCCACTATCGGCAGCCCTGAAAATGGTTTTCCGTGGTTTCCCAGGCAAATGCTGGGGCTGTACCTTAATTAAGGCCACGGCCGCTTCCTTCCAACTCCTAGGCCTTTCCTATCCCATCGTCGCTATAAGACCTATCTGTGTCGGTGCGACGTAAAGCCCCTAGCAAAAAAAAAAATTATCATACACGTTTTACTTCCATACAGTCCACCTCCGTAGCATAACGGTTAACACTATTAACTGCCGTCCTCGGTGCCAGGGTTCGATTCCCGATACTGCTATGCATTTAAGAAAGGCAGGAGGGCTGTTATGAGGCTAAAATGGTACATGTAGTTCACCTCCAGTGGGGGTGTGGGTAAGAAGAACTGCATTGCAAATTCCTTTTCTTTCGAAAGATCTTCCTTACGTGGGCTAGCCCTCCTTTCTTCTGCCATTGTTAATTATTCTACTGCTCAAGTAACAATACTCATCTACTGTACCTTCGTCAATACATCATTTTCTAATCTAATAATTCTTTCATTGCCTGAGTCTATTAGACTGCATTTCATTAATTTTATTTTCGATTTATATTTATTTATTTATTTATTTATTTATTTATTTATTTATTTATTTATTTATTTTCATCTCGTACTCCTTCTCCAGGGCTGTGTCCATACCATTCAGTGATTTCTCCAGTTATTCTGCAGACTGAGAAAATAACGACATCGGCAAATCTCAGGGTTTTTCTTTCCTCTCCTTGAACCGCGATTCTTTTCCCAAGTTCGTCTTTGATTTCCTTTGCCGTTTGTTCTAAATAAATAGTAAAAAAAGAGCGAAGACAAACTGCAACCTTGCTTCACGCCTTTCTGTAAATCTTCTTTTCCATATCCATCGATTACACGTCACATGTGAAATTAACAAATTAATTTATTTGCTTATTACGACCTTTCAAGTGGCGAAGTTAGGGCGTCTGGTCCTCTCTTTACGTCCCACTAAGTACATACTTTCATGGTTTTCGGAGACGCCGAGGCGCCGGAATGTTGTCCCACAGGAGTTCTTTTACGTGCCGGTAAATCTACCGACAAGGGGCTGACTTATTTGAGCACCTTCAAATACCACCGGATCGAACCTGCCAACTTCGATTCAGAGAGCCAGCGCCGTAACCGTCTGAGCAATTCAGCTCGACTCTCCTATACATAAACACATTAATCATTAATTAGTAAGATCTACAGTATATGGAGGTTTGGTGGATAAGGCGCTAAGGCTCTTCATCAAAACGTTTAGAAACTATTGGCCTTCAAACTTCATAAGGTTGAGCACCTGTGGTATAGATTATAGATAACCCTTCTTCCGGTATTTGAACACGATTATTTTCAGAATCTCAATTAGCATAGTCCAACCAACCTTATAAGGTACCTTTCCTATATCTAAAAATTAATGCCTATTAATGCCAATTCCTAATTCAATACCAACGTAAAACATGAACCTTTCTCTACGAATTCGTGGAAACCGAAGGCCTCTGTGGCAGTCGGTTTTGAAAATCGACAGATTCAACAGAACCAACCGAAAAAGGAATAACTTTAACTGTAACTTAGTAATGTTAGAATTTTTTTTTTCTAGGAAGAGTTCTTTAACAAATGGAACACCAAATTTATAGCAAAAATTATTTTGTACGGTGAAAATTAAAAGGTCCTAGTTTTCTATTATTACGATTCAGACTCCCCTTAAGGATTCGGTGTTTGCTTATTTCATTAGCCAATTTATTTTTTAGTCGGGGACTAAGAATCCCCAATTTATTATTTTAAATTTTTCCCAAGAATTACATCCTTGAAGTGTTGACTCGTAAATGGTCAATGGATAAGGTGATTTCTGGAAACATACTTCGAAGGACATTTAAGACATGAAGAAAAAAAAAATCTCTTGTTCCAGCTCTTCTCTGAAGCAGACTAAATATAATACCCACCATGATTCAGAGCGAGTGTTTTGTTACAGTGGCGCTTACAGTCAACGGCGCCTTGGAGCCGCTTGTCCCATCCTTCATTATTTCCACAACCAGATGACGAATATTGGACTAGGTCACTTGTTGCTAACATTTCGCCATACGAAACATATGGGATGTGACTCAGTTATATACAATAACGAATTAGTCGTAGAAAGATGGTAAACTTCTTGTGTCCTTAGCCCAGTGATTAATAATAATAATAATAATAATAATAATAATACTTGCTTTACGTCCCACTAACTACTTTTACGGTTTTCAGAAACGCAGAGGTGCCGGAATTTAGTCCCTCAGGAGTTCTTTTACGTGCCAGTAAATCTACTGACACGAAGCTGACGTATTTGAGCACCTTCAAATACCACAGAACCTGCCAAGTTGGGGTCAGAAGGCCAGCACCTCAACCGCCTGAGCCACTCAGCCCGGCTACTGATTGATAGTAGCCTTCCTTGGGTACAATGTAATGAATAACAAACTGGAATGACAAACTACTTTAATCAGATAGGTTCTGAACTGCCGTCACATGGTAGAGTGTCAAACCAGTCCGACCTTCTGGAAAGCAGCTTGTAATGTTAGACCAGGAAAGTGGTGAACTACTCCCATTAGTATTGTTTTCATGGAAAGTACACATCTGATCGAAGCGCTTCGGTTGTGTGCGGTTTATTTCGAAAACTGTCAAAGATAACTGAAGGTGACTACATTGTTTTTTAAAAAGGTAGTTGAACGTATCAGTTGATATCGTGATTACAACCAGGGAATCTGCAATTTTATGTGGAAACCGAACCATAGGCACGTAGTTTTTCATTTAAAAATGCACTAGCCGGTATTCAAACAGTGATCGCCTTAGTGAGAACCCAGTGCCAATACCCCTCTGCTATCATGTCCATTATTCAAATACATACTAGAAAGGCTCGTATGTTGAATATTTAGTTCGTAGGCTGGTTTGATCCTCAACAACTCCTCCATGAGCTGTACTTCCTCTTAAAACAATAATCACCACCACCACCTGCCATACATGGCCTAGGCGTCAATGAAGAGGAGTGAGGTAGTTTCCCGTTGCATTCTTTGCCGAGCCAGAAATCGCTATTACATATCAGTCTGCCACGCCCACTGAAATGCGTGCATAAACTGACCCAATGAGCGTCATTTTCATACCATTGATACGAGGGACTGGCTGCATAAGGAATGGCATTATTAGCATCGTTCATACCCAAGTCAGTTCCATATTTAAGTCGAGTCGAAGTCAGTTTCATATTGTCAAAGCCAAAGATAAGTCAATCAGTTTGATCTAGCCCACACCAGAAGACATAGTGCACCGTAAGCTTTTCTTTTACGACTTGCTTTGCATTGCACCGACACAGATAGGTCTTATGGTGGCGATGGAAAAGGAAAAGGCGCTGAGCAGGTGGCACGATAAGGGAGGTGGAAGGGGGTAGACACCCATGCACAGTAAAACGTTTCCCTGGTCGACTTTAATTTGTTATTTAATAATAATAATAATAATAATAATAATAATAATAATAATAATAATAATAATATTAATTTTACGTCCCACTAACCACTTTTCCGGTTTTCACACAGGCCGATGTACCGGAATTTTGTCCCGCAGGAGTTATTTTACGTACAAACGAGGCTGATGTATCTGAGCACCTTCAAATACCACCGGACTGAGCCAGGATCGAAACTGCCAATTTGGGGTCAGAAGACCAGCCCCTCAACCGTCTGAGCCGCTCAGACCAGCTTATTTGTTATTTATTTTACGTCGCACCGACACAAACAGGAACAATCGAGCGCGTTGCTCGTGCGGTTAGGGTCGCGTAGGTGTGAACTAGCATTCGGGAGATGGTGGATTCGGATCCCACCGTCGGCACCCCTGAAGATGGTTTTCCGCGGATTCCCATTTTCACACCAAGCAAATGCTGGGGCTGTACATTAAGGTCACGGTTGCTTCCTTCCCAATCCTAGCCTTTCCCCATCCTTGCGTCGCCGAAAACCTTCGATGTGTTGTTGGTGCGACGTTAAACCACTAGCAAAAAATGGTACACCACGGAAACTATGTTTAGGGCGTTCATGGTTGCCGACAGTGGGGTTCGAACCCACTCTCTCTCTCTCTCTATCTCTCTCATGCTTGTTGACAGCTACGTGACCCGAACTGCACCGACAACTCGCTCGGTGAAAACTGAGAGAGTGGTGCGAAATGTATTCAGCACAACTTTTACAAGAGCCGTGAATAAGACACAGTTCTAGAAGAATAAGAAGAAAATATAGAAAGAAAAAGAATGACGAGGGGGCAGGAGGAGGAGAAGGAGTACAGAGAGAACTACCTAACTGGATAGTTAGATAGGTAGATAGACTTGTATTTCCCACACTGATACACAATCTTAATTTTTAAAAACTGAACCTGTTATGTACCGTACCTACACGCAGCAACTTTTGGTGTGAATTTTTGTTAATATACGAGAAAATCGATCTAATAATAATAATAATAATAATAATAATAATAATAATAATAATAATAATAATACTAATAATAATATAATGGTTTAATGTCCCACTAACTACATTTACAGTTTTCGGAGACGTCAAGGTGCCGGAATTTTGACCTGTAGGAGTTCCTTTACGTGCCGGTAAATCTACCGACACGAGGCCAGCGTATATGAGCACTTTCTCATACCACGGGACTAAGCCGACCTGGGCTCCTGTCGTCATCGATCCTATAGTCTGTGCCACGCAGGCCGACAACCTTAACCCTTCAGATGAAATGCGTGGGGTTTCTTATCATAGACAAAAGAAAAAAAATTGAACTTATTTTTGCGGTTGTTGTTGTTGTTTCCTTAACGGTATCTTTGGCTGTAAGAATCACACACCTCTTTGAAACATACAAAAGAGAAATTGGGATGTAACAAGTTCAGAATGAATATACGAGTTGCATATGTGAAGTAGACAGGTCTCCTCTGGAGACCCACGCACAATGGAGCCTTCAGCCTGCTAATGTAACGTCGCTCTAACTGATCATACATTAAAAGACGTCGGAATGCTAAAATGATGCTCTGAAAGACAGTCTTCAACATGTAGTAATCCATAAGCATAGGTTCCTCACATTTAAATAGGCCTACTGTCAAGCACTGGTCGATCGAACGTGCTGGGATTTGATGTCACAAACATGAGCATAGAAACCGAACACTTGACTGACTGCGTTACACAGATTATAACTACATAAAATTCCAAGTAAATGAATGAATACATAATATGAAAGTACGCCTAAAGTTCATAATCTTTCTTCTTCTGCCGGTTATCCCACACCCTGGTGCGGACGCGGTGTGGATTAGGCCCTGATGTACGGTCAAATGCCCTTCCTGGCGCTAACCTTATGCTGTGGGGTGTATTAACTATTCTGTACTGGTTAGAAGTGCGCTGTGTCTGAATTAAGAACTGAAACAAACCCAAATGCCCATGATAAAGCTGAGGCTTTTGCTGACTCCATTGAAAGTCAATGCATAACTCACGATCTTTCAGAAGAAGACGATAACGAAAACGAACTACGGACCCGTGAGATACGCAGAAAAGCCTCAACTTTTAAAAGACAATGGACCCCCGACAATGACATACCTGACATCCAGAAGAAGTCTCCAGGTGATGACAGGGTGTCGAACAAGGAAATTAAAACACTGCCATATACGGCAGTAATATTTTTGTCTACTATATTTTCGGCTTGTTTGAAATTGGGATACTTCCCTGACACGTGGAAGACTGGTAAGATGATAGTCATTCCAAAGCGAGGGAAGGACAGATTATTCCCACAAAATTACACATCGATAACCCTGTTATCACACATATCAAAAATATTCGAGACACTTCTTCTCACACGCCTCAATGGATACCTGGGTGCCGGCAATATACTGCGACTGGAACAATTCGGCTTCCGGTCTAAGCGCAGCGCCCCTCTTACGGTACTGCGCCTAACACAGTATGTCACAAGTCGTTCGCTATACGTCGTAGCGTGCCAGCAGTATTTTTCAAAGCAAAGAAAGCTTTCGACACTGTCTGGCACGATAACTTAATTGTTAAACTCCTGGAACAATATGAAGCTCCAAAATATTTAGTCAAAATTCTAGTCATATTTGACGAACAGGAAATTGTATGTTTCCTGTGAGGGGGAGCAATCCACCAGAGGCGGAGTCCCACAGGGTGGAGTGCTGAGTCCCACCCTATATGGCCTATATGTGTACGATCTTCCAACACGAGAAGGTATGGAGATCCAGCAATACGTGGATGACATAGCCATGTATACATTTCCATTTATTTAGGAACAACATCCTGTATTTACAGCCTGCCACTAAGTACAAGGTAAAACATATCAAATTTCTGTACAGATCTATTAATTGAGGGAGACTCTAAATTATGAAGGAACAGTATAATTAGTGCGGCATTTCAGAGCTGTATATGTACAGGTGGTGTCTCAGGATCTTGATGGAGCGTCGAAGGATGAGGGTCGCAATTTCGGAGATGAGTTTCATTGGGGGTTGGAAGCGCTTCCATGTGGCGACGAAGTGACGAGTTACGGTACCGCAAGCTCCGATCATTATCCCCATTATTTCGATTTCCTGACGGTGGTATTTAGATTTGTAGTAAGGGATAGTGGGTGGTGTAAACGAAACAATGTGAAAATAAACGCCACTTAAACTCAGGCGATTATTTTCACCAAGCGTCGGCCTATATGTGATCGACTTACTATTAATAATGTCCCCGTGTCTTGGACAAACAAAATTAAATATCTCGGCTTAACAATGGAACTATGTCCTGGAGATACAAGTAGAACAGGCCTGTCAGCGTGCCACGGCAAGTGCGAAAGCCTTGAGACCTCTGCTAGGTAATAAATATATCTCTACTAGCATTGAGAGAAATATTTGTTAAGCATGTATCAGGCCCATCCTGCTATATGGCTGCGAGGCTTGGGGCTACATCGCTAAAACTCCACTTTCCAAATTACAAGTAATTCAGAATAAGACACTTAGAATGATGACTAGAGCACCATTTCTGAGATCTAACAAGAGGATACGAACTGAACTTCGCATTCCGACTCTTAGATTTCAGATAAATAAAATAGTAAAGATGACCAAAACTAGAATCCTCTCCAGTAACTCAACCGACCCTGGCCAAGAAGCCACGGACTCGTTTGAAGCACCGCGGCCCTTGGATCACTTATGATCTGTTTTAATTTTGAAAAAAATAAGTATATGTTCCGGCCTTTTCCAAATTAAAACACTTCTCTTATTAAATATGTCAAAATTAAACCCCGGAAAGGGGTCGTTTGTTAAGAAGGCTTCTCCTTGAAAAGTACAGCTCTCCGACTCACAATTGGAATTCTCCTCCCCAAGCGAAGAGCGGGTTTCATCTCTGACGGGAGGCAAACACCGCTTCTCAGCCAAATAATTTTTCCCCCGCTAGTGTAGCTAAACAGACACTTTTCGACTCATCGGCATTCTCAGAAACAGATGAGTAGAAGGGCATAGGTTTCGCCCTGGGACTCTCGTGGACTTGCCCTCAACAAACAAAACCCAAATACCTAGTCCCTCAGTCAGAACAATTAAGCCGGGCTGAGTGGCTCAGATGGTTGAGGCGCTGGCCTTCTTCTGATCCTAACTTGGCAGGTTTGATCCTGGGTCAGTCCGGTGGTCTTTGAATAAGTCAGCCTCGTATCAGTAGATTTACTGGCACGTAAAAATCTCTTGCGGGACTAAATTCCGGCCCCTCGGCGTCTCCGAAAACCGTAAAAATGCACTTAGTGGGACGTAAAAACAAAGATTATTATTATTATTATTATTATTATTATTAGGCCCTATTATTATTAGCACAATTAACCAGAAGAGGTTAAAATATCCGACTCGGTCGGCAATCGAACCGGGACAGTTTGAATCCAACACCGCTACTCTAGACTATTCAATCAAGGTGGTGTCCAACAACAACAATAATAATAATAATAATAATAATAATAATAATAATAATAATAATAATAATAATAATAATAATAATAATAATATCTTCATTATAGACTGGCATGCCTTTCAGAGTTCAGTCCGCAAGCCTCTGCGAATTTACTAAGCGCCTTCACAATTCTATATTACGTAACTAGCTCTGTGGCCCTGTTTAGTTCCATAGCTTTTATCTTTAAATCATTAGAAACCATGATTAACCATCGTCGTCTTGGTCTCCCTCTAATTTTCTTACCCCCCATGACCTAGCCCATTATTCTCCTAGGTAACCTATTCTCTTCCATCGACGTTACATATGCCCACCACCGAAGTCCGTTAATGCGTATGGCTTCAACCATCGAGTTCATTCTTAACTTAGTCTTTATTTCCTCATTCCAACTACCCTCATGCCATTGTTCCCACCTGTTTGTACAAGCGATCATTCTTGCTAATTTCATGTATGTTAATTCTAACTTATGAATAACATATCCTGATTCCGCCCAGCTTTCATTCCCGTATAGCATAGCTGACCTGAAAATAGATAGGTGTAAACATAGTTTCGTCCGGAAGCTGACTTCCTCCTTGCAGAATACTGCTTAGCGCAACTGCGACTTCATTGTATTAACTTTGTTGACCTTAACTCAGTCTCTCACTATATTTTGAGCTACCTGTTCCAATTTTGTATTCCCAACTCGACATTTAGTTCTCTTAGATTCATTACCTACTGACGTCACCTTTGTCTTGAAAAAGCTCCTTGCAAGTTCTAAAACATTAGACTGCAGGCTTTCAGCACAGTCTGCCTTTAAACTATGAACAACGAAGATGAAAGATTGCAGTCTTGTCTAACCACTGAAGTAACTTGAAATACGAATTCATTCTACCATCGATTTTCACTGTAGCCCAATTTGTCACCATAAATCTCTTTGATTGTTCTCAATAATCTACCCTTAAACCCATAATCCCTCACCTTTTCCCTCGGTACTATGTCAAATGCTTTCTCTAGATCTATGAAAAATAAATACAACTTTCTATTCCTTTCGTAGCGTTCTTGAATTACCCGGCGCATACTGAAAATCTGATCCTGACAGCCCCTCTGTGGTCTGAAACCACAATGGTTTTCATCCGAATTACTCTCAACCACTGATCACACCCTCCCTTCCAAGATGCCAGTGAACACCTTGCCTTCTATACTGATCAATGAAATACCTCGATAGTTGTTGCAATCCTTCCTGTTCCCTTGCTAATACTTAAGTGTAGTTACTGCTTTCGTACAATCAGAAGATACCTTGCTAATATTCCATGCTAATCTTATTATTCAATGAAACGATTTCATCCCTGCCTTCCCACTATATTTCCCCATCTCAGGTCTAATTTAATCTATTTCTGCTGTTTTATGACAATACACTTTATTTACCATCCTTTCCACTTCCTTAAGCGTAATTTCACTAAGATCATTGTGCTACCCGCCATGAGCTGGGTTGTTCGCGACGTCGACAGAAGGGTTTCGTTTATTGAGAAGATTTTAAAAATATTCCTTCACCGAGCTCGATAGCTGCAGTCGCTTAAGTGCGGCCAGTATCCAGTAATCGGGAGATAGTGGGTTCGAGCACCACTGTCGGCAGCCCTGAAGATGGTTTTCCGTGGTTTCCCATTTTCACACCAGGCAAATGCCGGGGCTGTACCTTAAATAAAGGCCACGGCCGCTTCCTTCCACTTCCTAGGCCTTTCCTATCCCATCGTCGCCAAAGACCTATCTGTGTGGGTGCGACGTAAAACAAATAGAAAAAAATTCCTTCAACCTGTCCAGTGATTCCCTTGGATTTACGAGTTCTCCTGATTTACCTAAACCACTCTTGATTTCTTTTCCTTCCCTTTCTAATATTCTTTATTACTGTCCATGAAGTTTCCTTTTCGCTTGACCTAGCTTTTCCAGGTAATTACGAACATTTTTTCCAAGACTACTTCTTGGATTCAACAATCATTTGTTTCTACCTGTTTCTTTCATCTACGTACAATTCCCTGTCTACATCCTTGTTTGGAGCCATTTCTGATAAGCCTTCCCTTTACATTTACAAGCTGCTCTCACTTCGTCATTTCACCAAGATGTTCGCTTTTTCCAATGTTTACACAGTTGTTCCTAGGCATTTTCTTGCTGTTTCTCCTACAGCATCCCTGTATGCCACCCATTCTATTTCTCTATCCTGAACCTGCTAACACCTGCTAACTGTCAATTGTTAGCAACTTTTCACTGATCATATCCATGTACTTCTGTAATTTCCTCGTCCTGAAGATTTTCTACCGTTATTCGTCTGCAGACAGATTTCACTTTCTCTATCCTAGACCTAGAGATGCTTAGTTCACTGCAGATCAGACAGTGGTCTGTATCATCAAACAATTCCCGGAATTAACGATTCTTAACAGATTTCATAAATTGAAAATCAGTTATGATATAGTTTATTATGGATCTGGTGGCCCTACCCTCCCATG
The DNA here is from genome assembly GCF_040414725.1 of Anabrus simplex. Lineage (NCBI taxonomy): Eukaryota > Metazoa > Arthropoda > Insecta > Orthoptera > Tettigoniidae > Anabrus > Anabrus simplex. Next base: position 332,501,966 of record NC_090265.1, read on the forward strand.
TGTAATGCTTGAAGAGAGTATTCTTAACTGCTAATCCCAAGCCTATTGAAAGCTTCCAATTCTTACTAGTTTCCATGTCTTCCCCGCATTTACCCATCACCTTCTCATATCAGTTCTATTTCCAACTCTCGCATTGAAATCGCCCATTAGCGTTATCCTATCCCTACTGTTGATCCTGACCACGATATCACTCAGTGTTCCATAAAACATGTTAACATCATCCTCAGCTGCACCCTCACATGGTGATAGACAGTGACAGTTCTCGTCCTAACTCCTCCAACTGTTAAAGCTACCCACATCATTTGCTCATTGACTTGCACAACAGAGACTAAGTTGCGCGCAATAGTATTCGTGATGAACAGTCCTACCCCACGGACCTTCCCTTTTTAACACCTTTTAGGCTTAAGAACTCAGTGTAATCTGCTATCTCGTCCTCGTTATATTCCCTTACCCGAATATCATTAACTCCTTACACATCCAGACACATCGTCTTTGCTGACTCAGTCATGATTTACTTTCTTCCTTCCTTCGATAAGCCCTATTTCTGTTCAGAACTCGCCGTCGAATTCAATTTCGTTCCCGAAGTTGTTTACAAGGAACCCCTCCCCTGTCAAATGGAAGTGGGACTCCCTTACTCCCAAGGTCCGAGGCTTGTTTAAAATATTCTGAGCTCGGTAAATTTTAATTCTCTGAAGCAGAATGCTGCCCTATCTACACATAGTCCCAGTAAGAATCTCGCCTCTAACAGGTAAGAGACCATGGTGGATTGTATAGTCCTAGAAGCCCACTCCTGTTCCTTAGCTATTGCTATCTCGACTCTCGCTGCTGCTACTACTACTACTACTACTTGCGTTCAAATTAATGCAAATTGATATGACATTTACGAGACGTCAGAGTGCCACAATTATGCCCTGAAATCATGTCTGTAAAATTTCAGCAAATATACAAACTACTCTCTCACACTGAAGCACCGACGCTGGCTGATTCAATCCCGCAATCATGACCACAGGATGTTATTTATTTTTAATACTAGATGTGGTGTACCAATCGTTAACGGGTTAATTTTTTGTAAGTGAAATAGCAGGACCTTTGTAAATATCCTGCGTTCTTAATCCACACTCTCTGTTGTTTCTAGAGATCTAGCGAAAGCGTGACGTCCTCTGAGTTGCGACAGTTTTATGAAACGTTCTTCTAAAGTTTCCAAAGACCTGTTCATAGCCCTAACTTCGCTACAGAAAATAAAAGCGTTTATCTATCTATCTATCTATCTATCTATCTATCCATCTACCCACAATCAAACGCCCTCTATCAGAACCAGACTGGGTAGATCTGCTCAAAGCATGCCGTTCGCGATAGCAATCCAAGTGCCTTTCTCTATGAGAACTAGAATGTACAGGATGGTTTTGTGCAGAACTTTTACAATTCAAGGCAACACGTCGTATTCTACCAGAATTAGACTCTGCAGTCCTGATTAAAATACATCGTTCGCGATCTAACGTCAAGTGCCCTTCTCTATCAACGTCAGGTTCAGTAGAACTAATAAGAGCATGGTGTTAACCACGGTGGTATTCACGATCCCTAATCAAATGACGGTCTCGGATGGACTATGAATCTGGATATTTTCTGTGAGCACGATATTTAAGAAGCCTTTCCTCAGTCTCTGACTGGCTTTCAGACTCCCGCGGTTTTTCAGAAGATGGACGATATCTTCGCGGCATTTTCTTAAAAAAGGGAATCAACAATATTACCGTAAAGGAAAGAATAATGAAAAGTTCACACATCAAAATAAGGTCTTGTTACAAACAAATCAAATGAACCCAAATAACAACGCCGAGAGAAGGAATATCACTACGATCGGAAAAATGATTGTTAACTTAAATTTTCTCTTGATTTGCAGTCGGAAACGCTTGAGATTGTCAATCAGCGACACAAACTTCAATTACCAAATCAACCCAAAAGGATAATAATAATAATAATAATAATAATAATAATAATAATAATAATAATAATAATGTATGGCCTCCATAGAGGCCTAGTGAAGCTTTCGATTTGATGTTTATAGGCGACCTCCGTCTCCGAGAGGATGGATCCCTACTTAAGCTGAATTCTAATGTTGAAGACGACACGCACACCCAGTCCCCAAGCCAGAAGATTTAATCAATTAAGGTTAAAATCCCCGACACGGAAGTAATCAAACCCACGTCCCCTTGGACCGAAGGCTAACCCACTAACCATTTAGCTATCGAGCCAGACAACTAAAAGGGAAGTACTGAGAGTGGATATGGAACACCGGGATGGCCCAGATGAGCGTAAACTTAGATTTTCCATTGGTTAGAAGTTGAAACGGGAGAAAATTATTACGATTCCCATAAGTGATGATCACTATTTACAACAAACACAATGCTATAGAATGAACATCGCTGACCGGGCGAGCTGGCCGTGCGGTTAGTGGCGCGCGGCTGTGAGCTTGCACCCAGGAGATAGTGCGTTCGAGCCTCACTGCCGGCAGCCCTGAAGATGGTTTTCTGTGGTTTCCCATTTTCACACCAGGCCAACGCTGAGGCTGTACCTTAATTAAGGCTATAGTTACTTTCTTCCCACTCCTAGGCCTTTCCTATCCCATCGTCGCTATAATGTCTGGCTCCATGGCTAAATGGTTAGCGTGCTGGCCTTTGGTCACAGGCTTCCCGGGTTCGATTCCCGACAGGGTCGGGAATTTTAACCATCATTGGTTAATTTCGCTGGCACGGGAGCTGGGTGTATGTGTTCATCATCACTTCATCCTCACCACGACGCGCAGGTCACCCACGTGTGTCACATCAAAAGACCTGCGCCTGGCGAGCCGAACATGTCCTCGGACACTCCCGGCACTAAGAGCCTTACGCTATTTCATTTTATTTTGTCGCTATAATATCTGTGTCGGTGCGACGCAAAACAAATTGAAAAAAAAATTGGCTAGAAACACAACTATTGGAGCCTCGAAGTGTTACCCTACTAAAACTGAAGTCTGGCAACGTACAGCTGACATACTGTAGGTACAAGCGTATGTATGTATGTATGTATGTATGTACTGTCCGCACACTTTATCTTGATGCATTTGTGTACGGGGTTGAGGAGTAAGGAGGGAGCTGTCCCGGTATCGATAGTGCTGCCTGGTGCTGCCAACTGAATGAAAATGAAACCTGAATTGAATCGAGAATATGATCGATCGATATGAAATTTCTAAACCGTTATCATCTTAAGCCAACAACTATGTCACATACACATTATATAACATTATAAAACATATCTCTCGATGCGAATCTTGTTCCTAGCATGAATTCTAAACTTTGGCTTTGATGTGTAAACAACAACAGTACGAGTACGTAAAGTGTACGCCAGATGTCGCACAACGATGCTTAAGCGATTCATAGTTTGTGTTTCAAAGGTTGCCAGTACGAATCTCGAAGATCGCCGAGGTCGACCGATTCAGCACTAGGATGTAAATGCACCAAGATAAAGTGTGCGGACAGTATGTATGTATGTATGTATGTATGTATGTATGTATGTATGTATGTATGTATGTATGTATGTACACCCCCTACACTTCGTTTCCTGATTCGGGGTCTGAGATGACGCGAAATGAAATTATATGGTATGCTCTTACGACCGGATAACCCTTCTGTCGCCAACCTCAGTTGAGGAGTTAATGAAGATGAAATGAATTATGGTGAATGAAGTTGGGTAAGGAGATGGAACGAGTCGGTTGTGGCCTATCAACAGGCATTTGCCTGGAAGTGAAAATGAAAAACTACAGAAAAAAAACATTTTCAGAACAGCCGACGCGATGGCGGGGTTCAAACCCACTCGCCTCCCGAATGCAGAAATTGGTTCCATAGCCGTAGCACGTTAACACACGCGGCCACTCCGCTTGGTAACGTAGGTGGTACAAGGGTCTATCTGTCTGTCTGTCTTTTTTTTTTTTTTTGCTAGATGCTTTACGTCGCACCGACACAGATAGTTCTTAGGCGACGACGGGATAGGAAAGGCCTAGGAGTTGGAAGGAAGCGGCCATGGCCTTAATTAAGGTACAGACCCAGCATTTTCCTGGTGTGAAAATGGGAAACCCATCTTCAGGGCTGCCGACAGTGGGATTTGAACCCACTATCTCCCGGATGCAAGTTCACAGCCGCGTGCCCTTGACCGCACGGCCAACTCGCCCGGTGTCTGTCTGTTAAAGCATCAGCCCAGAGGCTGGTTGGATCCTTAAATAGCAACACCAAAGGGTTTGCAATTATAGGAAAACCACAAAAACCCATGCTAGCACCAAAATGAGGCGTACTGGGCAAGCTGAGAAGTGAGGTAGTTTGCCATTGCTTTCCTCACTGGGCCAGACAGTGCTAATGTAGCACGACTGACGCTATGGGCAATCTTCCAATAACACTCAGACACACTTGTTGTATTACTCAGCACCGTCCATACCCCAGCAGCTTCCATATTGTCACAGCCACGGATGAGACTGAGACTTCAGTGGAAGCTACATTTTGCTCTGGCCTGTGCCAAGAGACAAATGCAAAAGTGCTGAATCCATCAAGAAATGACAGCAGGCAGGGTACAAGGATAAGGAAATCAAATTCAAATTTCTCAGTATAGCAACATTAAAAAAATGATATAATCTCGCAGTCAGTAGGCCTACGCATGTAGAGAACGTTAAAGAGTGCAATTCAAATGATCTTGGATTCTATAGGAGCAGAAGGCAAGAAAGTAAACAACCGCTATGCACAGTATTCTCGAGGTTAAGATATCATTTCTCAACTCCTACAGAATGGATGGAGATAAAATCAAGTGCAGAGAAATTTTGGACGTTTCTACATTAATATGCAAGGTTCAAGAAAAGTGAATTATTAGTTTTTGCGTTTTATTCCATTTCAACAGAACGACAGATAGATAAAGCTTTCAATAATGATGGCTAGCGTCTCCGCATCGTGTATACAATCATCATTCTAAAACCCGGGGCAGTAAACGAATACACGGATAAACACTACATTCTTATTATCTTAGTTCGATTACGTTGATCGAGTTGCGGTAGAACAAAATCTGATACTGATGGTACGTTGGTGTGATGCAGTCCTCCAAAAAAACCTATCCTTCAGCCTGTACCACTCAATCATGGTTTGATCTACCACTACCATTCTGATCAATACAGATAGATTTCTAGATGTCTAATGATTCGATCTATCAACATGCTGATGGTATCCATTTAGATATGATCTGATCCCCCAAACTCACCAACAACACCTTTTAGAAGATTTCCGTTCCCTTTCGTTCTAAACCAATATGCTATGCACCAAACATGCATCTTCAGAAACAAATATACATTACAATTTGATTAAGATTTTTGTGCTTAATGAGAATTGATTTCCCTTTATCAGACTTGTCAATTTATATACATAGTGTTTTCCAAGTTAAACAATGTATTTCCTAATGTGATATTATCAGCGATACCGCGGTTTCATTCTAAAACATTTAACTACTAAACTATAAGCGTTTAAAGGACTGACCGTTACATAAATAGTTTATTAAAAACGCTCCACTGATAGGACGGAACTTGCTTCACAAGCACCAATGAAATGGTGACTTTAATAGAGACTTCCATGAGTCCATACAAAAACATTACAGGGCGAGAACTAAGTATATATCTTCAATTTTCGGAGACAGTATGAGTAGTAACTTCGCTATCACACACATTTTCCCTTCGAATTTTCTGACTTTTTCTCATCCCCCCCCCCCGAACTAACACGGCACTATTATTCAATGAAACATTTCAATTTTGGAGGTATATGGTGAAACATCCAGACATTACAATGACGACCTACCTTATGTCGTTCATCCCATAAATGTACTCTTCAGGATTACATCCATACATGCGTGGTGGTTCTATGAAGAAATTATCAGGGTCGCCATTCATGACATAAATTTCAGAATCCTCGAAGGGATACGGAATTCGTAGTTCGTCATCGAGATCCTGCGAGGCACGAGATAAGGACATTCAACATACACACCCACAAAAAGCGATTCATTCTTCGATAAAACATCATTCACATCACTTACCACTAACGAGGAAGAATTACACGAGTTGGGTTCCATGCTGATACAGCAGCACCAGCTTGGTCTTTTCTACGTGACAGAAAGTAGAATTATCGAAAGGCATTGTAAGAATTAGCTAGAAAATAGCTAAACTTGAACAGCTATCTAACATTTAAATAATGAAAATGATAAAAATGATAAAAAATAATAAACAACAGTGAATCAAATTAAATTCTCAAGAAGTAGAAAATGACGGATTTAAATCACCTCCATCAAATTTGGCTGACTGGCAAGGTGAGCTTGACAAGTTGCTGCCCCTAAGCAGAACCGCACTGTACTGAGAGTGTGAAGAGATAAGACTCGCGAGGTAAAGGGAAGATTGTGCAACCACCAATGACATCACAGTCCAGTTCTCAAAAGATAGGTCTTCGGTAGCCGGGACAACTGCATGCTATTTAAGCAATGAACTAAATCATCATTTTAACTCCCATCCAGAGGTGAAACATACCGACAGACTACTAATATTAAAAAACAGAAAGTTTGTAAATTAGTTTGCACATGGAGGGTAATCTCCGGAATCACTCAACTGATTTCAGAAATTCCTTTAACATTAGAAAGCTTAATTCTTCCACAAGGCCAGGAGTAGTATTTTAGAACTTGTCGAAAAATCTGTTTGATTTGAAGTCTATGAAGAAGAACACAGAATCTCTATTGATTGATAGAGGGAGCGTGGAAACATTGTCGCGACTGACAAGAAGAGAAATCTGCTTTGTTAATGATCCAACAATAAGGTTTGAAGATAACACTTCACAGGCCAACGAAGTTTATTCCATAAAGAGACACTAAAAGCCACGGTGTAAGTACTTTAAAGAAAAGTATCACATACACGCCAATTGCTGGGAGGTGATTGGGTTGCTCTTCGGTGCACGAGGATCTGTTACAAAATTTTAATCTGTTCCTTCGTTTTAGTATTCCTGTTTCGTTTTTAAAATACATTTGTTTACGTGTTTTACACAATTCTCTATCAATAGTAAATCACCATTCATTCGGTACCGGTATATGCAAAGAAAAATTAAGTATTCCTCGTCGGGAATAGCTGCACAACAGGAGAATTAAAAATATACAAGTTCATTTTATCCCATAAATATTGTATACAAATTCGAACGGCATTACAATACATTACTATCACTTTGATGTTGTTGCCGTACGGTACCTCTTTTTCTAGGGAAGCTATCTCTTGTGGATTTTCTCTCTAAGCAATAATAATTGTAGTAAATGATTAGGGAAGCAGTAGTAGTTAAAAAAAGTAGAACAAATGAAAAAATGTGCTTATGGAACTACTAAATCGAACGCACTGCTTGGTTAGTCCTATTAAAAACTGAGCTCACTAATTCTACTTAGAATTCAATATTCCACAAGAAAAATTCATATGCATTTTCTTCTTAAAATCTGGCAATTTCCCAACAAACCTTTCTATGTTTAGGAGCACAGGTGTTTTGTCCGAAAAAAAATAAAATAACGGGTAAAGTGTTAGCCGTACTGAAAAATAATATACCGTCGTTGAAGAAACAAAATTTCGTATGTCACAATGCTCTTCCTATCCATTATGTTCCTTAAGTCTGGCCGCTCCTCCAGCCACATACGGATATGCAGTCCATCAGAACAATTTCCTTTGTGTTCATTTTACTGTGCTAATGTGTAAAGAAAATTAACCGCATGGCACCACGCGGTAGGAATGCATGTTTGTATGACGTATTTACGCACGCCGAGCGGTTAGGGTCGCGCAGCTATGAGCTTGCATCCAGGAGACAGTGCGTTCGAACCCCACAGTCGGCACCCCTGAAGATGGTTTTCCGTTGTTTCCCATTTTCACACCAGGCAAATGCCAGGGCTGTACCTTAATTAAGACTACGGCCGCTTCCTTCCCACTCCTATGCCTTCACTACCCCCTCGTCGCTATAAGACCTATCTGTATAGTGCGACGTAAAAAAGAAGAAGAAGAAGAATGCCGAGGAGAGACAAGAAACGTGACACACAGGTTGATCAGAGGCAAGTTAATATTGGTTTGTTCACTATCGTTACCATCAGTGTTTACATTCCATTTATAATTCTGAATTCAGTGAGGGCGGAGTTACAAGTACTGCTAATTGGGCATAATATAGATTGAAGAGTTTAAGACGGGAAGAGGAAAAAATGACGTTCCATATAATCGCTGACTCATTTGTACTTTAGTCCGGCTCCATGGTTAAATGGTTAGCGTGCTGGCCTTTGGTCCAAAGAGTCCCGGGTTCGATTCCCTGCCGGGTCGGAGATTTTAACCTTAAATGGTTAATTCCCTTGGCTCGGGGACTGGGCATTTGTGCTGTCCCCCACACCCCTGCAACTCACACACCATACATAACACTATCCTCTACCACAATAACACGCAGTTACGTACACATGGCAGATGCCGCCCATCCTCATCGGAGGGTCTGCCTTACAAGGGCTACAACCGGCTAGAAATAGCCACATGAAATTATTTGTAAATTATGCCTATTTGCTATGGTTTCTATCTCAAAAGAGTGCTCTCCTAGGCAAAGAAAAGCAGTCTCCGTACAGGCCATGTAGGCGCTTGGAGGAGTGACAGGTAAAGGCTTCCACTTCCCGTAACTTCGGCACACGTCGTACACAGTGGTTAGCTTTATGCCCGGCCGACCCTGTCCCCCCAGGAATTAAGCTGATACTCATTTCTGGTGTAGGCAGAGAAACTTACGGCCATATGCCACTCCAGAATTGGAAATCTCGTTCCTTAAATTTGTCGACTTCCTGACTGGGAATTGAACCTACGTCCTTCCGGATGAATCGAGGACGCCTTTACCGCCTCGGCTAGGCAGCTCTTGTTCTCCTATAATAATAATAATAATAATAATAATAATAATAATAATAATAATAATAATAATAATCCGACTCATTGGCTGAATGGTCAACGTTGAAGCCTTCAGTTCAGAGGGTCCCGGGTTCGATTCCCGGCCGGGTCGGGATTTTAATCGCGTCTGATTAATTCTTCTGGCCCGGGAACTGAGTATTTGGGCTTGTCCCAACACACTCCTCTACATATTCAGACAACACACTACACTACCAACCACCACAGAAACGCGCAATAGCAATTACATCCCTCCATATAGAGTTGGCGTCAGGAAGGACATCCTGCCGTAAAACAGGGTTATATCCACATGTGCGACACAGTTCGCACCCGCGACCCCACAGATGTGGGGAAAAGCGGTGTAATAATAATAATAATAATAATAATAATAATAATACAACCGAGCAAGTGGCTGCGCTGTTCGAGCCCCACTGTCGGCAGCCCTGAATATGGTTTTCCGTGGTTTCCCATTTTCACACCAGCCAAATGCTGGGGCTGTATCTTAATTACGGCCACGGCCGCTTCCTTCCTACTCCTAGCCCTTTCCTGTCCCATCGTCGCCGTAAGACCTATCTGTGTCGGTGCGACGTAAAGCAAGTTGTAAAAATAAAAAACTCCATGAAATTGCATCCAGAACAGGACTCCAGATCTCAATATCAGGAAACTCACCACATGGAAGGATCCCATCCCTTCGGTACCTAGATGGACAACCAATGAAAACCCAATATGGCAAAATATTCCAAGTGTATAAATTCAAATAGCTGGGAGAAGTCATCCAATCTTCAGGACTCAATCGTGAAGCAAATAAAGAAAGGGTCTCTGAACTACAAGGAGCATACAGACTCGCTTGGAGCAGATATAATAAAAAAATCTGTATCCCGAAATGCAAAATTAAAACATTATAACACTGTAATCAAGCCTGAAGCACTGTATGTATCTGAAACACTGATCATTGGAGGCAGATCATTGATTAAAGATGTATAAAAGCATGAAAGAAAAATATTAAGGAAATTTTTTGGATCAGTCTATACAGGGGGAATTCGGATGATAAGGAAATCTCATGACCTGCACCAACACTCAGAGAAAATCTCAGACACATTTAGGAAATGACGTTTGTGAATTTTTTGGACATATTCTCAGAATGAGTAATCAGAGATTGACCGAAATAATTCTGAACGTAGCCCTATGAACGAAAGTAAAAAAAAACAATTGGCTGCTCGAAGTTGGAAACGATCTTCAGGAAATACGTGTCACAGATGACATTGTGTTAGACAGATTTAAGTACAGAAAATTAGTCGACAATCACCGCTTTAAACATCATCCAAGCGCTACCACCAACAAAATTTGGTCAGAATATCGCAGGAAAAGCCATAGCGAGAAAATGTTTTTTTTTTTTTTTTTTTTTTTTTTTTTTTTTTTTTTTTTTTTTTTTTTTTTTTTTTTTTGCTACTTGCTTTACGTCGCACCGACACAGGTATGTCTTATGGCGACGATGTGATAGGAAAGGCCTAGGAGTTGGAAGGAAGCGGCCGTGGCCCTAATTAAGGTACAGGCCCAGCATTTGCCTGGTGTGAAAATGGGAAACCACGGAAAACCATCTTCAGGGCTGCCGACAGTCGGGCTCGAACCCACTATCTCCCGATTACTGGATAGCGAGAAAATGAAGAAATTTGTGGAGAAGAAAAAGGCAACATCAGCTAAATAAGTTCAATCTCGCTCCTTAGTTGGATAATAATAATAATAATAATAATAATAATAATAATAATAATAATAATAATAATAATAATTCTTCCACCATTGCTAACCTCGGCACTTGATGGGGTAGAGTGGTTAGCTCTACGCCCGGCTGCCTTTGCCCCCAGGAATTAACCTGGTACTCATTTTTGGTGTAGGCTGAGTGAACCTCAGGGCCATGTGCACCTCCGGAAGTGGAAATCCCGTTTCTTAAATTACGACTTCCTGACGGGGATTCGAACCCACGTCCTTCTGGGCGGACCGAACACGCCTTTACCACCTCGGCCAGGCAGCCCCAATAATAATAATAATAATAATAATAATAATAATAATTCATTGCTAACGACATACCACCTCCTTATTTACTAGGGGAAAGGCGCCATTGCCTCCTTTCAACCTCATCATCGTCTTTACAAACCTTCCCCGGCGACCATTGCTGACACGGACTACGAGGCAGAATTCTGCTACAAAAGCTCGTGCCTAACACATCTTGCATGTTCCCTGCTGTAGAATTCAGGTGTCATGATGTCGGAATGAAATCACCGCAAGAAGTGCGTTTCTGAAATTAAAACTTCTCGGGAGCAATCGTGGTTTATCGAAGTGTTCTGCGTTATCAGTGCTGTTTTACGATGTCGAAGGATGGATACTAGAGGCTTCATCAAAGAACCGACTGGAGGTCACCAATGTTTAAAATCCCCTGGGTAGACAGTAACCATCGAGAAAAGTACTCTGTTGTGCCAGGAGATCATTAGATGATCCAAATTTTGGAGTCTCAACCCTCTCAAAACGAGCTTATTACCGTCACATCTTTAGAAATAATAAAAAAAGCGTAATTTTACTGATTGTAGAAAACAAGATAGAAGGAAACGTGGACGAAGTTGGACATTATCCTCGATGCGGAACATGCGACGGTAGTTCTATATCCACGATACGGCAACTCTGATATGGGAAATGCAAAATAGCAAAAGATATTCCATGATAGTCGCCAACTTTCTATAAGGAAATAGCACCAAATGAAGAAGAAGAAGAAGAAGAAGGTGTTGGAATTTGGTATTTGAACGTACCAGTAAAATAAATGACACGGATCTCTTTAAGAATATTTGATTGTCAACCTACGGGATCAAAATTCTCTAACTTACTGGAAATTTGATTACAGGAGCCAGCTTTTACCTAGCTGGGCTACATATTCAGTAGTGAAGGAACCAATTTTTGCTAGTGGCTTTACGTCGCAGCGACACAGACAGGTCTTATGGCGACGATGGGACAGGAAAAGACTAGGACTGGGAAGGAAGCGGCCGTGGCCTTAATTAAGGCACAGCCCCAGCATTTGCCTGGTGTGAAAATGGGAAACCACGGAAAACTATCTTCAGGGCTGCCGAAAGTGGGGGTCGAACCCACTATCTCCCGAATACGTGAAGGAACCAATAGTGTGTTTAGTCATAACTGAGTCATCACCATACTTCCAACCTTTTAGACGACCCTACCTGTCGTTACTACTGGTTCATTTAGACGCTAGGAATGTTGCGATGCGTGTGTGCAACTGGTCTGAATAACCATGGGTGGTAGTGGTGGTGGTTATTATTATTATTATTATTATTATTATTATTATTATTATTATTTTCATAGGAAGTACAAGTAGGTAACCATCCCCTATTCAGACTAATCAAATGAGACAGAGGTTCGACCCTCAAAATTAAGGTATTGGTAAAAGAAAGGGCAACAAAGGGCGTGAAAATTAAATACTCCTTAGTCCTCGCAAACCTTGTACCGTCGGGGTTAGGAAATAACAGGAGTAGATCAGGGCAGGTCGGACAGGAGAGATGAAAGCAGAGACTGGCACAAGTAAGTGGAAGGAATGGCAGACACTTGGCCTCCAACCTACGTTCCGAAGTTGAGAGCCCCTCGTAGTTAACCCCTTCTAGCTGCCTCTTACGACAGGCAGGGAAATCGTGGGTCGCCACCTACAGGAGAAATAACTACGGTTACAACTGTGGACCGTAATTAATTGAATGTAAGTTTGAGAAATACGTAGTGACGTTTCAGACTTGGTAGATTTGTAGATATGATAATATATTTTTGGGCTTTTGTCATGTCAAGAAATCAAGATGAAATTCTTCACGTTTCTTAGAGAAGTTTGCTCCGCGTTCAGAAGAAAATCTCGAATCCTCACGAGGAAGACTTTTCCGCTAAATAAGGTTTTAATTTAAGAATTATTTACCGCTGATCTATAGTAATTGGTACTCTCATTCGTTTGATGACCTTGCTGTTACCATGCAACGCTGTGTTCGGCCAACTTGTTCGGTAATAAGATTACATAGATGCATACCAGAAAAGCTACCGTCGGCCTGATGTACAACATGAGTTATAAGGGCTATCACATAACCTCCGAATATACAACCAGAAATTTGCAATACTGAAAAGGTTGTACATTTTTTAATAGGTTAAGATCCTAGGCGGTGTTAATTTATTATTAATAGTGTTAAGATGTTATAATGAAATCTTATAATATCGTTGACCGAGCTCGATAGCTGCAGTCGCTTAAGTGCGGCCAGTATCCAGTAATCGGGAAATAGTGGGTTCGAACCCCACTGTCGGCAGCCCTGAAGATGGTTTTCCGTGGTTTCCCATTTTCACACCAGGCAAATGCTGGGGCTGTACCTTAATTAAAGCCACGGCAGCTTCCTTCCCACTCCTAGGCCTTTCCTATCTCATCGTCGCCATAAGACATATCTGTGTCGCTGCGACGTAAAGCCACTAGCATAATAATAATAATAATAATAATAATAATAATAATATCGTTGTTGCACCTGAAGAAATTGGTCTGTGACGCTATTGACGGAGGAACATTTTTGACGAAGCTCGCACGATCTATCTATATTATTATTATTTATCTTATGGTTTACAATCACATCACAATAAAAGTATTTTAAAATTATTTACACGTCTGAACATATTTAGTATTTGACTACATACTTTTTTTTTTTTTTTTGCTAGTTGCTTTACGTCGCACCGACACAGATAGGTCTTATGGCGACGATGGGACAAGGAAGGGCTAGGAGTGGGAAGGAAGCGGCCGTGGCCTTAATTAGGGTACAGCCCCAGCATTTTCCTGGTGTGAAAATGGGAAACCACGAACATATTAAGTCACAATGTCAGATTTGTAACACCATTTTGAATAGTCATCAGGAACTCGGTTGGATCTCCTGAGAAGGCTGCTAGTGGGCATTCTTGGATAATATACTGAACAGTTTGTGTTTCAGCACCACAACTACACTCGGGAGATGGAATTTTCTTCCATTTATAAAGGGAGTCTGCACATCTGCCACAATTAGTTCTGATTCGGTTTAGTGTACACCAATTTTTTCTGGCGAGCTCAAAACCTGGTGGCTTAGTTGTGATGCATGGCATAGTTTGCTGTTCTGATGTTGCAGAGGTCTTCCATATATCTATATATCTATATACAGTATATAAAGCACAATGTCCGTCCGTCCGTCCGTCTGTCTGTTCCTTATACAAATCCATACCGTTGCACCAATCTGAACCATATTTTGTATACTTAACTTTTAGGATCCTATGTATAACCCCATCTATAAGAAATTTCAACAGCCCTCTCCATTCCATTGATTTGGGCTCTTTGGCACATTAACATAGGCTAATATAGGTGAAATACCAAATTTGTCGTGTAAGGACGATACAAAGCTCATTTCTAGCCTCACTATTCGAAGAAAAAACTCGATAAGGCCCTCCAAGCCCCGAAAACTATGTTTTAAAGGCCTAAAACCAACCGTTATGGAGATATTGCCATAACACTACCCCGCGGTAGGAATCAGATGAAGAAATGACCAGCCATAACCATGACAACGTCAGCCCAAGGATTCTACAGTAGAATACAGGCCTGGTATTCGAAGTAGGCACGTGCATAAATGTGGGCTAGGCCAAGGAGAGATTCTACTACACATATGACTGTCTGAAAAGAAAAAAAAAAAAAGCTATGTGGGGATGGGGGGTGGGGTAAGACACCCCTAGGGGTGGAAGTGGGGAGAGGTTGGCATGTGAAAATAATCGAAAATATTGTAGTGTCGTATCCATAGGTTTTGGGGTCGCTGAGAAACAGTGACACTCCAGATGTCATTTAAGTCCAAGTTCAGCCGCATCGACACGGGGCTGAGAAGGGGTGAAAAAGAAAATATCTAAAATGACCAAGATTACTGTTGAATGTGTATATGTTCCAACATAGCTCTCAATCAAACATAGTACACATATGGCTTACCATCTGAAAAAATTACTGTGGGGCCAGGATTCCCCTAACACTGTGACCCTCCGGATGCCGTTTAAGTCATAGTTCAGGCCCAATCGGATTGGAGGTTGAGAAGGGATGGAAAAGAATGTCCAGAATGTCCAAGATTATAGATGCATGTGTTATATTCCAGCATAGCTGTCAATTAAACTTTGTGAACGCATGACTTACTATACTGTCCGGAAAATAATTATGTAGGATAGGACACCCCTAGCATCCCCAGCAGAGGGGATGACATTAAAAATAATCGAAAATCCATAGTTTTCGGGATCGCTTAAATGGATAATGACACTCCGGATACCCTTAATTTCAAGGTCACCTCCCATCAGCACTGGTGGTGAGAAGGTGTGATAGTGCAAGTATTGAAACAACAAATGTCCAAACTGTCCGAGATTATGTATGTATGTATGTATGTATGTATGCATGCATGCATGCGAATATGTTCCAGAACACCTCTCAACAAAAAAATATCGTTATAACGCTTAAAACTAAAAAAAGTTCTTAAAAAGTCGGTCAACGTCCCAAAACCGAAATTGCAAAAATTAGCTTCTCGCATAATTAACAGGTAAAAAAAATCCTAAAAGTAAATAATCAATAAGGTGCCCGGGCAGCGCCAGGTAATATAGCTAGTATTGAAGTACTTTTCACAGCGCTTTCTCTAGGCGCCTCGATGACATTATGGCTCGAAGAACAAGTTTATACAGGGTGGTTTTTTAAACAATACATTTTCTGTCTGGTACCATATATGAAGAAGCCGCGGGGCATTCATTTACCATCACAGCAGATGTTGGAAATGTCCTCAATCTTCGTGCAGAGACAGCCATATCCGCCGTGCCATGCTTCTGGCAGCTCGCTGCAGTATTTCCTCGTCTATTCCATGTTTTCAGTCATGATGTTGGTCTTAAAATCTTCAATTGCTCGTGGTCAATTTCGATACACTTTTGGCTTGACACAACCCCACAAGAAAAAATCTGGTGTCGTTAAGCCGGTGATCTTGGCGGTAAGAAGCTGCTGATCAGAGTGAGAGAATGAGCGGAAGTGTGTAAAGTCACGCCGTTTTTCTTAAAATAACCCTGATCAGCTCAATGTCGTTTAGTTGCTTGACAAATTGTAGGGAAATATTATTGTACCGGTCTGTGTTTATCGTATGCGAGAAGAAGAGTGGACCCACTGTTCGGTTTGCCGACACAGCACACTAAACTCCGAACCTCTGTGGGTGGAGGGGTCTTTCATGAATACCGTGTGGGTTGTGTGTGACCCAAATGGGGGTATTTTCAGAATTCACGTAACCAGTCAGATGGAACCAAGCTTCATCTGTGAACCACGTGATGTTCAGAACTCCCGGTAGCCGTACAATGAAATCTATGAACCAAGTGCAGTAACGGACTCATTTTTCTTCATCCGGCTCCTGAAACTCGTGAATAGCAGTCATTTGGTATGGCCGCACTTTCTTTACCCTGGTCGCTCTTTGACAATCGGAATACGATTACCAGGCCTCCTGAGACAACCAAAACGATTCCCTAGGAGATCGAAAGAAACTAGTCTGAACATCATCTGCCACGTCTGCCAAACCAGATGCGTGATGCTTGCCAGACGCACTCAACAAGGAAGGACTCAAGCTGTTTCCAAATTTCTCTCTTTGGAGGAACGCACACACCACACACTCTCCTGAACACTCTTTACGTGGCTACTACGGACTTAGTAATCTTATCATTTTTCACTAAAAACACATGCTGAAGCAATGTGTACTGCATCTTGAACGAATGTACGGTAAGACAACAAGCAAGTCAGCAAGAAGCAACACTGAGGGAACAACTGACGCCTGACAAAGAATAACTTTGCGTATTGTTGGCAAATGTTGGTAAGTAAATCTCCCATAGTTTCTTCACATTTAGAAAGCAATCACATCTTTCTATCGGTTATCAGACGAAAACTGGTTCGTTTTGAAAACCACCCGGTTTATATAAATCACCTGTAGCCTACATATTTGTATTAGTTGGGTCGCGCGTAAACGGCAAATTACTTGCAAAGGTGATTTACCTCAATTTTTAACATCTATGTTGGAGATATGTATAAAGAACACCCGCCATAACACACATTCCGCGCGAAAGGTGGCAACACTGTTGTTACGTATCGATTGTGCCATCGCTGTGGTTGGAGAACTGTGACAACTCACAGGTGCACGCAGTAGCTGGATTATGTCCTTTTTGGTGCGCGGACTAGTCTAGTGTGTTCGTCCAGCTGTAGAAATGGAAGAAAGCAAAGAAGATCAGAGAAGTGTTATCTGGTGACCGAGGGTGCTGGAGTACGCGAAACTTGTCGCATGTCTGCTGTGTATGGCGAACACTGCATGTCCTTGAAGAGTGTACATGAGTGGCATAGGAGATTCCGATAAGGGCGCACATCACTGCAAGAAGATGCGCGCCCAGGGCAGGCCCATCGAGCCATTAGTCCTGATGTGATAGGGCGGGTTGATGGCCTCATCCGGAAAAACCAACGAATCACGGAGACATTCGTGGACGTCGGTTCCATTCGGACAAGTGCAAAAGTGGGTATGGTTGTGGATCCGTCAGTGACCTACCTCTTTCTACAAAACTGGAATCGTCTCTTCTCCCAGTGGGATAAATGTGTTAACGCTTTTGGTAATTACTTTTGAATAAATCCATTCCATGGTCACGTTGTGGCGGGTGTTCGGTTTTCATTTTACTGCCCCTTGTAGATTACGAGGTAAAGCATGACCATACCTTGGCTATAATACTAGTGAAAGAAGAGGATGAGATGGTATGGGATGGAGCATGTGATTTACAATAGGAACAAAAACTGCAGCGAACAAAACCAGCTGATTTATTGGTGACGGACAGTGACCCTATACCGTCCTTTTCTTGTTAAGTGATTACGATCTTAAACAGCTTAGTGAAATAAGTTTGACATTTCTGTAAGTTGCCCAGGATGAAAAGATGACCCAAAACAACCATCATAGAGACTCTAGGAACTAATTGCGGCATGGTTCCAACTGGAATAAGCTGATAATAAACATCCAACCTCCCCACAACTCAACACACTTTTTAAGCTGCCATGCCGCCCTGTCTAGTGATTTATTAAAGCTACGTTACGCGGCCAACATGCCTCCAGGTGTTGGCAGAGAGAAATATGCAACGATTTGTTTCCATTCTGAAATAAACCTGTAACAAGGAGAAATATTTCCATCCCATCCCACTCATATCTCAGAACTCACAAATAGAATCTCTACGCCTTGCCTTCTTAATAAATTTCATGCGCACTTTACTAGAAATGTGATGGATCGGCGGCAATGGGGAGAAGAAATAAGATTTAAACATAAAACTCCCACCGGCTGGTTACCTGTAAATAAATAACTAGGTAAATAAATACATACATTTACTTTTAAAATTCCATAAAATTGCTATGGATCCAGCCGTAGTAGAAATCCCGTGAGTCAGAAAGTTTCTGATAGAAATGGTGAAAGACAAAGAAGAAGAAGAATTACTCGGTAAATAATTACTCAGTATAGCTGGAATAGTATATACCTATATTTAACTTCTGTGTTTCAAACGGTCTGGAAAACAGTCATGGTTAAGAGATGACAGACATATTTACATTTGTGATATATACTGTATATATTTCTGGCAATTTTACGTCGCACTAACATCTTTCGGCGACAGTAGGATGGTAAGGGGCTAGAAAGGTACTAGAAGCGACCTGGGTCTTAATAAAGACAGTGTTGCCAAGTATGCTTGATTGTTATTTAAAGGGGCCAAAAATCGAAGGTCATCGGCCCATTGCCAAGTATGAAAACGGAAAATCGTCTAAAATCACCTTCAGGGCTTCCGAGTTCGAACTCGCCCTCTCTCAAATGTAAGTTAATAAGCTATTGGTGGGTTCGATCTTGGTTCAGACCGGTAGTATTTGAAGGAACTGAAATATGTCAGTCTCGTGTCGTTAGGTTTACTGACGCGTAAAAGAAGTGCAAACTCCTGCAGGACAAGATTTTGGCACCTTAGCGTCGAAAAGTGGTTACAAGGGCGTAAAGCATTATTACATCTCCCAGGATCTGTAAGAAGAAAGCAAAGTGGTACGTGAAATGTTTTCAGATCGAATTTGTTGAACGGGATCAATATTTGACTAGACGTTGGAAGTATATCATAAAGTGAAATAGTATTGTATGACTGATATGGTCTTAGGGGAAGAGCACCTGCCGTGGCTTAGCAGGAAATTGGAAAGAATGAGGGAATAACATACACATGAAAGTTGTATTACCTCACCTATTGAACTATTTAATAATAATAATAATAATAATAATAATAATAATAATAATAATAATAATAATTTTACTAGTCGAGCTCCTTGGATGAATGGTCAGTGTCGAATCTTTCGGTTTAGAGAGTCCCAGGCTCGGCTGCCGTTCGGGTATTTGTGTTTGTCCCAATACAGAACTCTCCATACACACACAACACACCAGCCTACCAATCACCACAGAAAAACACAATAGTGAATACATCCCTCCGCAGAAGGTTGGCAGCAAGAACGGCATCCAACGGACCAACTCTATATGTACGACAAAGTTAGCACAAGGTGTGGGACAACAGGCGGAAAAACAAGAATCATCTTGATTTTACTGATAACGACTACTGTTTTGACTCCGGTCAGCTCTCATGTGTACAGACTTCAAGCAGTCGTTAAATCATTTACAATAATGTTATCAACAAGAATTGAAAGCATTTAAACTCTTTAGGCTTTTTCAATTGTCAAATTATCAGCGTGTCACCTCATCAGCTGGAATGTAATCAATACTGCAGGAGGCTTGCAGTGAAATTTCACCGGCACACTAGCCGCCAGCGTTTTCATTGGTAATGATCGAAATGGACGGGGCACGGGAACATAGTACGATAACATATGTTTAATTGTTACAATAAAGGGAGTTTTGCATTTATAGACGTTGTAGGCAACGATATTTTTTTCTTTACGCGATGAAGCCACTACTCTGATTCTCTGCTCGCAATCATTCACTGAATTGTGGAATTACCACAAAAAAATGAAGACAAATGAATTAGGAGAGGTTTGAGAAGGAGCTGCTCAGTCAGTGCTACACTAATGTTTCTATTGTATTGCGTGCTCGAAACGTTGGCCATCAGTGGAAGTGCATTTTTAGCCTACAGTCTTTTCTTGAGAGATGATGCCACTCACCGAAGAATCGCACATGGTGCGATGAAACCAACCAACATCATCATTTTAATCAATCAGTCATCACTGATTTGCATTTAGGGCTGTCGCCCTGATGGCAGATTATCCATCAATTGTTTATCTAGTATTTTCTTTAATTGGGAAATTTATTGAACATTTACTTTGATAAGTTATTCCATTCCCTACTTCTTCCTATAAATTATATTTCCCAGTTTGTCCATTTGATTTTCAGCTTTATCTTCATATTTTTGTCCTTTTTACTTTTAAAACCTCTGATACTTATTTGTCTACCAATGTCATTCCAGCGGACTGAGTGGCTCAGACGGTTGAGGCGCTGGCCTTCTGATCCTAATTTGACAGGTTCATTCCTGGTTCAGTCCGGTGGTATTTGAAGGTAACCAAACACGTCAGGCTCGTGTCGGTAGATTTACTGGCACGGAAAAGAACTCTTGTGGTACTAAATTCCGGCACCTCGGCCTCTCCGAAAACCATAAAGTAGATAGTGGGACCTAAAGTCAATAATGGCATTCCACACCACCTCTCCACTAACAACTCGGAGCATACCGCTTTGTCGAGCAGCTCATCTCCTTACTCCCACATCTTCCCAGTAACATTTCTGTAACACCTCTTTTGTCGAAAATAACCCAGAACAAATCGTGATGTATTTCTTTGGATCTTTTCCAGTTCTCATAGCAAGTAATCCTGCTGTAGGTCCCAGATACTGGAACCATACTCTAATAATTGGTGTCTTATCAGGGATTTATACGTCCTTTTCTTTACATCCTTACTACAAACCCTAAATGCCCTCATAACCATATGAAGCGATTGTAACTTTTACTTACAACCTCGTTAATGTGATTAGCCCAATGAAGATCTGTCCTTATATTAACACGTACATACGGTGATCACAGTGGTCTCCGTGAGGGACTTTCGCCCTATCAACACAGTTATTCAAATGGAAACTTAAAACCTGACTTTACTTCCCGTTTACCATCATATCATTGTCTGCTATCCATCTCAAAATATTGTTGAGGTCCTTTTTTTAGTCACTCACAGTCCTGTAACTAATTTACTACTCCATACAGTATAACATCACCTGAACAAAGACTTATCTTTAATTACAGTTCTTTACTCGTATCATTTATTCACATAAGAAAACATCGAAGTTCAATAACACTGTCGTACGGGACCTCCATCTTAATCGTTACAAGATAATGCTTTACCTATTCTAATTCTCTCAGTTCTGTTTACTAGGCATTTACCCATCCATTCAACCACTTTTTTTTTTTTTTTGTCTAGTCCAATAGCCCTCATTTTCTTCAACAGTTCCTATGATCCACTCCATCAGAAGTCTTCCTAACTATTTCTTTCTAACCTGGACCCCCTGTTATAATATAGTTTCTCCGTTACCATTCCCACTGCATAACTGTTTTCAAACTCCTCAAAAATTGCTTTAAACCCATCCCATACACTGTTTTAGATTTTAATTTACCATTTTCCACTGATCATAATTACTCTTTAAAAGCCCCAACCCCCACCCGATGCATCTGTTATCAACCATATGGTACTGCCTGATTTTCCCACGTTAACAACCTTCCTATCTATCGCATTTATTTTTAACCTTTGATTAAAACAGCTCTGTGATCACTTATACTAATCTATCACGTCATTTTCTTTATAGAGCTCATCTGCTATTACCAGCATCACGTCTAGAAAATTTTTCCCTCTACTTGGTTCCATCACTTTCTGATTCAAGTATTTTTATCATTTGTTGATTATGCTTTCAGTCATTCGAATTACCTTCCCAGTCAACACTTAGTAAATTGAGATCACCCGCTACAATAACGTTCCTTTCTGTGCCATTCCCTACATAACTGGCTATCTTAGCGAATAAAGGGTCTGGGGGAGAAACAGGTAAGCCAACTTCTTTCAGAACTCAGAAAAACAAAATCTTGATTTCAAAACGTTAGTAGATAGATAAAAAGTTAAAAAAATCATATGCTTTGAATAACTGAAGTTCGAAATGTATTAAACTGAATTAAGCTTGATGCCCAGTATATCACCGCTAATTCGATTACGACAAAAAGGTGACTTAACCCGTGTTTTTCCTCCTGACCCTTCAAATAATTGCACACGGGTGTCAGCGCCACCCATTCCAGGTCTTACACACCAAAAACATCTAGTTGTCACTTTATCTTCAGAGATGAGCCTTATAACTAGAATTTCATGTTTCTTATCGTTTTCTTAGCTTACACTTATTTCGCCCATATGAATACTCCTCCTCCCATCGAATCTATCACTCCAATTCCTCAAGAAAATCCATAATGTCCATATCACTTCTTAGCCATGATTGCACTCCTATAACGGTGTCTGGTAAATACGTATTTATTAAATTAGTGTAACTATATTCGTTCCTTTGCAATATTTATATAGTTAACGCTAAGAGAGCCGGTCCCGTGATGTAGGGTAGCGTGCCTGCCTCTTACCCGGAGGCCCCGCGTTCGATTCCCGGCCAGGTCAGGGATTTTTACCTGGACCTGAAGGGCTGGTTCGAGGTCCACTCAACCTACGTGATTAGACTTGAGGAGCTATCTGACGGTGAGATAGCGGCCCCGATCTAGAAAGCCAAGAATAACGGCCGAGAGGATTCGTCGTGCTGACCACACGACACCACGTAATCTGCAGCCCTTCAAGGGCTGTAGTGCCATGGGGTTTGGTTTGGTTTTTTAACACTAAGAACTTTATGTAATCCTCACTCGACCTCCAGTTCCCTATACTCTCACCACCATCCCATTTCTCTGAATATGCCTCCCTACAACACTTAAGCATACCATCTAAGTTTTTTTTTCTTTTTTTTTTTTTTTTGCTAGTTGCTTTACGTCGCACCGACACAGATAGGTCTTATGGCGGCGATGGGACAGGGAAGGGCTAGGAGTGGGAAGGAAGCGGCCGTGGCCTTAATTAAGGTACAGCCCCAGCATTTGCCTGGTGTGAAAATGGGAAACCACGGAAAACCATTTTCAGGGCTGCCGACAGTGGGGTTCGAACCTACTATCTCCCGAATACTGGATACTGGCCGCACTTAAGCGACTGCAGCTATCGAGCTCGGTCCATCTAAGTTAAACGTACCATTGCGTTTCAAGTGAAGGCCAACTGGGCGTAGATCCCTGTCCTACCCATCCGTAAGGACCAACAAATCTCTTTTCCAATTTTACACATATCCACTCCATAGTCTCATTTAAATCCCAGATCACCCTCCAGTCAATATCCTTCCAACAAAGTATCCCATTGATAGCGATCTCCGCTCTCCCGAGTTGTCATCACCAGGTTCCACACATACTGAACTCTGTTAGTACATATTCCTGCTTATTTTACATTTTTGGTACCAACGTTGTTACGTTGTTTGTTGCGCGTCCAACCATCTCTGAACCCTTAATCGGTGACCCTAATGCATTGGATGACGATGATGATGTGATGATCGATAAGTGTAATGTTGACATACGAGTACTGTATATGGGCTCAATGTTGGCCCTTATCAAAAGAAGTGGAACAACAACTTGCCGTCATGGAACAAAGATGCTGAGGTGGACCTACTGCCCTACACTTCATGATCGTGACACAAATTATGAAGTTCGCAGGCGATATGAAGTGACACCACTCGCTGAAAAGTCGTCTACTCTGATACGGGCATGTACTTTGAGCAGAAGCAGCAACAATGGCAGACTGGTTTTGCTTTGCAAGTCGATGGGAAACGGTGGTGGTGGTGGTTACTGTTTTTTTTTTTTTTTTGCTATGGGCTTTACGTCGCACCGACACAGATGGGTCTTATGGCGACGATGGGATAGGAAAGGCCTAGGAGTTGGAAGGAAGCGGCTGTGGCCTTAATTAAGGTACAGCCCCAGTATTTGCCTGGCGGGAAAATGGGAAACCACGGAAAACCATTTTCAGGGCTGCCGATAGTAGGATTCGAACCTACTATCTTCCGGATGCAAGCTCACAGCCGCGCGCCTTTACGCGCACGGCCAATTCGCCCGGTCGGTTACTGTTTTAAGAGGAAGTACAACTGGGCAACCATCCTCTATTAACACTAATCAGAGGACAAAATGGAAGGGGTCCGACACTTCGAAAAATGAAGATATCGGCTAAAGAAAGGCAAGGGCCACGAAGAGCGTGAAAATGAAAGACTCCCTAACCCTCGGAACCTAATAGTGCCGGAGTCGGAAAAGAACAAGAGTTGACCACGGGAGGTCAGATAGGATAGATGAAAGTGAGGAGCCTGGCACAAGTGGAAGCAATGCCAGGACTCAGCTAATGACCCCTTGGTCGGCAACCCACGCTCCCAAGTTAAGAGCCCGTGTGGCTCCTTTTAGTCAGCTCTTACGATAGGCAGGGGCGATGGGAAACGGCGGGTAGGATTAAGGCAGCTTTAACATGATAACCTGCACGAGGACCTTACGGTTACAGACCTGCACCCTGCATCGCGTCAATTCGTGACTAAGAGACAAAACAGCGGACCTCGCCACCATGTAGAACAAAGGCTGAAGAGGAAGAAGAAGCAGATGTAAAAAAAGTGGAAGAATAACGAAAGTAGAAAAATGGTTGGGATACATCAGGACTTCATTCATGGTACCATCCCGTCATTTCTCAGAATGAGAGAGCTCCCATTCAGGATGGTTACATGGTCAGCTATTGTTAAATATAGGAAAAGATAGAGAAAGGGGAACGTGACCTCAGTTTCCGGAAGATAAGTGGACTTAAAAAGACAATAGAAGAGTCTACTACCGTTTGCGTCGCTATCTTCAAGAAAACGAGATAAGGAAATTCTTCTTCACGTATGTGTAAGGAGTTCGAATTACCTACAGCACACGACTGACACACTCTCCCTCCCTCTCTCTCTCTCTCTCTCTCTCTCTCTCTCTCTCTCTCTCTCTCACTCTGTCACACACACAAACGCACAAGAGTGCGTAGGGACGAATGGACCCATTATTTCGATGCTAAAACTAGAAGGCTTGTCTCTAATGACCTAAAATTCTAAACAATCAACTTCAAATTTTGGACCTGATCTAAGCCGGGCAGATGCCAGATGAGCATTTGTGTGCTTCTATTAATTACGTAAATAGCAACTAAATAATTCACTTATGTTAATCTCAACAATAAGATCGAAATTGATTGCAAGACTCGCGATCAACCTTTGCATAGTTGCAGTTTGTCTATACTATGTTCTTATCACGATTTCCATATTCTCATCACCCATTTATTGAATTGAATGGACTACAGAGTGTGTCCACGAACGCAATTGGCTGAATTGTCAACGTCGAGGCCTTCGATTCAGAGAGTTCCAAGTTCGATTCCCGTCCTGGTTGGGGATTTGAACCGCATCTGGTTAATTTCTATGACTCAGGGATTGAATATTTGTGTTTGTTCTAACACATTCCTCTTCATAAACACACTACCAACCACCATAGAAACATGAAGGCTTAAAAGTGAATACCTCCAGCCATATAGGGTTAGCGTCCGGAAGGACTTAGTCCGCTTGGGCGCAACAGTTCGCACCCGCGATCCCACCAGGATGTGGGGAAAAGCGGCAGAAGAAGAATAAGTAGTTTAAAGTACTAATGTCGTATACTAGAGGGGAATGATCGCTCAGAATGTGATCAATCCAGCACAGCAGGCCAACACTCGTCTCTAAATATCTGGATACTTTCCGAAGTCTAAAGTCTCTGTTTCCATCAATGCTCGTCTCGTGACCCCGGTCGTTAAGGCATCAGGGTCTGACAACGTGGTTGGCCGGTTCGAGTCCCATTGGTGGAAACAATTAGACCATCAGAATGTTGGCCGGCATGGTAAGAGAGGCTATGGTACACAATTGCTAACCAGTAGATTGCGTGCCAAGAGCCTGGATTCAAATTCCAAACCTGACCGCAGTGTTCATATGGAGGGAGGGCATACCGCTGTTGATGGTGCATCGTCAGTCGTATGGGGGCGAAAAGTCTTGAGCAGACCCCTTGGTATTATTCGACAGGGGAAAGCTATGTGCTGACACCGGATTTCACCCTGTCACTACATTATCTCCTAGCTAATGGGCGTCAAATAGAAAGACTTGCATCAGCCGAGCCAAACATGTCCTCTGGCAATCCCAGCACTAACAGCATACGCTAAAATAAACGTTTCTGCCAGTGGCGTGCACTGAACCCCATCTACCCCAGCGCTGCTAGGGTAAAGAACTTCGTATTAACATTTTCTAATTATTCTTTAGAACGCTTTTTATAGTGTTTAAAAATTGCGAACATCTAAGCCAAGCCAAGTACAGCTGTCTCAACAATCCGCTCGCACTACCGCAGTTCAGCTTCTCTAGCGAGCTGGGTGTCTTTGCCGGCGCGATAGAGAGCTACCCCGAGCGAAATTTAAGGTCGCTTCGGTGACGCATGTACTTGAAGCTTTCTCGAGGCGAAGCTATGGCCCCTGCCTCGGCAGTAATTTACGGCGACAGGCCAGCTAGTTTAGGTAACGGGTGTTAGTTTTAATACTTGACACTCGAAGTGTTCAGGGCCACACGCTAGAGACTGCAAGAAAAATATCAACATCTTAACAGTACAGTTACTTACACATCATCTTGCTAATAAAAGTGGAGCCAGCACATGAAATCAATTGTAATATAGAAGAATATATTTTAGTCTTGGATTTCGGCATGTATACAGTTTTCAGGAGCAATTCATTGATGGCACGCGTAGAGTATGTGTGCGGATAGTCGCAGAAAAATATTTAGGTTGCCCAGCATGAACACAGAGTTAAAATGTGAATGGTTGTCTGTGATGGTGGTATATAGCAAATTTTTGTAGTGTTCCTCTTGGATTATAGGTGAAGGTTTCGCGAGTTCTGTGGCATTCTTCATTAATATTACGTACCATGATGCACGTACACTCAGCATGCGAGTGAAACTATGAAACTTCGGCGACGTTAAGATACCAGTTAAATTTTGCTGATTAGTTTAGATTAGATTTCCCCCTGTGGGTGGGGGCGGTAGAATAACACCCACGGTATCCCCTGCCTGTCGTAAGAGGCGACTAAAAGGGGCCTCAGGGGCTCTGAACTGTGGAGTGTGGGTTGGCAACCACGGGGCCCTCAGCTGAGTCCTGGCATTGCTTCCACTTACTTGTGCCAAGCTCCTCACTTCCATCTATCCTATCCGACCTCCCTTGGTCAACTCTTGTTCTTTTCCGACCCCGACGCTATTAGGTTTGCGAGGGCTAGGGAGTCTTTCATTTTCACGCCCTTCGTGGCCCTTGTCTTCTTTTGGCCGATATCTTCATTTTTCAAAGTGTCGGACCCCTTCCCCTATTTCCCTCTGATTAGTGTTAGATAGAGGATGGTTGCCTAGTTGTACTTCCTCTTAAAACAATAATCACCACCACCACCACCTTAGATTAGATTAGGCTTTTTAAGTAAAAAACAAATAGTCCCAGTGTATTTTTTACAAACCATGACTGTACTATCACGAAGCGTCACCGGATGAAACTGTAAGTACATTGTTTAAAATCTGCTATAGATTAAGTTATAATGGTATCGTCACTGCCATGAATATCAATTTGGAAGTATGTACGAGCGTGTGGTTGAAAATATCCTTGAAAGATCTTTCTCAGGTACGTAGACCTTTCTACGAAAAATGCAGCCTTATAAAATGGTAATGTTGACTTTAGAGAGTGTAGTGGGGCTACGATTGTTTATATTTAAAAAAAAAACTTTTTTGTATCTGGGGTAATGAATATGTTCACCGCACGCCACTGGTTTCTACTAAGCTGTTAAATACAATGTCCATTGGTATTACAATCCATGCACTGCTTTTCCGAATTCGGAACAGAACAATGATGTAGCCTACTGTGGTGAACACAATCAAAACGAGAAATATTTCTAATAAATGAAATGGCGTATGGCTTTTAGTGCCAGGAGTGTCCGAGGACATGTTCGGCTCGCCAGGTGCAGGTCTTTTGAATTGACTCCCGTAGGCGACCAGCGCGTCGTGATGAGGATGAAATGATGATGAAGACGACACATACACCCAGTCCCAGTGCCAGCGAAATTAACTAATGATGGTTAAAATTCCTGAATCGAACGCGGAACCCCTGTCACCAAAGGCCAGCACGCTAACCATTTAGCCATGGAGCCGGACATATTTCTAATAATCAAAGTTACTATCGAGGGCTTTGAAAAAGAAGCAGCAATCCAGAAAGGAGTGAGGCAAGGCTGCAGTTTGTCCCCTCTCCTTTTCAATGTTTACATAGAACAGGCAGTAAAGGAAATCAAAGAATAATTTGGAAAGGGAATCACAGTCCAAGGAGAGGAAATCAAAACCTTGAGATTTGCTGATGATATTGTTATTTTATCTGAGACTGCAGAAGATCTCGAGAATTTGCTGAATGGTATGGATGAAGTCTTGGGTAAGGAGTACAAGATGAAAATAAATAAGTCCAAAACAAAAGTAATGGTGTGCAGTCGAACGAAGGCAGGTGATGCAGGAAATATTACATTAGAAAATGAAGTCTTAAAGGAAGTAGATGAATATTGTTACTTGGGTAGTAAAATAACTAACGATGGCAGAAGGAGGACATAAAATGCAGACTAGCACAAGCAAGGAAGAGCTTTCTTAAGAAAAGAAATTTGCTCACTTCAAATATTGATATCGGAATTAGAAAGATGTTTTTAAAGACTTGTGTGTGGAGCGTCGCATTGTATGGAAGTGAAACATGGACGATAACTAGCTCAGAAGAAAAGAGAATAGAAGCTTTTGAAATGTGGTGCTACAGAAGAATGCTGAAGGCGAGATGGATAGCTCGAATCACGAATGAAGAGATACTGAATCGAATTGGTGAGAGGAGATCGATTTGGCTAAATTTGACTAGAAGAAGAGATAGAATGATAGGACACATCTTAAGACACCCAGGACTTGTTCAGTTGGTTTTTGAAGGAAGTGTAGGTGGTAAGAACGGTAGGGGTAGACCAAGGTATGAATATGACAAGCAGATTAGAGCAGATGTAGGATGCAATAGTTACGTAGAAATGAAAAGGTTAGCACAGGATAGGGTGGCATGGAGAGCTGCATCAAATCAGTCTATGGACTGATGACTCAAACAACAACTGAGTAACCAGCGTTAAAACAATGACCAAAATATAAAAACTTTGTATGCTTCGATATTTATTTTCCAAATTAATCCCCTTTTGTGAGTATTGGATTATTTTTATGCCTATTGCTTACGGTAAAATGTTTCGTAAAATTTGTTGTACAATTTATTTTATAAAAATTTGATGAAAACAAGTTGTGTTGCTTACGGTAAAATTATTTTATAAAATCCGTGGAAGCATCAGGATGGCCATCTATGAACTCACTTCTGAACTAAGATGTGTATGTGCTGCCACCTATCGATAAACTCTTAAACCAAGAATCAGCTGTTCAACCTACAGTGTGTTTGAGAGTATGGCTCCAACAAACAAAGCAAAACTTGCTGCTTTAGCTGCAGTTATATGTTGTACAGTGGTAAAAAGGAAGAAAAGAAATGCCAGGAAATGCTGGACTCGGGATTGGATCAAAATAAGAGAAGGTAGAGGATTGCTGTCCTTGGTCGAAAATTGGTTGAGGTTAGAAGACCAGCATTCATACAGGAATTCGGCGATTGTGTTTCTGCCTCTCTTCTTGTATTTCTGGTGTGGTAAAGTGGCGTTTTAACTTCGAACAAACAAGGATATTTCTGGTATTCGTCCAGTAAACCACTAACAGTTTCCTTAGTCCACCCGGATCCTGCCATTTTAGAAAGAAGTGTTTGTTTACAATCGAGCTTCACAATCATCTCACGACGTAGCGCCAGCATCGTGATGTCAGCTTCGCTGATTAGTTCGTTTTGTAAAATTAATTTTACGGAATAGAACATGTCCTGAAAAGTTTTATCAAAGGTTTGATAAAACTTGAATTTGACCGTGAGCAACAGAAATTTTATAAAATTAACTTATTGTACAATAAATTTGACAGAACATTTTACCGTGAGCAACAGGCATTAGGTTTCGCCCATTCATACAGCAGCGTCTCCAAATGCTAACTTTTAGGAAGATAATTATCATGTTCATACCCATGTGTCATGGTGTATTATTTCGGAGTACATTTTGTAATAGTTCCAAAATAATAATAATAATCACCACCATCAGCATCATCAACAACAACAATTATATAGTCCAGAGACTGGTCTGTTGCCACGAAATTATTGTTCCAAGCCACCCGACTGACGGCTGGTCTCTTCATTGCCTTCCGCTCTAATGTCTTGTAAGACCTGTTCTATGAATGAATTCCTATGTTTTGGGAAGAAAAATTTTAAGACGCTTTTAGTGTTTGGTTAGAACGCGTATATCGCCGGGAGTATTTAACTCACGATTATGTTTAATGTCTCAATTGACAGATAAAAGAGGTGGCTATCTGTTGCAAGAAAAACAAACACAAAATAAATGAAAATCTGAAACGTATGTTTCATGAAATAGCGCTTCAAATAAGGCAAAATATTCTATATGACGTCACATGCATACTCTGTTATAAGATGGCGCTGTGCACGGCCTTCGTAATATACAGGCCGTACTGTAGAAAGCGCGCCAAGCCAATCAGCTGATCAATTGAGGCGAGCTAAGCGAATGTTACAAATTGTACTAGTGAATGTAATCCATAAGAATTGGGGGCATTCTTAGGATAACTGTGACCGTTGAGAGACAAAAATTTGTATTTCACTATTCTGCATGTTTTTTTCTTTAAATTTACCACATCAGGATTTACGTAAACAGCTGTTATCAAGATAATGAGACCTCATAGTTTAAGTTAGGCATGGTATCTTCACGTTGTGAGTATTGTAAATTCAAGGGACGTAATACTTCTCTTGTAATTTATTCATTTAATTGTTATCGTATAACACGTTTTTGTGGAAATATAATGTGCCACAAATTTAAACACAGTGTGTGGAAGTTCGCATTTGCCACAATGCTAAGAACTTGTGCGTACCACGGCGAACATACAACTATACAAGTAAATATGCATTCATATTTTCATTTTCTTCGTATGGGGGCAGGCTACCTTTGTGAAAAACAGAAATCCCAACCGAAAAAATACCTATTACGAAGAATAAAGGTGTATGTTTCAATCATTTTCCAGAGCTGATGATGAGTTCTGATTTTGACTTTCTTGTTACACAGATTTACAGCAGAGCGGTTTTTTTTTTTTTTTTTTTTTTTTTTTTTTGCTAGTTGCTTTACATCGCACCGACACAGATATGTCTTATCAAGGAAGGGCTAGGAGTGGGAAGGAAGCGGCCGTGGCCTTAATTAAGGTACAGCCCCAGCATTTGCCTGGTGTGAAAATGGGAAACCACGGAAAACCATTTTCAGGGCTGCCGATAGTGGGGTTCGAACCTACTATCTCCCGAATACTGGATACTGGCCGAGCGTTTTATTGTTGATACAGAACAAGTATAAAAGTGGACAGTGGCCAATGGAACCTACATATGGTTATTTCTTGGGTTCGTAATGTTGAGTACGCGCTGCCTTTTCTCCCCAAAATTAGTGCGAAGTAAAACCCATTCCTCGGCAGTTTCCTTGAATGTGAAAGTAACTAATACATCTGGCTGATCAGTGCATTAATATTTGGGAAAATATGGGATATTCCTAACCAAAAAATGATACAAATGTTCGACTCAAGAAAGTCTTCGAAGGATAGTGCCAGAAGTACCAACAAAAACAAAAAGAATCAAGAAAGCTACTGTATTTATGGCAATCTAGAGGTATGGAAGTAAAGTTTATTATTGCACGTTTGTTGTCTCCATATTTGCATTAATGCATAATCATTATTTGTTGGGTACATTGACAAGTAAAACACTCAAGCTTTGACCGCGTAGATCGCACTTCAAACCTACTTCTCCTAAAATTACATAGACCTGACTTACAAGTTATGATGCGATTACAGGTTTTAGTGATGTCCTGTAATATTAATACAACATTTATAAATATTTCATAATTACAAAAGGTACAGACGTATCATGTCCTTCCATTGCACGGGTCGGACGAAGGAAACAGTTCGCCTCTTTGTGTGACGTCCTCGGAGGTACAGTACGGCCTGTACATCACGGAGGCAGTGCGCTGTGTTAAGTGTATAAAACCCTGCGGCCGTTACAATAGTGACAGCCTACCGCCATTTTGTTTTTTATATCCTGGTTAGCAGAACTACCTTCTTCACTGTTACTTAAGAAATCGCAAATGTCCACAAGCTATTATTTGATGTAGCTGACTGCAGAGAACCATGAATTCCTTCTCGTTATCACGGGAGACGGAAATAACTTTGCTTTGGAAGGGTCATCATATTTCTCCCAAAGGTATTTGCATGTACCTGTGTTTTCGCTTACGGGTGTTCAAAAATAGCATTTTTCCTGTTGTCACACACTCGTTCAATTTAGGAAGTTCACCACTCCAGAGGTTCTCCACTAAATTCAATATATGTGCCCAACATTGAATGTGTACTTACTTACTTACTTACTTACAAGGACTCTACACACTTTGTCTTATATTTGACAGTCACTCACTACAGACACGACATTCCCAAAACTCACATCAATCTCGTTTAAAAGCTCAACAATAACTGCTTTGGTTACATTCGGTGGCTGTTGCGGTCTCTAGCACCTTAACACAAACAACAAACATGTCTGGATTCTCGCAACACTCCGGTACTTTAAACAATACTAGGGATGGAGGAAATCATTTAAATGCCGATATATTAGTATTGCAATATACTGAAAAAAATTTCGGTAATCGATATATTAATAACATACTATACATAATATATTATAAATGCTATCGATATATCGCAAACGATAAGCATTTTTCTAACATGTTAGGTAGAAGAGAACATATTTGTGTCCTAGATTGAATGCTATATAACATCTCTGAATCCTGTTATTGTAGCAACAGCCTAGAGGCGGCAAACTATCGATAGTAATCGCCATCGATATTTTTCGATAGTATGAGCTCTACTATCGATAGTTATCGATAGTTTTCAAAAAGTGGAACGAATCATATCATTATGCATGAAAATAGGACATTCACTGAACACAATCCACAAAAAAATTCAGTAGAAATTATAACTATTTCTTGCTATGTAATTTCAGAAATTCAAATCGGAATCACTCATAAATCTATTTAGTGGCACGTCCGAGACATTCTCGAGCTGCACGCGCTTGCCCATAACTTGACCGCCCGAGAAATTCTCGTTCAACTGCAGTGTTAATTTGCGATCGTCCGACATTTCTCGGGTATAGTAATATCTTTGGAAAAAATGTTTTGCAGCATTCTGAACGGATGGCAGGAGAGTTTTCAGTTGCTTTCGTGAAGCCTTTGGCCTAAAATTTGCCTTATCCTCTCTCGCCTGGCTCACCAGCTGACAAGGTAAACAGAAATGGCGAGCGCGAAAAGGAAGAAATGTTTGTCTGATGACAAAATAAGTGACTCGCCTACATCAAAAATGAATCTCTTAATGATATTGGTAATTCTGATAGTAGTAATAATGATTTTTCGCATGATGACCTGGTATTTCTAATGAATGTGAGGAAGATATTTTGTCGGAAACAACGGGAATCTAGCACATACATTCGTGTGGAGAAAACGTAATATTGTAAATACTGAACGATCTATTATCATTCCATTTACGGATATTCTGGTGTAGGGGTTCTATTACAGTAATCCACACCCATTGCACTTAGCTAACTTTTCATCCTCACTACGCCTAAATCACTACCAAACGTCAGATATCTTCCTTTTGGGCATCTATATATGAAGTTCACAATTGTAAACCGGGATATTAAAGTTACTACCAAACAGTGAAACATCTGTACAATTTCTGTTAGTGCGAAAAGTAAGCCAATAACGAAAAAAAAAACTATCGTTGACTATCGATAGTAGGCAACTGACTATCGATGTCAGACGATAGTGGTCACTATCGATAGCACTATCGATAGTTTTCCGCCTCTACAACAGCCTAAAACATATCCATGTAGAGTTCAATGAACTGCTTTTCCATAGTATATTTTTAAACCTCAACTCACCTACATCATAATTTTATTTAAGTAGGATTTTATTTCTAATTATATCGATAAATAGAAATCCATTCGTCTTGTCAGCAACTTAAACGTAAGGAAGCAGAATTTAGAATGTATGGAATGTAGTGTCCCATCTTGATTTTGTATTTAGAATGGGTTTCAAGAACGTCCCCTCAGAAATGCCTGAATTCCTGAATTTCGGTGCAATTTCCCGAGATCATCACTTGAAGTTACATGACGTTTAAACCAAGACACTGAATCCCTACATTCTGAAATTACCTCTTTAACGCCGTATGAAATTTTCAAGGTTCACACATTAGATTCAAGGTATGTGCAAAACATGGTAGGCCACACTGGTAATCTTTTCCAAGTGTATTAACTACAGCTTTAACCATATTTCCACAATTGCCTGTAACGACAGCAGCTAGCTTTCTTTCGTAATTCCAAAGTCATTCATAACTTCAACCAGTTTCAAGCCCACATATTCTGATGTGTGTGACTCAATCAGCTCATATACCTTCGTACAGTATGTACAGACTTTAATTCCTGCTCCTTTGCAAAGTGTAGTCACCCATAAACAACTTTTCATTTGAATGTCCGCCCATATTCCCGTTGTTAATGCAACATGATCAAAGGATGTTACTTTAGTCTTAAACTTGGATACATAATCTTCACCATTTTTATCTATTAGCTCTTCAGATGTATATCTTGAAGGAACTATATAATGAGGGGCAATAACTGTCATCAGCTTCTATCCTCTTGCCTCCACAGCGCTGCAGGGTAGGTCATCTAAAGAATAATTTTCATGATGGTTTTGGTAATTTTTACATTCTTGCTCCCAGCATCAGGAATTAACATGGAATTAATATTATATAATTAGTAGATACTCATTAGTATCCTTAATGAAGTTACTAAATGAATGATATTACCAAAAAATAATTAATCCTAAACACCTTGACTAGATATCTGTTTTGAAGGAATTTACTTATAGCATTATTATATGAATATTTAAAAAAATATTACTAATACTTTTTGTAAAAACCGTAATGTCTCATAAATTTACATAATTGCTAGTATTTCTTCATCCTTTCGGAATGGGCTTCTTTACTTTCTTGTGACCAGGTGTTGCCGATCCGTTTCCTACTGTGAGATCTTGGTTTATTAATATTATTAAAAAACAATCGATACATTTATGGAAAATTCTGCGGTGAACTGAATCCAAATTTCGGTATCGATATACCGATAAACTGAAACGAAATATCGGTATTTTATTAAAACCGATATATCGTTCCCATCCCTAAACAATACGCCAAAATGCACAGACTCATTTCGATCTACCGTTTCATCGGACGAAATAATGATCATTTTATCAGCGATATTTCTTTTCAGCGACTCTTCATGTCGTAACCAGAGCTCCAGCACGTAAGTTTTTCTTAAGGTGTCCGCTGTTGGTAGATTACCAGCCCCCGCAATAAAAATGTTGTGTGTTCATTACATTATTGCAATATTGCCAATTCATTTCAATGTTATGTTCCTTTTCTCTCAAACAGAACTGACAGAAAATATCATTAAAGGACTAGGAACATCGAACATGTTTTTTGCTAGTGGCTTTACGTCGCACCAACACAGATAGGTCTTATGGCGACGATGGGATAGGAAAGGCCTAGGAGTTGGAAGGAAGCGGCCGTGGCCTTAATTAAGGTACAACCCCAGCATTTGCCTGGTGTGAAAATGGGATTCGAACCCACTATCTCCCGGATGCAAGCTCAAACATCGAACTTCTTCAGCCGAACCTTTGCCTCCAAGAATGCTTGGACAGCAGAAGAAATAAATTCACTTCTGTCAATTTTGGCCTTTAATACATTTGAAAAGCCTTTGCTGGTGAGACCTAGTGTTTACAGTGCACTATGACTTTTGGTACGGGTTAGATCAAATTTGCCGGGCTGAGTGGTTCAGACGGTTGAGGCGCTGGCCTTCTAACCCCAACTTGGCAGGTTCGATCCTGGCTCAGTCCGGTGGTATTTGAAGGTGCTCAAATACGACAGCCTCGTGTCGTTAGATTTACTGACACGTAAAAGAACTCCTGCGGGACTAAATTCCGGCACCTCGGCGTCTCCGAAGACCGTAAAAGTAGTTAGTGGGACGCAAAGCAAATAACCTTATTATTATTAGATCAAATTTGTTATTTTCACTGACCTGTCTCAGTCTCATCCTTTGCTTTGATAATATAAAAGTAACTAAGGTATGAGTGGTGCTAGTAAAGCTATTCCTATTCCAGCCGGTCCCTGTTATGAATGGTGTGAAAATGTCGCTCATAGGGTCGGTTTGTGCGTACACTTCAGTGGGCTTCGCAGACTGACATGCAATACCAGGGTCGGGCTCACTGAGGAAAGCAACGAGAAACTACCTCACTCCTCATTTCCCTAGTATGCTTCTTCGGTGACGCCTAAGCTATCTATGACTGAGGCGGAATTGTTGAGGAACCAAGCAAATTTCGCCCTGATTAGTCAACATATACATACCTACATACACTTGAAAATATTTCTGCTACCGCCATCTGCCTCTGAACAAACGCTATGTTTTTGTTATGAAGTTCACTATCTCGATTCTCGACAGTGCTTTATGCACATGCCAAGACCGACTACTTGCACATGCCTTTCTACAACTAGTCGATTGTTACGTCGCAGTACATGCACTACAAGATTAATAATAATAAAACCCACAATTCTAGCCCTTCAGGCAAGCAACCCATTGTTGAAAACATTCCAGGGATATGAGGTACGCATTTTAGGTAAAATATTATTTAAGTATGAGAATACATTCTTTATTTATTCCCCAAAATTACAATCCTTTTCATCATCATCCGGTCGATTAGATTAGCAGTTTTCCTTTTTTCTACCACTATGGGATCTAATGCGAGTCAATGCCAGTCAATGCATTGTTTCAGGTAAGAATCACTACGAGAGCAAACGCGAGTCAATGCAGAGTTTAACTTAAGCCCTAATAACTACATTCGGTGTGAGCATTTTTCAAAAAAAGTCGGAGGATATTGAACCAAGGAACACATTACAAAAAAGGAAAGTCATCTCCGTACAGGCCATGAAGGCCCTTGGAGTGGTAGAAGGTAAAGGCTTCCGCTATTCGTAACCTCCGCACTTGATGGGGTAGAGTGGTTAGCTCTACGCCCGGCCGCCTTTGCCCCCAGGAATTAACCTGGTACTCAGTTTTGGTGTAGACTGAGTGAACCTCAGGGCCATGTGCACCTCCGGAAGTGGAAATCTCGTTTCTTAAATTTTACGACATCCTGACGGGGATTCCAACCCACGTCCTTCCGGGCGAACCGAGCACGCCGTTACCGCCTCAGCCAGGCAGCCCCTAAGGAACACATTACAGAAATACTGTAATTATGTAATCGAGTTAATTTGGCTAGGATTTGAATAAAAAAAGGAAACTAGTAAAAAAACAAGCGATTTAAGGCTGTTTTTCTGGAATTGCATTTAGGCCGGAAGTGATTTTTAATTTTTTTTAATTTGATAGAACTATCCAAAACGCATAATTTCCGGGCCCTTTAGCCCTTCAACTTTCGGCACAATTGAGAAAATTGTTTAATTTTGCGTTTTTTTTGTTTGTAGTAGGCGACCCCTACCTTCTTTGCTAAGAACATTAATAGTAATACTGTAATAATAATAATAATTAATAATAATAGTTTTTATGTCCCACTAGCTACTTTTACGATTCTCGGAGACGCCGAGGTGTCTTAAGTTCGTCCCGCAGGAGTTCTTTTATGCCCCAGTAAATGTACTGACACGAGGCTGACGTATTTGAGCACCTTCAAATACAACCGATTTGAGCCAGGGTCGAACCTGCCAAACTGGGCTCAGAAGGCCAGCGCCTCAACTGTCTGAACCATTCAGCCCGATACACTACAAGATTTGGTTCGTCTTTGTCGGAAATATAAAAGCCTTTCTTCCTGAACTCACTTTCGCCTAAATAAGTCGACTTTACTTTCGGCAAAATAACCACAACCAATACAGATCACCGAACGAACAAGAACAAAACCACACGACGTGTTCACTGGCAAAGACGGGAAAAGCAAAAGGAACATAAAGAAGCAGCAAGTTCGGAAAAAACAGTCTTATCGGAAGACCGAGTACAGTCGCATTGCGCGTGATCAATAGTCTATTATTACGGTCGAATGCAAGTCTATAGCGGTGTTACGAAGTAGCCCAACTTTCGAAACTTAACAAGGATTTCGTCAAAATTTTGTTCACACCTCTTCGAAACGATATGATTTCGCGTTATTTCGTGCCTCTATTTCAGTAAATGTCATCATCATCATCATCATCATCATCCAGGTTCGGTTTTTCCCTCGGACTCGGCGAGGGATCGAACCTCTACCGCCTCAAGGGCAGTGTCCTGGAGCTTCAGACTCATGGTCGGTGGATACAACTGGGGAGAATGACCAGTACCTCGCCCAGGCGGCCTCACCTGCTATGCTGAACAGGGGCCTTGCGGGGGATGGGAAGATTGGAAGGGATAGACAAGGAAGAGGGAAGGAAGCGGCCGTGGCCTTATGTTAGGTACCATCCCGGCATTCGCCTGGGGGAGAAGTGGGGAAACCACGGAAAACCACTTCCAGGATGGCTGAGGTGGGAATAGAACCCACCTCTACTCAGTTGACCTCCCGAGGCTGAGTGGACCCCGTTCCAGCCCTCGTACCACTTTTCAAATTTCGTGGCAGAGCCGGGAATCGAACCCGGACCTCCGGGGGTGGCAGCTAATCACGCTAACCACTACACCACAGAGGCGGACCCCTTCAGTAAATGTAATGCAGTTAATCAGCGACCAGAAATACATCAACTGATTCAATTTCGGCTAATTTAGCAAATATACGCCCTTGCTGGCGAGTTGTAGTGTTGACAGTGCACTATGTCTCCTGGTATGGGCTATATCAAAATTGTTACTTTCATCGACCTGTCTCAGTCTCATCCTTGGCTTTGACAATATGAAAGTGAGGTATGAGTGATGCTAGTAATACCATTCCTTATGCAGCCAGTCCCTGTAATGAATGGTGTGAAAATATCGCTCATAGGGTTGGTTGGTGCATGCATTTCAGTGGGCTTGGCAGACTGATATGTAATAGCAACGGCTGGCTCGGTGAGGAAAGCAACGGGAAACTACCTAACTCCTCATTTCCCTAGTACGCCTCTTCAGTGACGCCTAGGCTATTTTTGACAGCTGTTGGCGAAGCTGCAGAGGATCAAACCAGCCTTCCGGCTGAATACCCTACATACAACATACACGTCTCGTGAAAGTCAGGATCTCTTATTATGTATTAGCATTTACTTGGGTCTACGATTGGGAAGGAGACTGTTGTTGTAGCCGACAAGTCATGTATCATTCTGAACATCACCATGACTTACTCTATCAGTCTCTTCACTATGTTTCATCTGTCTCCTGGCAGAGGCCAGCACAAAATTTAGCTTCCACTGAAGTCTCAATCTCATTAATGGCTGTGGAAGTATAGAAGCTGCTGCGGTAGACTTGTTCGCCTGACAAGTGAGTGTTATGGATGGTGCAAGCTCTGGCCCAGCGAGGAAAGCAACGACAAACTACCTCATTCATCATGCCCTTACGTCTCATTTTGCCGCTGCTTTTGGATTTTGCGGTTTCCGTATAACCACATAACTTTTTTTTGCTAGTTGCTTTACGTCGCACCGACACAGATAGGTCTTATGGCGACGATGGGACGGGAAATGGCAGGAGTGGGAAGGAAGCGGCCGTGGCCTTAATTAAGGTACAGCCCCAGCATTTGCCTGGTGTGAAAATGGGGAAACCACGGAAAACCATTTTCAGGGCTGCCGATAGTGGGGTTCGAACCTACTATCTCCCGAATTCTGGATACTGGCCGCAATTAAGCGACTGCAGCTATCGAGCTCGTTCCACATAACATTTGGTGGTACAGAAAAAAGTATAAACTTGTGTGCTCGCTCCAAGGTAGTGCAGCTCTATTCGGGCACATCCCCAATGCAGGTGAGCTGCAGGTATAATTTTAACCATATACCAGCCCTTCTTGCAATATCGGGAATCCAACGGGCTAGAAAGAGGACTACAGAGTGGCTATTGGACCGCCATATTTGAATCTACTTGAACGCCGCGTCCGCCATATTTTAAGTGATCATAACACGTGCGTGAGGTGATGAAGCAAGTACACAGGCTGCGGGAATAAATACGTTTCAGTTTTCTTAATTAGGAAAGCACTCAAAGATGCATAATGTCTTTTTAAAGTACATTCAAAATACAAGATAGGCCTATAGACTTCATACATATTGTATAACGAAGGAAAATTAACACATTTCCAGTAATTGCCAAAGAATTTAGCTCCAACTACAGAGAATAAAAATTTATAACAGAAAACATTGAGCAAAATAATATAGCAAACATAGATAATAATTCTTGGTCTCTTCCCAGTTACCTGGATTCAGCAATTTATATGGATTCATCCCAAATTTACGGTCAGATGCCCTTCCTGACGCCAACCTTATGTGGAGTTATGTATTCACTATTGCCTGTGTCTGTGGTGGTTTGTAATATATTCTGTTGTGTGTAGGCTAGATGAAGACGGTTATCCAGCCCTCGATCCAGTGGAATTAACTATCGGCTACCCAGTTAAAATACTCGACTCGGTCGAATCCGGGGTCCTCTGAACCGAAGTCCAGCACGCTGATCATTCAGCTCTAATAAATAATAATAATAATAATAATAATAATAATAATAATAATAATAATAATAATAATAATAATAAAATAATAATCATGCCGGGCTGAGTGGCTCAGACGGTTGAGGCATTGGCCTTCTGGCTCCAACTTGGCAGGTTCGATCCTGCCTCATTGCGGTAATATTTGAAGGTAGTCAGATCCGTCAGCCTCGTGTCGGTAGATTTACTGGCACGTAAAACAAATCTTGCGGGACAACATTCCGCTACCTCACCGTCAAGGGCGCCCATGCTCGGGACAAGGGGGAGGGGGGAAGAAGCGGAAGAAGTATATGGATGGCGCTTGAACTAATGGCGTTGCTATTTTGCCGTGGTACGACCCGGAGCGCTGTAGGCAGTCACGTTAGCTACTCTATAGTCCTCTTTCTAGCTCGTTGCGGGAATCCAACCTGGGCCATTGGGGTGGAGTTATAAGTGCTATGGAGGCGGACACATTTCATGGTGCTATCTGAGTATCCGGGCTGATGACCTAACATACATCCAACATTCCCTAGTTGACCCTTACTCTCTTCCAGTCCTGACTTTTTTAGGACTGTGCAGTTTCAAGAATCTTATTTTTTGACACCTGCTATGGCTCGCCCCTTTCTTTTCTAGACGTCTTCCCCGTCTCCGAAGGACCGAACATCTTATATTATTTTTATCCTGTGATTGCAATGAATTTATTATGTTGTGGAGTTGTGATCTCATTTTTTCTTGAATTTGAAATGAAAAAAACTCCAGAAAACTATTTCAAGGATTCCAGAGGGCTGGATTTTAACTAAATTTTCTTCTCAGTTCTCTAAATATACAGTCGCTTTCAAATGAATGAGCCCATGGTATAATATCCTTGCAGGTACACTTTTATCAGAAAAACTTGAATCAATAGATCTGTTTGTTGTGGATATCCCCAGCATTTGTATCTACATGGGAGGCGAATTCTATTTTGATAATAAATGAAATTCATTCTGATAAAATATTCTTTTCTTCCTTTTTTTTCTTGACCACCGTGCTAATGACTGATCAGCTCAGATCTAAGGCTTAAATGTGGTCAAGGTTGCATTGGAAAATCGTATGAGTGATGAGTTGTAAGGATATTAGGTTGGAGCACACAGCCAACACTATTTACAACATCAGAATGCAAAGTTTTGTCACTGAGCGAGCTGGCTACTTGGTACGCGTCGTACAGCTGTGGGTTCTTTTTTTTTTTTCTTTACAAGTTGCTTTACGTCACACCGACTCAGATAGGTCTTATGGCGACGATGGGAGAGGAAATGGCTAGGACTGGGAACGAAGCGCCGTGGCCTTAATTAAGGTACAGCCCCAGCATTTGCC
Organism: Anabrus simplex; assembly: GCF_040414725.1. NCBI lineage: Eukaryota > Metazoa > Arthropoda > Insecta > Orthoptera > Tettigoniidae > Anabrus > Anabrus simplex. The sequence goes on from NC_090265.1 coordinate 332,544,355, forward strand.
TGGTGTGAAAATGGGGAACCACGGAAAACTATCTTTAGGGGTGTTAGCAGTGGGGTTCGAACCCGCTATCCCCCGAATACTGGATACTGGCCGCACTTAACCGACTGCAGCTATCAGGCTCGGTAGCTGTGGGTTCGAACTCATCCTGAAGATGATTTGTAAATGCTAAGGATGTACCTTTCCCTTTCAAACGTCACCAAACTGTGTGTTGAAATGGCGTGTGGCCTCCGGAGAGGCCTGGTCGAGGGCTTTTGATTTGACTCCCGTGAGCGACCTGCGCGTCGTACACCCAGTCTTCGTGCTAGGGGAATTAACCAATTATGGTTAAAATTCCCAACCCTACCGGGAATCGAACTCGGGACCCCTGTGACCAGAGGCCAGCACGCTAACCATTTAGCTATGTGTGTGTTAATAAGCACGAAAAGAATGATTTATCTCAGATGTGAAGGATTCCAATATATTATTTTAGTTAGCAATTCTACTGGGCGAGTTGGCCGTGCGGTTAGGGGCGCGCAGCTGTGAGCTTACATCCGTGAGATAGTGGGTTCGAGTCCCACTGTTAGCAGCCCTGAAGATGGTTTTCCGCGGTGTCCCGTTTTCACACCAGGCAAATGCTAGGACTGTACCTTAATAAGACCACGGCCGCTTCCTTCCCACTCCTAGGCCTTTCTTATCCCATCGTCGCCATAAGACATCTATTTGTGTCGGAGCGACGTAAAACAAATTGTAAAAAAAAAAAAAAAATTCTCACAAGAGCTTTTAATCTGTTCCAGATTCTCGGTTCCCCGCAGTATCATCCGACGTCCGTCTAAAATCCAATGACAGTTTCAATGACCTGAAACTACGAGAAGTAGACGGGAGTTTCTTTTTACGGCAACTGCATGAAGTCAACGGCATTAATGAAATTTTACACCACTGAAGAAACGAAGTGACGTTGCGACAGACTGAAAGGGAGCAAGGCGCTAAGTGAAATTGCAGTCAAGTTAATGAGAAAGTATCAAGTCAGGCGTCAGGAAGTTGGCAAGTTGCGTTCTCTGTTCACGCAGCCAAACAGGCAGAGCGTAGTCAACAATGTTAAGATCTGCAGGGACTGCGCTGAGTAAAAGTACTACAGTCTACGATAAATTGTCATTTTATGCATCACCGACAGATAGATGTAAACGAATATTTGTAAGTATTCAAAGAGACAGCTAAATAGGCAGCAAAATAAAGGTTAAAAGAAGACAATGAAGACAATGAAGAGGGAAATATTGAATTTCGCGTTCCAATATCAGATGAAACATTTACACGACGGTTAGGGAGTAAACAAAGTGGAAATGATGTTAGACAGAATGGGAATGGGACACTGCTACAATAGAGAGATTTAAAATCAAGAAATGATGCTAGGTAAGCCGATTACTGCAAGACTGAGAGATAGTGAGAAACAGATGATCATGTCAGAATGTAAGACCGAAAGAACAGACAAAATGCTGCGAAATTATCAACATTAGCTATAAAAGAGAAAGAAAGGCAAACAGAGACGAGATGTGGTGTGGTGGTTAATGAGTATGTACAAGCATAAGGATCAGAAAGAGAAAAGGTTACGAGAATCGTAGTTTATGTGGAGAAACAATTAAAAGAGGCACGTCTGTTAAGGGTCTGTAGGGAGACAGAATCACTTAGAGTGAAGTAAGTTGATAGTGAATCTAAAGTTGAAACAGGAAGAAAGCTAGTTGCTTTACGTCGCACCGACACAGATAGGTCTTATGGCGACGATGGGACAGGAAAGGGCTAGGCGTGGAAAGGAAGCGACCGTGGCCTTAATTAAGGAACAGCCCCAGCATTTGCCTGGTGTAAAAATGGGAAACCACGGAAAACCATTTTCAGGGCTGCCAACAGTGGGGCTCGAACCTACTATCTCCCAAATACTGGATACTGGCCGCACCTAAGCGACTGCAGCTATCGAGTTCGGTACAGGAAGAAAGAAAGAGCTCCACAACATTGTCAATTATCATACAAAGAGTGTATCCCAACAGGCAAGACAAACTAACTTTTCATATTAAATATATGTGGTCCCCAAAAAAAAGCCGGCCCCGTGGTGTAGGGGTAGCGTGCCTGCCTCTTACCCGGAGGCCCCGGGTTCGATTCCCGGCCACGTCAGGGAGTTTTACCTGGACCTGAGGACTGGTTCGAGGTCCACTCAGCCTACGTGATTAGAATTGAGGAGCTATCTGACGCTGAGATAGCGGCTCCGGTCTAGAAAGCCAAGAATAACGGCCGAGAGGATTCGTCGTGCTGACCACACGACACCTCGTAATTTGCAGCCCTTCGGGCTGAACAGCGGTCGCTTGGTAGGCCAAGGCTCTTCAAGAGCTGTAGTGCCATGGGGTTTGGTTTGTTTTTTTGGTCCCAAAAAAAAATGTTATGAGCACTAACTTAAATAATAAAGGGAATATAATTATAATACTCTTTTAACTTCTGGGGCTTAAAAATTCTGATACCGTGCGAGTTGGCCGTGCGGTTAGGGGCGCGCGGCTGTGAGCTTGCATCTGGGAGACAGTGGGTTCGAATCACACTGTCGGCAGCCCTGAATATGATTTTCCATGGTTTCCCATTTTCACACCAGGCAAATGCTGGGGCTGTACCTTAATTAAGGCCACGGCCGCTCCTTTCCAACTCCTATGCCTTTCCTATCCCATCGTCGCCATAAGATCTATCTGTGTCGGTGCAACGTAAAGCCAATAGCAAAATAATAATAATAATAATAATAATAATAATAATAATAATAATAATAATAATAATAATAAATTCTGATGACATGTAGGCTAAAGTGGTTATACATCTAGCTGTTAGTGATTCATAAAATGCCAATTTATCGTAGATTGTAGTCTTTTTACTCAGCCTAGTCCCTGCAGATCTTAAGATTGTTAGCTACGCTGTGCCTCTTTGGCTGCACGAACAGAGGAACTCAACATGTCAACCTCCCGACGCCTGATTTGATACTTTCTAATTAACTTAACTGCAATTTCACTGTAACACTATAATGTATAGTGTAGTAATAGGTAAAAATTATTGTGATGAGGATTATTATAAAATGCATGTAACAAAATAATTTGTGTTACAGCATTCCACAGTTTCTGGCGATCCGAAACTAGGGCAAGGGCATTTCTATGCTATTCTAGATGTAGGAGATCTTGCTGGGCCTACTGATGCATGATTAGCAGGCAATTTCCAAGTTCTGAAACTGAAGCTAAGGAACCGGAAAACTAAGGTGGTTTGTTTGGATGGTCATTTCATGTCATAGATGGAATGCAATAGTTCTGAGAATAATAAATAACCGATTATAGGATCACTATCAGTATGTTCCTGCCTAACATAAGCCTAAATTGGAAGAATTATCCGCAGGAGGCTCATTTTATGTAAATCGCAGTCAAATATTCTTAATTTAATTTTAAGGGCGTTAAAATCACATAAAAATTCGATAAGAGAACGGTCATTATGTTGTGCAGAGTGGAACTGACTCATATGTGGTGCACTATTTTTCTACTGGCCGAAGTCTGTCTGTGACGTTCACATTGGTCTCATTGGAATTTTTGGTTGAAATATCCGAAAAATCATAGCAGAAATGATTATTACTTTCGTAGTATTTTGCTCATTAAAGTTAAATTAACAAGAGGTAGTATTAACATAAAATATGCACAAGAATTTAAACTATGTGGCGGCAGACATTCTTTTAATATATCATCGCATTGTTGACGGGGCACCACTCACTCGGACCCGGTTGCTCGACAGGAGGAATCTAGACTCTGTGTGCATCGTATGGTGAAAATCGTCTGCAGAAGAGAAGGGTATCGATCAGCAGATGATCTGGTCGTTAACATGGGACGCCACGTGATCTTCGTTATCGACTTTGTGTAAGCCTGAATTACTTTGTTATGAAATCAAGCATAACAATGTTAATTCTTTACGTCCCACTAACTACTTTTACGGTCTCTGGAGACGCCGAGGTGCTGGAATTTAGTCCCGCAGGAGTTCTTTAACATGCAAGTAAATCTGCCGACACAACGCTGACGTATTTCGGCGCCTTCAGAAATCAAGCTTCAAATACGAGGGTCAAGTCATAAGACATGGCAACTATTTTTTCACTCGCGAACAGGAGACAACACGGAAAATATAAGATATGCATTTGGAAATATAGGGCATGTACTTACGCACAGTGCCTGAAGATAAATTCTGACTGCAGGAGATTCTCGTAGGAAAGTGACAGAACACAAGCCATTGGTAAACATTGTTATATTATGGTATAGACAGAAAATGCACAGGGCTACGGACAAAGGACAGACCTCCACTGGTTACACACCTTCGAAATAATCACCCAAGGTTTCCACTGTGCGTTGCCAGCGGTGGGGCAGGCGCTGAATACCATTCGCTGCATGTGTATCGCTAACGTGTGACACCTCTCTCCGAAATGCTGGTTCGATGTCCTCTTTGTTAACAAATCGTTGCCCACCTAATGGCTTCTTGACTTTGGGGATTAGATCATAGTCATATGGGCTCAGATGAGGCGAATAAGCCGGGTGTGAAAGAACCTCCCATCCCCACCGTTGTAAGCGACGCTGAACGATGGCTGCTGTGTGAGCTGTCGTGTTATCGTGTAGGATTATGACGTTGACCAAAAGATCTGGACGTTTGGTTCGCATTGCACAGCGCAATTGTTACAGTAAAAATGAATTGTAATAAACTGCATTGACAGTGTGCCCCTCACGCACTGGATGACACACAAGAACACCTTGAACATCGTATGCCACGATTACCATAACCTTATTGTTCAATAGGGCATGGCATGCACACCTAATGCTTCCCGCAGCTCTGCATGGCATTGGCGTGCATTTCTGCCGCGGAGAACTGTTATTTTAATATACCGTCGTTGCTCCTGCTTGTTGACTTCAATTTTGTGACGCTCTCACTCACACACTAAACTTGGGGGCATGCTTGGACCCAGACTGTTGTTTACATACACCATCTAGTGGCATCATACGCAAGTACATACCGTACGTTTCCAAATGCATATCTTAGATTTTCCGTGTTGTCTCTTGTTCGCGAGAAAAAAAATGTTACCATGACTTATGACTCGATCTACGTATAATGAATGTAACAGCGGGTGAGAAGATAAATCTGAACTGTGTGATTGTATATTGTCGTTGCGCCTGCGAAACCGGTAATACAGGGTGAGAAAAATAAAAATTGCCAGGAAAATATGTATAATATTCTTGTTAATGAACAGGGGAACTGCCCATCCCAGGAAATGCTGGAAACCATTATTTCGATGCACCAATCTGTTGCTGTCACATGTTTGCGCATGTCCCCTGCGTACGTCGCTGTATCATTACGTATGAGTGAGTGAGTGAGGGAAGCAGACGTGTTGAGTGACCAGTTGAATGCAACATAAAATGGTGTTAACGATAAAAGAGCGCATGTTCATTGTTGAGTGTTATACGAAGCACATGATACGTGTAAAACCTGTGCGGAATTCTTTGTGCAAGAGTTTTAAAAACGGAAGTGTTTTGTCAAAACCTCCAGCAAAGTCTGCAATACAAAACTTAGCGGCAAAGTGGCAAGAAACGGGCTCTGTAGCGAATAAAATCTGTAACAATCCGAAAAAGAGTTCGAACGCCCGAAAACATTGCTCGAGTGAAGGAAAGCCCCGAATGAAGTCCGACGAAATCTCAAGGCCGTTTATCTGTGCAACTGAGAATTATGAGATCGTCGTGTCGAAACATTATCAAAAGAGACTTGCATCTGTATCCTTACAAATTTACTGTTGTGTATGCGTTAAAGGGTCCAGACAAACTTTCGCGTGTTGAGTTCTGTCGGTGGTTTCTGAGTTAAATCGAGTCAGGATTTTTGGATGCTCAGTTTTTATTTCTTCAGATTAGGCCATTTCCAGCATCTTCTGTGATGCTTATTAACAAGGGTCAATCCCGCGCGAGATCTACTGTAGATATTTTCTGGGCCAGGTTTATTTTCCCCACCCGATGTTTTCGGGAAAATACTGACTCGCAGCACATATATTATGAAGAGCGAGAATTTCTTGACAATTGACGCAGGATATTGAACCTTAGATGAGAAAACATTACCAGCCAAACTTCTAGGCTAAAACATTTCACAAAGCGATTTTTGGAGAGGCAACGACGATATGTTACTAATCAGTTCTAGGTCGGTGATTTAAAAAAGTCCGTGTGTTGTTCAGAGATAACAAGGCGAGTGTGAAATCTTATAGATCAAAATCGAATTTGGTTGATTGGATAAAATTGGATTCCACAGAATTTATTGTTTGTAATTGTATTTGGTACGAAATATATGTGGTGTGTATCAAAGTCGTGGTTTTGAGTTTCAGGGAATATCATTGATGATGGAAGACAAAGAGGGTTTCTGTGGAATAAACCTCAGCATCAAGCTGGATGGGATCTCTCAGGATTTGGAGGATGTATTGGAGCTCGTAGTCCAGCGAGGGCGGCCGAGATGAACCTGCCAGCGTCAACAGAGTATCAATTCTGCCTTTCTCACTTTTTATTTCTCTTCATTATGTTTTACATTGCCTAGGTATGTTTTCATCAATATTATTGTAATGATTAGTTGCGACTTGAGGGGTAACTGTATGATCATCTTCATTGTATCAAGGAAAGGTATACAGATGTATGCAGGGTCTTTTAAAACCAATGCTTTTCATATTTCAGATTACAGTAAATGTAAAGGGCGACGCTAATTCTCAAGAGGAAATGACGTGATGTTTGTTCTGGTTAGCGATCGTCATAATGTCAGAATTAAGTAAGATAATTTATAATCCAAATATTCTATAATCCGTGTAATTTAGTTGTTTGTTTAGCAAGATGTTCAGCTGGCCTTTAAATATGGCCAGAAATATGTATGTGATCCTGGCAGAGTCATCACAAATATATGTACTTACAGTGAAACTACTGTGACTGGGATAGTTATAAGATATACCGTGGTTCAAATCGAGAAATTTGATCTTCTATGAGAGAATACAGGAAGCCTATGTTGCCATGATGTGATGTTGCGATATTGCACACGCATATTATGGGAACATGTGCGCAGTGAAAGGTGAATAGAGTCGTCGATAACGAATTAAAGGGATGAAATATATGTGTGAGTTGAGTGATAAGATATCCTTGATATTGTGATATGCTCCTCATGAAGACTATTATGAGGATATGGTAATATCGCATTATTGCGATGGTATTCCGCGCGTTGATGCCGCGAGGTTGATGTATGTTAATTCCACATCACGTGGATATGCAAGATAGGAGTCTGCGATATGAGATTACTACAGTTGACTATCTATAGTAGATTTACGATATTGTAGGCCGATTATATTTACTGGATCTTCGATACGAATCACTTGAAATGTATATGTCATCTCTTACTACGATTACATTTGATTAAGTATGATACAATTGGAGTTGCACTTTCATTTCTTAGTAGTATTCACGGTAGATTTGACTGTATATTTATACCTGGAGTTAGAGGAGAGCCTGGAGCCTACCTGCGTGTCCATCTTGTTATATGGCGATGAGATTTGTTTATGCGGTAGTTTCAATTTCTTTTAGGTGGATTGTTTTTGTGTGTACTTCCGTCCGTGCATGATACAGGTACACGAGATGAAATGCGAGGAGATTGTTTTTATTTTAGGTTCCTCAGCGTTATAAATACTTTCGTTGGCCGTTATTTTCCTCTTAAGTTGCGAATTGAATGTTAAACGTATTTCTGAGCCTGATTCATTTATTTAAAAAAGAAGTAATATATTTTATTCAAAAACGGCATCAGCTAGTTGGCAAGAACTCGAACTATTGAATGTTACCGGCTTTCATACATAACACCGTCACAGTCATCTCTTGCACAATCCTTGACACGCCATTTCATTTCTCCTTTAGCACGCGAATAGTGCTGTGTCAGAATAACTTCACACACCGTGCCGAATTTTAAGACCATGTGAGTTCCAGGAGTCTTGCGACTCATATTAATTAGTCACATATTGATGTTCTTAGAGAAAATTCTGAGCCACCGCACATCAAGAAAGACAATCAACACGGCTCCTCGAGATGTATACCCATTAAAAGTACGAAACTGAAGAATTTGCAACTATCAAAAATTGATCTGTTTCTTGTTAATTTAAAATCTGGTGTCCCTGTTCTGCGCCGTGTGCCTAGAGGTGCTCGCTCAACTGTAGCCGTCGCCGTGTGTAAAGCTGTTCGCCGTGTGGTGGATACCAACGATACTAGTGCCTGGACTGACCATCATCCTTTTCGTGTTTCTGCTCTCCGTGTTCCTCAGAAATCAGATAAAGTAACCAACCTTACGTCGTGGATTAAACTCAGAGTTCGGTTTTGGAATGAGGTCCACCGTGATGCCATACCCTGCCCTTTACACGATCGGAAGTCCCACTCTTCTTTCAGTTCAGTCAATGTCAAGAGCGTGGTGAACAAACTTGCTGACGGTAACGTTCGTGGAGCAGTTCGGTTGCTTATTTCTGATGACACTGTCACCACGCCTGAAGCATCTGTGTTGGAAGTCCTTCGTGAGAAACATCCTGTCCCCTTAGGTCCAGTCGTTCTTCCGGATACTCAGAATAAATTTTTGTTCCTGGAGTGACGACCACAGAACTTTTTAATAACATCTCCTCTTTTCCTTCTGGATCTGCCAGTGGACTGGATGGCCTTCGTCCGTTGCTCCTGAAAGACCTGCTCCAATGCCAAGAGCATGATTCTAAGGAGCAACTCTTAAGATCTTTTCGTGATTTACTTGAACTCATCGTTTTTGGCAGAGTCCCTTTGGAGGTTCGCCCACTATTTTTGGGTGCTTCACTCACTGCTTTGAAGGAGAAATGTGGTGACATTCGCCCTATTGCTGTCGGTATAGTTTGGCGTCGACTGGCTGCGAAAATCGTATGCTACAGAATCCGTACACTAAATATGGACTTCTTATCTCCCCACCAACTTAGAGTGTGTGTTCCCAATGGAGCTGAAGCTGCTGTCCATGCCGCGCGTATCCTTTACTCGTCTCTTCATCAGTGCCCGAAAGCTTTCGTTAAATTAGACTTTCGTAATGCTTTCAACGAGTTGCATCGTGATGCTATGTTGTTGGCAGTGAAGAACGAGGTTCCTTCCATCTATCCGCATGTCTATCGGTGCTGCTCTCAGCCCAGTGACCTTTCCCTTGGTGGAGAAATTATACTTTCTCAATGTGGAGTTCAACAAGGTGATATACTCGGTCCTGCTCTTTTAGCAGTTACTCTTCAGTCGACTGTTAACTCTTAATTCCGAGTTAAACATTTGGTATTTGGACGACGGTACCATTGATGATGAACCTGACTTCGTCCTTTCATCGCCGGGTAACATTCGCACACAAGCTTCAAACACTGTTCTACATCTTAATTTTTCTAAGTGCGAAGTGGGTTTTCTTGGCGTTCATCGGGAACAGGATGAGATACTGTACGAGAAGTTTAATGCTTCTCTCCTTGGAATTCGTCTCTTAACAACATCCAATACTTGTCTACTTGTTGCAGCGCTATCACCTGAAACTCTGTACAGGATATTGGCTGAAAAGACGACTTAACTTCAGTTGTTTACTTCACGTCTTTCCATGGTTTCGGTACATTCAGCCTCCTTTTTTGCTCCGCGCTTCGTTTTCCATCCCGCGATTGATGTACTTCCGCACTGTTCTCCGTTTTGGCGTGAGGCCCCACTGTTGGATGAATTCGATTTTGTGATAAAAACTGGCCTAGAAACCATCCTCAACTGCCCCCTGAGTGGCAATGCCTGGTTACAGGCTTCTCTTCCTGTTGGTTCTGGTGGTCACGGCATTCGTCGTGCTGTGGATTTGACGATTCCGTCGATATTAGCGTCTTTCCACGGCTTTCTTCGTCTTGTCGAGGCTCTCCTACCTGGTGGATGCTTGGACGCTGATGCTGCCGTACAATAGAGCACATTTTGGTCGTAAAGCTGAGTCGGCGTACTTCCCCCTGATACTAGCGAAATAAGTATTCAAGCTGCTTGGGATGTTCCCCTTATCACTGATCTCCACTCGCTTCTGCAGCAGCCAACTAGTAGTCTTCAATACAAAGCCCGTCTCCTCGCTGCTACTTCTCCTGAACCTGATGCACGGCTCCAAGCATTACCTTCGCCTTCTCTTGGTATTCATCTTTCCAATGAGAGTTTCCGTATCGCTGTGTGTTTACTTTTGAGAGCAGACGTCTTGCGAGCCTCACCGATGCTCAGCTTGTCGTGCATATGTTGATAAACGTGGTCTCCATGGCCTTTCCTGTTTGAAAAGTAAAGGCAGACACATACGCCACTCCACTATAAACGATGCCATCTTGCGGGCTCTGATTTCAGCGGAAGTTCCTTCCATACGAGATCCCATTGGCTGCTGCCAATCAGACGGTAAAAGGCCAGACGGAATTACACTTGTGCCATTGAAAAGGGGTGGGATTTTACCTGTGCTAACACATTCGCCCAGTCCAATCTTCCCCTTTTGTCATTGAGTGTTGGAGGTGCAGCCGCAAATAGGGAAAATGCTAAAAGAAGAAAATACAGCGATTTGTTGCACAAATTCTTCTTCTTGCCAGTAGCCATTGAATCGAATGGTACCTGGGGGGTAATTAATGAAGGCCTCAATTTTATCAACGAACTACTCGAATTTTCGGCGATAAGCGATCAACTGCTTATTATTCAGCGCATCAGCATAGCTCTAATGCATGGTAACGTCACATCTATTCTAGGGACACTATCACCTGGTAAAGAGCTGGATGATTTTTTTCTTCTTTAATGCATGACTTTGTATTTTATGGATATTCAGGATACGTTAGATTACTAGTTTAATCATTCTTTGCACATTGTGCGCATTAAACCTTAAAGTATATTATATTATTTTTACTTAATCTACAGCAAAAAATGCCAAACAAAATTTATTGGAATAAATCAAAATAGCTGCAATATATACCCACACCTCCACCCCCATTGCTCTCTTCTTCGACTGGCTGGGTAGCCTAGTTGGTTTGCTTAAAACGAGAGAGCAATGTTACTAGATTCACAAGCATGTTAAAGAATGTATTTTCAGGACAAAATTCCGGCACTCTGGAATTTTTAAAACTTATAGCAGTTAAACTCTATACTAATATTAGAGAGAGAGAGAGAGAGAGAGATATGAATATACCGAGCGAGTTGGCCGTGCGGTTACCGGCACGCAGCTGTGAGCTTGTAATATGGAGATAGTGGGTTTGAACCCCACTGTCGGCAGCCCTGAAGATCGTTTTCCGTAGTTTCCCATTTTCACACCAGACAAATGTTGGGCTGTACCTTAATTAAGGCCACGGTCGCTTCCTTTTCCTGGTGTGAAAATAGAAAACCACGGAAAACTATCTTCAGGGCTGCCGACATTGGGGTCCGAGACCAATCCCTCCCAAATGCAAGCTGACAGCTACGTGACCCAAGCCGCGCGGCCACTTTCTCAGTCCCTGTTTTTAGGACGCTTCCCTGTATGGGAGTGAAGGTTGGGTGTAACAGACATAAGACCAGTGGGAATGATTGCTGGTACAAACAAGAGGGGATAATAACAGGAAAGCATTCGTAATGAAGAGAAGAAGGCAAGTGTATATCAAGAGATAGATCTTTTAGGAATCCAGATAGAAGAAACTACTATATATTGCTCCATACAATCTCCCAATCCAAGCTCCCAACCAGTGAGCTGAGATTTGAGGAAGTAGTGATGCAGCAGTATCATAAACACAAATTAGAGTTTTTAACATTATTAATAAAAGTGCGTTGAAAGATGAATAAGGTGGGAAGTGAGTTAATTGGCAGGGTGTTTAGCGGCCGATTTACGACGGTAAGCAGGCGAGGGAACGGCACGGCACCGCACCACCCCTGTGCTGGCAAGGCGTCTGGAATGGAGCGTGAAGATGTATTGGAAAGCATTGGGGCCTTGCCAACTGCTTGATAGATGTCACCACCTTCGCGACACGGATTAATACACGCGTTGGAGTACAGCACTAACAAAATTGCTTTAACCTTACGACTTCCTCCTCGAGTTTTTAAGTGTTATAACGACCTACAGCGACGTTTCGTGGAAATATCACAATATATCTGGATGAGAACAGGTAATGGAGGACACAGAAGGAGCAAACCCGTGAATTTCAGACACTTGTTCCACACTGCACATATCTGAAAGATGACTAAAACAAGACAGACAATACAACAAAACAAACAAGACAGCCTGAAAGAGACACGTAGATAACCGAATATAGGTCTTTCTCACCTAAAATTCTTTTGTTGATTTCCTTTCCAAAAATAAGCTTTTGAGATGGAACAATATCTGAGAAATAGTAAATACACTTAAAAAAAAATTTCTGCCATGCGTGTTCCGGAAAGATACCAGCATGGTGTGTTTACTGAGCAAATGTTTCCGTTATGTGACACGATATAGTGATAAAACTAAAACATGTTACATGGCTCTTAACTAATTATTTGGGGGAGGAAATACCAAATGGGGAATGCCATATGAGAAAGAATCAAAATTCTACAGCAGAGTGCTGGTAAGACACGAACTATGAGGGGACTAGGTTGATAAGTTAAAGCTACACAGAGAGCATCTTGCATTATTTACCCAAGATTCTGCACTCATTAATAGGAAAACATCAAGACTGTGCCATATTTTAAGACGAGATACAGTGTTTTCAATTGTACTCCTACTTGTAGGATACATAGGCTCTATACGAATTGCTACAGACATCATTAGAATCCATCACCCCAGGAGTTCATAAATTTTGAAGAGAATGCAAGGAGTGTGGTGACAACGGAAATCCCCACTGTGCCTGTAATTGTTTTAATTTACTTCCTCACTCTCTCATGTCCTCGAGAAATCGGAATCTTCAATCAGGTGGCTGATGATCTCAGAGCTGATTCCCCTTAAACTCTATCACTCAGGGCTATTTATTTACTGGAGTCAGAAGCAATACAAATTTGAACACGGCATAACTGTGTAAAATAATGGAACATGCCTTAGAATTGAGTAATTCCACCTCTAAGGGAAGAAAATTAAAAAAATTTCGCCCAGAATCCGGCAACAGCAATGGCTTTTTTTTTTTTTGCTACTTGCTTTACGTCGCACCGACACAGATAGGTCTTATGGCGACGATGGGACAGGAAAGGCCTAGGAGTGGGAAGGAAGCGGCCGTGGACTTAATTAAGGTACAGCCCCAACATTTGCCTGGTGTGAAAATGGGAAACCACGGAAAATCATTTTCAGGGCTGCCGACAGTGGGGTTCGAACCTACTATCTCCCGAATACTGGATACTGGCCGCACTTAAGCGACTGCAGCTATCGAGCTCGGTAATGGCATTTTCTTCAGCCTTCATTAATTCTCATCACTGCGTGACACAGTGGGCACTGGTATGGATGACTCAGTGTCTGTTCTTCTCCACAGTCATATTGTGATGGTTCCATGGAATAGCCCCATTTGACAAGGTTGTCCCTGAATTTACAAACATCTGATCGTAGCCTGTTCAATGATCCCCAGGTTAACCAGTCTAAAGCACAACCAGGAGGTAAACATTCAGTAGGTTTCATCCACGTTTGAAGATGGTTACATATAGCAGCCCACACTTGTTCCCTGGATCTTTGCTGAGACATAGCACAGAAGTTGAACTGGGGAAAATTTTCCTGGTTTTCAACCTAATCTTGGTGGTTAATGACCATGGAGTGGGTGTAACATATTTCTCTCGACATCTGCAGCTACTTTCCACCGTATATCAGATAGTGCAATACCTGCCAAGCAATAAACCATGTCTATAAGTGTTGGTTTCAGGAACCCAGGGATCAGTCTGATAGTATCAATTAGCTCAACATCCACTTGCTTTTCATGAGCGGAGCTATGCCATACGGGACAGAGAAACAGAATGCCATGGCGAAAGTTCTGATGACACAAGGATGGTCTCCCCAATTACCGCCAGTAAGTTTCCGAATTATGATATTTCGAGATGACATTTCCTACTTTGTATTGAGACAGTGTTTGCGATATATTAAAGATCTGTCTAGAGTGACGCCAAGGTATTTTGGCATAAAGCAGTGTTTCAACTCGGTACCCTCCCAGTTAGCTTTCAGTTTTCTATTTGCCTGTTTGTTTCGGGGGTGGAAAGCTCAGACCTGAGTTTTCTGGGGATTTGGTTACGGGTAGTTCTTACTATAATATTCATTGAAAGTTTTCAGTGCTGTTGTATGAACTTGTTCAACTTCTTCAAACAGCTTTGCTTGAGTTGCTAAAGCAAGATCATCGGCATATATAAAGCTTTTGCACATATTACGTCTTGGTTGGTCGCCAGTGTATATTTAAAAACAACAGGGGACAAGACACTTCCTTGCGGCAAGCCATTCTTTTGGATTCTACGACTTCGTCTTTCTTGAAATTCAACAAAAAACTGCGGTTGTATAATAAAGTGCCAATCATTTCCATGAAGCCATAATCGTGTGTCATGTTGCAGATCTTCTGGAGTATTATACGATGATAAATAGTATCATAGGTTGAAAAATCAATAACAGCAATTCCAGTGACATCTCTTTCAACCCCGTCATCGATGTGTTGAGTTAAATGGGCTACTTGTGTTGTGCAATTCCTTTGAGGTCTGAAGCCTAGGGGGCAAACGGTTCAAAAGAAGCCTTTCGAATACCTTATAAAGTGATACAGGTGTAAAATAAGTAGATAACTTTTGGGATTGGATGGCTTTTTTCCAGGTTTCATGACGGCAACTACTTTGGTTTTCTCTACATTCTTGGAATCTGTTCCTGTCGCAAACAGTTATTAAAGAATTCAACAAGCCATTTCATGGTTACTTGCCCAAAAATATTTATTTGTTTCATCCGTATATCATCCAGTCCAGCTGCTTTATTGTTCTTGCATTTTCGTATGGCTTCTCGCAATTCTTCCTCAGTAAATTCGCAGGAGAGTTCGTTGGTTTCTAGCTCAATTTCTCTCTGAATTTTAAATCCTGCATTGGATCTGTCCGTTTTTTCACGGAGCAGAAGCTGATGAGCAAAATCTGATTTGGAGATAAGTTTGCGTGAGTTACCTTCTGAGCAGGATTATTGTTCAGTCGGAGTAATTGTCTCCATGTCATGACTACTTTTTGTCATGTCCAAGTTTTCTTAACATTTCCGTCAAACATGTTTTCAATTTTGGTGAGTTTCGAGCCAGCATCCAATGTTTACTCACTGATGGACTTTCATCGAAGTGTTCCATATATTTCTCCAATAGTTTGGTATTATTTCTATTAAGGCCAGGAATATAATGGGTTCGGCATCCAAGTGGAATTGATTTGCGGGATGATTCCTTTACAGCAGCCACAAAATCATCATAAGATTCAGGTAATTTTGATAGTTATATTTATCAATATAGAGGGAACATCTGCAACAAAAGAGGAGTTCCTCCATGAATATCAGTGTGATGTCTTATGTAATCAGGAGACTCATAGAGATAACGACCAAAGAAGACCTAAAGTACCTGGAATGAATCTTGCGACCGAAAGACCTCATCGACGGTATGGTAGTGCAATATTTGTCAAATGTGGCTTGTCAATGATTTCAACATGACTCACAGAAGTGAATGATGTTGAGATTGTTTATTGAGTTGAACATATGTGTAGTTTCGTCAGTATATAAGCTAACTGGTATAGGTTGCTCATATCAGGAACCAAGCGATGTGCATAATAAAAATATTCTATTTGTCGTAGGTGACTTCCAATAGCCATAACAGTATTTGGGGGTATGAAGATGAACATGAAAACGATGAAGCAGTGACAGACTGGGCTGTCTCTAGTAATTTACGATTAAAAACATGACAGCGAATTACCATCATTTAAATGTGAACATTGGAAATGGGGCTATAATCAAGATTTGATAATTGTCAGGGAGGCAATCCCATACACTCAACACAGGCCTATTGTATGCCAGACTTCTTCCACTGTAGACCTAAAATTGTACCATTCAAAAGAGGTTATAACTTCAAGAAAGCAAACTGAAGCAAGTTTACCGATACACTAAATAACCTCGTGTCCAAGAAAAAGCCTTTACTCAAGGCTGATATACTGTACATGATGTATCTAGTCTCCTTCATAGCAGCCAAATCCTTTGTTAGCCAGTCGTTCCTTCAGTTTATGTTTGATCGCTTTTCCACCCGCTTAACCCGCGAGGGGTCTAACGAAACTACCACCCAACTTTCTAGAGCGTAAACAAACAATCGCATTCCCTGGCACATTTTCAAGCGAACGTGTGTCAAGTGAGTAAGTGAAATGGACTCTCATTATTTGATTGAACGCATCAACTTTGTAACTGATGGAATCCGTTTCATATTATGGGACGGACTCCAGACTCGTCTAAGTTTCCGCAGTAGAATGGGGTACACAGAATACAGGTTTGCAACATCGCACTATCGTCATCGGATGATGTTATTGGATTTACGTTTCACTAATTATTTTTCTACGCTTTCTAAAGTCGCCAATGTGCCAGAATTTTGCTCTGCAGGAGTTTTTTTACGTGCTGGTAAATCTATTGACACGAATCTGGCGTATTTCATCACCTTCAAATACCATCAGACTGAGCCGGGATCGAACCCGCTAACTTGAGCTCAGAAGACCAGTGCTATACTGTCTGAGCTACTCAGCCCGCCTGTCGTCATCACAGTTGACTCGTTACTTTACAGTTCTTAAAACGATATCACTATAAGGGAGTCTAATAGGTTTCTCTTTCCTTCCATGATCGAGTTCATGGTCTTCTATGTAAATTATCCTTCTCTATTATTTTCGCATGATCCCATAGAGAAACTTTGTTCAAGCGCGTAGCTTCATCTAATCTTAGTCTACAAGCCTTCACTACAAATATCCTCCTGCCATTGTTCCCACTTGTTTACACCTGCAATAAAAATTTGGTTGAATTTATATCCCTTCAGCCTATTAATAAGATATCCTTAATCTACAGGCATTCACTTCCATATAGTAAAAGTCACTCTTGACATTTTCGGTAGTATAAATGTAACTTAAAAGCTTTTCAGTCTGATGAACACAAGTTAAATATAAATATTACACTATAATACACTTGTAAGAAAAACACAATTAAACACGGAATAAAAATACACACAAGTAAACAAAGAATGACATATGTCGTTCTTAAAATAACAACATCATATTCCACCAAGTCACACTCAATATTTGGATATATATGTTTATTTCTGACCAAACACTCGGAGGGATTCTGTTCAAGAGAGCTAAGAAATAAAAATCGAATTCCAAATTTATAGGCACCCTGCACATATTATGTTCAAGGGGTCAACGGAAATTTTTCATATGTCTGACGCAATAATTCAGAGAATTCTTCAATTTTAAACCATAAATTTAGGAATAACGAGTCATCACTTCTAAGTGTTGGACTAGTTCGCTGAACGTAACTAGAGTTAACGAACAATGTTGATTGCAAGATGTTTCGAGGAAAGCTACTGAAGCCGTTTCAAGCGGGTTGGTATTCAGGGGCAACAAATTGACCTGGTGTCTTCCAGGAATTCATGATAGTGTATCATGTCTAATTTTACGGGTACCTTCCTCCTCGTCATCATCAGTATAATAACAATGTTATTACCTTCCGTGTGTGGGAACCGTTGTCAATAGTCCCGAGTACTTTCTGCTGTGAGTGAAAAGTATGCGGCTACCACTATACTGTTTTATTTTTTTTAATTTTTGCTAGTTGCTTTACGTTGCACCGACACAGATAGGTCTTATGGCGACGATGGGACAGGGAAGGGCTAGGAGTGGGAAGGAAGCGACCGTGGCCTTAATTAAGGTACAGCCCCAGCATTTGCCTGGTGTGAAAATGGGAAACCATGGAAAACCATTTTCAGGGCTGCCGACAGTAGGGTTCGAACCTACTAAACCCCGAATACTGGATACTGGCCGCACTTAAGCGACTGCAGCTATGGAGCTCGGTACTATATTGTCTATCAGTATGCAATCCTGTCTTTGAGAATTGAAATTAGTGCGAAAAATGAAAATGGAAAATTGAAATGAACACGTTAATGTATCTCAGGAATAAAAGTTACAAGTTACGTGCATATCAATTGTATAGAATCAGAATAGGTATTACGACGTTTCTTACGATGGGAGTTGGACTTTGACATTCATGGATCTGCTAACTCATGAGGAAGCTACATAAAACCCACGGCTAAATACCAGACTGGGGGGATTTATCCCAAGTGTATGTATGTCCCCATGGCGCAAAAGCCCCGAAGGGCCATGGCCTACAAAGCGACCGCTTCTCAGCCCGAAGGTCTGCAGATTACGAGGTGTCATGTGGTCGGCACGACGAATCACCTCGGCTGTTATTCTTGGCTTTCTAAATCGGGGCCGCCATCTCACCGTCAGATAGCTCCTCAATTGTAATTGCGTGGGCTGAGTGGACCTCGAACCAGCCCTTACTTTACTTACTTAAAAAGTATTTCAGTAAATGAAATGAAATGGCGTATGGCTTTTAGTGCCGCGAGTGTCCGAGGACAAGTTCGGCTGACCAGATGCAGGTCTTTTGATTTGACTCCCGTAGGCGACCTGCGCGTCGGGATGAGGATGAAATGATGCTGAAGACCTGGCCGACAATGGAAGCCGGAGTCTCCGAGTAAGAGACAGGCACGCTACCCCTACACCGCGGGACCGGCTTGATTGTGACAGAAAAGGAAATTGTCTCCGTTTAAGAACGAGTGGTATGCCACGATTTCCACATATTTTTTTTCTTGAAATAAAACATTCTTCCTGAAGTTGGCCCGTCAGAATTTCTGCATGTGCAATATTTTTGTCAGCTTTACCACAGTCAATCTCGTTGATTGTGAAGAAGAATTACGACGCATCCAACTTTCGTCTAACTTGAGAGGCGGCATGCCTGAAGGATGAAGATAATTAAGAAATTCCAACGGGATAATGTATTTCATGAACTTCATCGGAATCTACGTTTTCAGTCACATTTTTAAATGTACAGTAATGTAAATGTTGGTTGATGACATTAACTCTTTCTACTACATTCGCAACAACAATAAAATGAATTCTCATTTGGATGCAAAGACAATTCAAATATATCTAGTAAATTCTTTCTTTTTAAATCTGGTTTTATGAAATCCCAATAATGTCATTTTTGGCCCAGTTATCCACTGCCGTGTTTTAGAAGCTAATTATTCTAGTTGATTTTACTTTTTAGTTTTAACATTTTGATTTTGGGCCATACGATAGAATATTTTTAACTTGAATGAACAGGGGTCGGGAACAGATAATTTGATTGTCAGTTTTAATTTCTTGTCACTTATACGCACACACTCCCCAATCAATCAATACTGATCTGTAGGGCAGTCGCCCAGGTTGGAGATTCCCTATCTGTTGTTTTCCTACCCTTTTCTTAAATTATTTCAAAGAAATTAGAAATTTATTGAACACATTACAATCCCTAACTTCCCTTCCTACAAATGAATATTTGCCCCAGTTTGTCCTCTTGAATTCCAACTTTATCTTCATATTGTGATCTTTCCTACTTTTATAAACGTCACTCAAACTTATTCGTCTACTGATGACATTCCACGCCATCTCTCCGCTGAACATACCACTCGGAACATACCACTTAGTCGAGCAGCTCTTCTTCTTTCTCCCAATTCTTCCCAGCCCAAACTTTGCAACATTTTTGTAACGCTACTCTTTTGTCGGAAATCACCCAGAACAAATCGAGCTGCTTTTCTTTGGATTTTTTTCCCAGTTCTTGAATCAGGAAATCCTGGTGAGGGTCCCATACACTGGAACCATACTCTAGTTGGGGTCTTACCAGAGATTTATATGCCCTCTCCTTTACATACTTACTACAACCCCTAAACACCCTCATAACCATGTGCAGCGATCTGTACCCTTTATTTACAATCCCTTTTATGTGATTACGCCAGTGAAGATCTTTCCTTATATTAACACCTAGATACTTACAATGATCCCCAAAAGGAACTTTCATACCATCAACGCAGTAATTAAAACTCAGAGGACTTTTCCTATTTGTGAAACTCACAACCTGACTTTTAACCCCGTTTATCAACATACCATTGCCTGCTGTCCATCTCACAACATTATCGAGGTCACGTTGCAGTTTCTCACAATCTTTTAACTTATTTATTACTCTATACAGAATAACATCATCTGCAAAAAGCCTTACCTCTGATCCCACTTCTTTAATCATATCATTTATATATATAATTAAACATAAAGGTCCAAATATACTGCCCTCAGGAATTCCCCTCTTAATTATTACAGGGTCAGATAAAGCTTCCGAGTCTCACTGTCAGCGGGAAGAATTCTGTCTCAAAACTTTTTTTGTTGTTGCAACTAGTTTCAACTTCTCAATAAACTGAAATCATAACACGGAATTCCTGTACTTACTTTCAGTAAATTAAATTAAATGGCGTATGGCTTTTAGTGCCGGCAGTGTCCGAGGACAATTTCGGCTCGCCATATGCAGGTCTTTTGATTTGACTCCCGTAGGCGACCTGCGCGTCGGGATGAGGATGAAATGATAATGAAGACGACACATACACCCAGCCCCCGTGCCAGCGAAATTCACTAATGATGGTTAAAATTCCCGACCCTGCCGGAAATCGAACTCGGGACCCCTGTGACCAAAGGCCAACACGCTAACCATTTAACCATGGAACCGGACAACGTATTTCAGTAATAGATAGCAACAACCGGTCTCGAATATATTGTTGGCTGCCATTGACTGTTTTGGTAATATGGCGATGGGCACAAAGCTCTGAGCGAAAGCATTGCAGTATTTTTCACCATCTGTGTGTTATTCTGTGCTCGTTGGCTATCACCTACAACGAAGCTTCAACGTTCATTTCTTAGATATCGCACTCTATACGCGACAATATGCTTAGTTTGGTTTTATATCGGTAGATGATGTTAATATTGCTATATGTCACAAAACGACATATTCACCTAGCTGAATAAGAGGCATTTCATCGAAAAAGAACACAGCAGCCGAAGAATGCCTGAATCAAATCTCTACCATGAAAATACCTAGAACGAAGCATCCATGACCAAAATTTGTTAGATGTCACTCCCCAGTCTCTGCGGGAAGAATTCTATCCCATGTTTATGGATGGAGGTAGCAACATTATATACGCCAGAATGGTTGACATGATTCATTCATTTCAAAGAAAGAAGGTACTTTTCATTAACAAATCAATATGGTGGTTATCATTGCACTGTTTTTGTAACCTATATCTTGTGCTAATTTCAGCCTTCCAACCCCCCTGTGGGTGGGGGTGGTAGAATAACACCCACGGTATCCCCTGCCTGTCGTAAGAGGCGACTAAAAGGGGCCCTAGGGGCTCTGAACTTTGGAGCGTGGGTTGGCGATCACGGGGCCCTTAGCTGAGTCCTGGCAATGCTTCCACTTACTTGTGCCAGGCTCCTCACTTTCATCTATCCTATCCGACCTTTCTTGGTCAACACTTGTTCTTTTCCGACCCCGACGCTATTGGATTTGCGAGGGCTAGGGAGTCTTTCATGTTCACGCCCTTCGTGGCCCTTGTCTTCCTATGGCCGATATCTTAATTTTTCGAAGTGTCGGATCCCTTCCTTTTTTCCCCCTCTGATTAGTGTTATATAGAGGATGGTTGCCTAGTTGTACTTCCTCTTAAAACAATAATCACCACCACCACCTTTCAGCCTTCAGAATGTTCTGGTTTTCTCATTGTTGTTGTAGAGGGCGATAGAACTCAAGGATTGACATACAGTAGTTCGACCTCATGCCAATAGGTGAAGACGTGCGCGCGTCAGTACGGCGAAAATATCACAATCAGTTCAATCAAAGAAACGTACTTTTCTATAAAATTTACACATTTCGCTGTTGATAGAGGTTCATTATTATTATTATTATTATTATTATTATTATTATTATTTTCTTGTAAAGGGGAGATTACCTAATCTGGTGTCAATCTCAGCTGTTGAAACCTTCTTGTTTTCTCAATATCGCTGTGAAAGATAGACAGAATAGGGATTAGGCTACATAGAGATACACGGGAGAATTATTTTTCCAGGTTAATGTCGCACAACGTATGATACTATAGTCCTATGACGTGAAGTCGCGTGGGTGCGGGGTAAGAGGTGCGAGGGGTAAGCATGGCTGCCACGCATGCGCCTATATCAAGTCCCAAGGCCTGACAATAAACATCGGTTCCGTCCACGGTGACTTGCGAATTGAGGTAGCGTCGTGAAGTTTCAAAGTGGTAATGCAAATTGTGCTTTAGTTACACATTTACTGTAATTAATACGTACTGCGTAATGAACAGTTTAATAAGGAATATGCAGGAGCTCGCAATGTCTGTCGCGACTAATATTTGTAACTAAGAGTGTAGTATCTGTTACTTGTGCCGTACCTACAAGCTGCCGCGAATTCTCGTCAGTCGCAGATAGTATCCAAGGTTTTCGGCGATGCAAGGGTGAGAAAGGCCTGGTACTGGGAAGATAGGAACTGTTGCTTTAATTAAGGAAGGGCTGGGGTATAGCTTAATGAAATACAGTCCGACTCGTTGGCTGAATGGTCAGCGTACTGGCCTTCGGTTCAGAGGGTCCCGGGTTCGATTCCCGGCCAGGTCGGGGATTTTAACCTTCATTGGTTAATTCCAATGGCTCGGGGGCTGGGTGTTTGTGCTGTCCCCAACATCCCTGCAACTCACACACCACACATAACACTATCCTCCACCACAGTAACACGCAGTTACCTACACATGGCAGATGCCGCCCACCCTCATCGGAGGGTCTGCCTTACAAGGGCTGCACTCGGCTAGAAATAGCCACACGAAATTAAATTAATGCAATACAAACGATATTTGGGCAGGTTTTCATTGCCTGGTTCTGTTAACCAAGAAAGCAACCCTTCATTTGTTTTAAAAGGCACACTATTGATACTTTATGGGGAAGCCAGTTGTATTACAGCCACTCTGACCAAATATCAACCCGTTGCTCCATGGAACTCGTGAATCCCGACTATTGCATTCAAGAAGAAGAAGAAGACGCCGGCGTGAGAATGAATCTAAAGGGACCCGGCAGTAAAAGTCCATCCAAATAACGATGTTTTATTGTATTAAGTTATACGCCAGTCCTCCCTCAACACGAATGTATGCTTTTTGTATGCTTTCTGCAAACTGATGGGAAAGAGAGAGCATTTATGCCACGCCCACTTCTGTCCATTCATTCTGCTGTGTTTATCACGTCTGCAATAGACTTTATCTACCTTTCCTCTATTCTATGACCACCACTTACCGTGGTGCTGAACGAGTGTAGATAACAATTGAAGATAATTTCAGCATTATATGTAAGTTTTACTCCACGTTGTTATTTGAAGGAGGAGCTTGAATTGAGGAAGAAATTTTATTGTGTTTATAGCTATATTTAAACCATACAGACCCTGAACGGACAGTTTAACAGTAAGAATAAGTTTATATTTAAAGCTTAAAGGTAACAGATATATCAGAACCGTAAGTACCGGGCGAGTTGGCCGTGCGCGTAGAGGCGCGCGGCTGTGAGCTTGCATTCGGGAGATAGTAGGTTCGAATCCCACTATCGGCAGCCCTGAAAATGGTTTTCCGTGGTTTCCCATTTTCACACCAGGCAAATGCTGGGGCTGTACCTTAATTAAGGCCACGGCCGCTTCCTTCCAACTCCTTATCCTTTCCTATCCCATCGTCGCCATAAGACCTATCTGTGTCGGTGCGACGTAAAGCCCCTAACAAAAAAAAATGAACCGTAAGTGTGTAATTAACTCTCCTACGGATAAGTGTGAGGTTATCCAACCAGATTCGTCACATGGGCCACCTTTTGCTAGTAAGGAAAAGCGGTCTTGTCTGGATTCTTATAAGTGTGAGAACACTAATAATTGTGATGGGATTGCTGGAGCTAGGATTATTAGTGGGAACATTGTACTAGACTTAAGCATTACTTTGGAACTGGAAAAAAAAAGTGCCACGAAATGCAGCTGGTGTGACAACAATGACTACATGAAGATGTATGAAAATGCAAGGAAGAGAAGGGGACTGACCCCCCTATATTAATCAGGGCCTCAACACCCTAAAACTGGTGTCATGGATGCAGTGGTGTGTTTCAAGAATGGGTTAGGCAGTAGGATGAAAGTTTTCAATGATATGGGAATTGAACCTGGGGTGAACACCAAGAATGAAATTGACCAGCTGAGTGTATGGGAGGTTGAGAAAAGTGCTCTACAAATGACAAAACGGGCCAGAATTCAAACGAGAGCCTCCAAACGTAAGCTGGAAGATAAATAAATCCGCAGTGATTACAGCTATGGATCTGGCGAGTTTCAACTACGAATTTATGTTGAATAGATCGTATCACAATTTTTTATTCCATTTTCCCGAAAGTATGATATTTTCATCTTTAGGAGGACGTTTCTCCGAAACTATTATCTATATAATAAACTTAAACTGAATGTCATTATTCAAAGTTTTACATTTTTGAGAGTCCGCTTCAGCTAAGCCTGTAAAATACGCACTGAATTCGTACGTCAAACAGTTTTGGGGGAATGATTATTTATTTTCTGATCTAACACTCATTTGAACCCATATACCGCTACTTCGAATTTTGTCTTCGTGCGTTAAACTGTTTCGAGGGAAGGAATGACTATATTTGTTTTTAGATTTTACAAACCAAACCAAACCAAACCAAACCCCATGGCACTACAGCCATTGAAGAGCCTTGGCCTACCAAGCGACCGCTGCTCAGCCCGAAAGCCTGCAGATTACGAGGTGTCGTGTGGTCAGCGAAGAAATATCCAAAATTCCTCCCTTAGTGAGCACCTACATTGTAATATAAATGTATTCCCAAAATTTCATTTCTTTATGTCCAGTAGTTTTGGCTCGGCGGCGATGAATCAGTCAGTCAGTCAGTCAGTCAGTCAGTCAGTCAGTCAGTCAGTCAGTCAGGACATGCTATTATATATATATAGATGTGGTGCATAGTTGATTAGTGGTGGTGATGGTGTTTCGAAAAGAAAAACGAGGTGATTATCAGGTCTTACTGATATCACTGATAGAAAGGAGAGCCAGAGACAGAATTTGATTACGTTCAAGAGATATTCTGTTCAAAAGCGGTGCCTTTCCTCGGCGCTTTCTTCTCACACGGCGCCAACACAAAGACTGGAAATAACAACGGGATGTAAACACAAGAGCGGTGGGACACAGTAACACACTCAACCACACTTGCTCCGTTACTTGACTATACTATTGTACTAGACAAAAGAGTCTTTGAATGGGTGGCTACATTTCTAGAAAATAGAACTCAGAGTTAGAGTAGGTGAAGCGTAATGATTAAGAGGGGATCACACAGAGCAGTAATATTGGAACTTTATGTTTCTTATGCATATAAATGATATGAGTAAAGAACTGAAAACACAATAAGAATATTTGCGAATAGAGTAGTAAATAAGTTACAGGATTATGAGCGGCTATAAAAAAAGCTCGAAATTGTTGTGAGATGGACAGCAGAAAATCGTATGATGGTAAACGGGGTGAAAAGTTTGAAAGGTTGTAAGTTTCACCAAAGGGAAAAGTCCTCTCAGTTTTAATTACTGTGTTGGTGGGGTGATAGTACCTCGTGGGGATAACTGATAGTAGTTAGGTGTTAATATAAGTAATGGAGTTCACTGGGATAATCACATTAATGAGGTTGTTAAGAAGGTTAGAGATCTCTTCACATTGTTATGAGGGTATTTAAGGGTTGTAGTAAGGATATAAAGGAGAAGACGTATACGTCTCTGGTAAGACCCTAATTAGAGTATGGTTCCAGTGTATGGGACGCACGCCAGGATTACTTGAGACGAGAACTAGAAAGGGTCAAAAGGAAAGCAGCAAGATTTGTTCTTCGTAGTTTCCGACAAATGTTGTAACGTTTTGGATGGGAAGACTTGGAAGTAAGGAGAGGAGCTTTCAGTGGAGTGTTAACGTGGAATGACATAAGTAGACGAACAAGCTTGAGTGGAGCTTTTAAAAGTAGGAAAGATCATAATGTGAAGATAAAGTTGGAATTCAAAAGGAAAAACTAGGGCAAACATTCATTGACAGGACGACGAATATGGGATTGGAATAATTTATCAAGGGGAATGTTCGATAAATTTCAAAGTTCTTTGAAAACATTTAAGAAAAGGTAAACAACTGATATGGAATCTGCCAGCTGGGCGACAGCTCGAAATTCAGACGAATGATTGATCGATTGACGACCAACTGCACCTCTTCCATTTAAAAACTTTTTTTTTTTTACTATTTGCTGATGATGATGCTTGTAGTTGTAAGGGGACTAACATCTAGGTCATCGGCCCCTGATGGTACGAAATGAGACGAAATGCAATGACAAAATAAAAATCCAAAATCCTCCATTGACCAGAATTCAAAGCGTGAGGTCGAAAAATGAACGGATGGATATGAAGTTAAAACAATCAGTGGAGCCGACCCGCAATGCCTCAGTCTCAGCAACTGACGGAAAACAGTAGTAATACTGACCAAGGTACTGCTTCTATAGCTCAATACTGAAGCGATGATGCTTGCAAGATAAAGGGGTCCAAAATATAGGTCATCGGCCTCTCAGAATGGTACTTATCGCTTGGAAAGTAGAACCATGGTATATGACATGGTGCGGTACTAATCAAAAGTATCGTAGACTCGCGGTATTCCACACATTATGGTAATACTCACAGGTAATGAAATTCGCACATGCAATACAGACCTATGGTGTTTCACACATAGCGGCGCCATTTACAGGCAACGCAAACCTATGAATTTCATCACATAAGTGTACTAACCACAGGGACTCGTACTATCCCGTGGTGTTACTTATATAGTGGGTACTAGTCATAGGCAAGCCAGAACCCTGGTGCCGCTCAAAGTGCTACTAATCACAGGTACCGTAAAAGCCTGACCGCACGGTGCTCCTGATTGCTACTAATCACAAACCTATTTGGTACTTAACATAGTGGAACTACACGCAAGTAATAGCGACCCATGGTGTTCCCCGCGTGGTGGTACTAATCACAAGTAGTTTCATGGTTCTAATCCAATCATCCCTTGGTCGCCCCTTTTAGTCGCCTCTTACGACAGGCAGGGGATACCGTGGGTGTATTCTTCGTCTGCGTCCCCCACCCACAGAGGGTAGTGTGTTTGGTCCGCGAGAGGTATTCTATTTCCCTCAAGTCCGCCGGCAAGCTGGTTAGGACCCCACTATCCGCCACCTGGGACACGCCACGTGGGAGTATCACCTCTCCCCCTGGTACGCCAGCGTAGTAGGTTCGTGGTTTACTATTTGCTTTACGTCGCACCGACCCATAGGTCTTTTGGCGACGATGGGATAGGAAAGGTCTAGGAATGGGAAGGAAGCGGCCGTAGCCTTAATTAAGGTACAGCCCCAGCATCTGCCTGGTGTGAAAATAGGAAACTATCTTCAGGGTTTCCAACAGTGGGGTTCGAACCAACTATCTCACGGATGCAAGCTCACAGCTGTGCACCCCTAACCGCACGGCCATCTCGCCCGTTACACCTCTTCCAAATGACCCGAATATCACCCTTCTACTGTAGGTAGCGAGCAGCGTTTTCTGCTCTACTATAGGGCTAGGAAACTGAAGTGTTCAGAAATACAAGGTTCTACTCCGAACGCTGACAGCGATTATGCTGACTGTGGTTCTCAACGAGAGTTCTCAAGAGTCCATACCTATTCCAATCCTAGTTTCAAGTAATTACAGTTACACCTACTAACAAAGCCCTCACAATAAGAAACGTTAGCAGACAAGATGTAGACTTTCGAACACAGGAGGCGGATGACAACAGCTGTCTCAAGCCGTTAGAGAAAACGAACTCAACCGCATACTGTGTTTGAAGTACGCCTACCATTATTTGCATGTGTATAAGCAAGTGCTTAATAGCCTTCAAGAAGGCGCTAATAGTCAATACACTTTTTCATTATTTCAATAATTGCATACATTTTGCCCTTTTTAAGGGCTTGATCAGTGCATTTTTTTAAATCAACGTCCTTTACAAAAAACATCATTAACAAAGATGATGATGCTGATGATGATGAGTGTTGTTTAAATCGGCGTAACATCTAGGTCATCAGTCCCTAATGGTACAAAATGAGACGAAATGTAATGACAATTTAAAAGTCAAAAAAATCATTATTAACAATACTAGCTGTTGGACCCGTTGTTGACAGGGTAGTTTTGTGTAATTGTAACAGATTGGGGCATATATTCGTTTATAGGAAGGGGGTTAGGGATTGGAATAACTTACCAAAGGAGATATTCAATAAATTTCCAGTTTCTTGCAATTATTTAAGAAAAGGTTAGGAAAACAACAGATAGGGAATCTGCCACCTGGGCTACTGGCCTAATTGCAGATCAGTAGTGATTGATTGATAATTTTTGCCACTATTCAGACAGGCTGTTATCCTACTCGGGTAGGTAACCCCATTACTTCACGCGGTACGCAGCAGTAATGCCATTTATCAAAGATGAGTGGCAGCCGATGTGACGACGCACATCACAACAATTAAAAGCCAATGCAATGTTATTGTTGATCAATTTTTTTGGAATTTCGATATAGTAGACCTTCACACTTAGTTTCCTGCCGACTCTGTAATAATGGGGCATACACCTTTCAGGACTCCCTCTTGTCTTATACTTCAAACGATCGCTCCTTCACGACCTTCTCATTTTATTAGCCATCTTAATAATTTTGTTTGTCGCTGTGGCAGATGACCACGCTGTTTTTCACGTTAAGACAATTACGACAAAAACCACCACCATCGCCAGTTAACACAATTGAACAACGTGTCTAAGTTAGCGAAGCTCGGCGTTGATATGGACTAACCAACAAAAGTTTAAATTCATTAATATCTCTGTTTTCATAGCCAGTACGGTAAAACTGTGTAAGGCATATATGATCGGAAATTGTATTTTCTATAACTGTTTAAATTTAGTTTTCATCGTAGAACAACTAATAAAACAGATAAGTAAATTTTAGAAAATTATGATATTAGCCAAACAATTATTTCACTCAGGGTGTATATAATTATTTATAGCCTACTCATTTTTCACGATCAGTACTGCGCTGGCGTTCTAACGATGCCAAGTTCCAGAGCTAAAATGACCCGGCCACAGACAACGGTGAACACCGCTCTGTCATTTTCCTTTAAGTGTGCACACTCCCTATACTATCAGCACCACATATCAGGGATCGAATGGTTGGAATACTATGATGAACCAGTGTGTCACATACCAGTAGTTATCAGAACATGTATGAACTAGAGGAACGACATGCTAAAAAAGAAAGTATCCTTACTCCCCAGCTAATTTTCGCCAGTATTCAGACAGTCTGTTCTACTCGGATAGGTAACCCCTTTACTTCACACGGTACGCAGCAGTAATGCCATTTATCAAAGATGAGTGGCAGTCGATGAGACGACGCACATCACATTTTCGACTTTACAATACCACTTTTCATTCAATTCTGTTCAGCCATTCTTAACGATCATCAGCGTTGATATGTACTAAGCAACAAAATTCAAAATTTATGAATATATCTTTTATCATAGCAAGTGCGGTAAAACTGTAGAAGACAAATGATCGAAAATTACATTCTCTAACTTTTGTTACGTAGCATTTTTCGATGAGACCACTAATAACATATATATTGGAGAATTAAATGTTAGGCCTTCCGTAATGACCATTTCAATCAGTGTGAATAAAATTATAGCTTTAAGTGTAGTGCCTTATTCCCTGACTTTACATACAGATTTTCATTACTCTATTCAGCCATTCTCTCGTGATGCGTATCCGTCCATACATACATACATACATACATACATACATACATACATACATACATACATACAGTACCAGAAATGCCTACGGCCTGGCACATTGTATTTTTAATTTGTAATTTATTCGCGACATGAAGGCGCTAGCATTTGAAGTCAGCGTGCAAAACGAATGTTCTAGACGCAGCTGCAAGCTATGTGAGTGAGAGAGAGAGCGCTACGTCACAAACAAGGAGCAAGCCGGATGACGTAATCCCCACGTGCTGCCGGCTCACCAGTCTAGAAATTGCTGGAACATTTTTTTATATCTGCTAAACCATTTTAGCTACGAAATAATGAAGTACACCAGCGTGAAGCCCGCATTTTAAATGTAAAGTGACCAAAGTTTCGAGAAAATCGACCTACAGATTTCCAAGATATTGAGGTGGAAAGGAAACGTACTTTTTCGCGAGAAGCAGAGAGCCAGCCTCGCTTCAAGTATATAAGAGCCTCGACAAGTGGGGTATAAGGTCTTTCATCGACGTCTCTCAAGTGGACTACACAACTCGTCGCCGAAGACTCTCCTGCGATTTTTGATCGGCCGGGTGGCTACACATTTTTACTATCCGCTCGCGCCGAACCAACAAAGCATATAGGCCGACTCCTCGTTGGACGTTAGCCTCCCTAATACCTTAACACCATGCCTACAACCACAATCACCACCACCATAGCCTTCTGTTATCACACCTACTCTTCCCATTCCCTCACCACTACTACATCGTCCCATCCTTCGCTTGTTATGTCAACCTTCCTCCCCGACCCCCAGCGCATCTACCGACTGTCTACGCCAACTACATCTTCAGCCGCACCAACAGCAGCCAGTGAACCTTCGTTGCCACCATCGACAGTATCACCAGCAACAGCCCGTCAACCTCCGTTACCGCCATCAACAGTGTTACCACCATTTTCAACCGCACCTGCAGCAGCCGCCAACCGCTCAACGCCATCGACATCAACACCCGCACTGTTCAGTTGCATCGTTCGCGGCGTCGACCCCCTTATCTCGCCAGCGGAAGTTCACCATCAACTTCGTCGTCAAGGCATACCCATCTGGAGGGCGTTTCGCATCTTTAACACCCACGGCCCCACGTATCTAATTCGTCTCCAGCTCACCAGCGCAGCAGCAGTTGACCACCTCATCTCTCATGGCGTCAATTGCTACGGCCGTCGCCATAATGTTGAAGCTTCTCGTTCCCTTCCCCACGCTCGAAATCCTCAATCCACATCTCGTCGTCCCACCCGGCTCGATCATCCTCCTTTTCACCGTACACAACACGTCAGTCCACTTACCCCCTTTGTTCATATCTCACTCCCTCGACCTATACTAGACCATCTAAGACAACTCACGAATGTCCTTTCCCACATAGCTTCTACACTACACCACTTTATTTCCTCTCGCAACTTCCATCTCGATACTCCTGTATAAATCCTCACTTCCTTTCATCTTCCCAGCCAAGCTAACTCCTAACATCTCCTCAACCAAGGGACCCTCATCACTTCTCCACCTAATATCGATTCGCATTACCCACCTTCTTCATTTCTCACACCTCCCAGATCTTCTCACTTCTCTCGGCCCGAGAGATCGCGTAACGATCTAGGGGGCCCGCCCCACCCGACGGGCGGGGAATGAAAACTTCTCGACAGGCAGACTGGGGTATAATGAGTTGCAATCTGCAACTCGATTATGACGGATTGTACGATCGCCATGTGCAGGTGTCGAACCTGAAACTCTGCCGCGTTACGCGAAGTTAGTCGTCGAACTTCTAAAATTTCTGCAATGCTACGGACTTGCAAGAATCCACCGTGTGCTAAGTCGAACTCTGTGTAGGACATGGACTGAACTTATATTTGACATTCTGATAAGCTTTGAACTTCAGGTTTCATTTTGAACCCAGTACAACGTGTTCTGAATACCAGAAACATTATTTTCTTGTGTAAATAGTCTGATTATATAAACAGTGTTTTCATGTTCTCGTATTATTTGAACTATGCTTAAGAAGTGTGACTACTTAAAACTATGGAAACTTCGAACTGTGATGCGTGTTTCAAAAGCCATAATTATATCTAAGTGTGATTATTGCTTTGAAGTTGCGGAATAGACTATGATTCAAAGTGCACGTAATAGACAGTGGTTCAAAGTGCTCATAACAGACTTTGATTCAAAGTGCAATTTAGAGTACCGTTTGCCAGTGACTTGCTAATATTCACTTAACCAGACAGTGCTATTTTTAACACTCACAATCAGTCGACAATTGAACTTTCTCGCGTGTCTTCACAATTAAATGACACCAGAAATCTTGACCGAGTGTTTAAATCCTCATATCAACTTAACACCTGACCCGACGTGGGAGATGGAACGTGGTACAACGTGGGATATGGTACGTGGTTCAACGTGGTGCTGACAATATCGATGGAGTCCAGATGTTGTTCGTAGAACCG
Organism: Anabrus simplex; assembly: GCF_040414725.1. Classification (NCBI taxonomy): domain Eukaryota; kingdom Metazoa; phylum Arthropoda; class Insecta; order Orthoptera; family Tettigoniidae; genus Anabrus; species Anabrus simplex. The sequence goes on from NC_090265.1 coordinate 332,576,760, forward strand.
CATTCACCAGTTCCAGCGTCAAACATTTAGGTGATATGAGTGCATTTAGCATTAAACGTTCAGACTATTAAAGGCAGTGATTATTTTGAAACAATTCTTAGGACCAGACATTTACGAACTTCCTGAACAGGCACTTTATTATTTTAAGGTGCTACTTTAACTACAAGTGTTAATCTAATTACAAGTGCCGATTTACTTTCAAGTGATAATTAATTTAATGTGATAATTTAAACAGACTTTATGTGCTTTAAAGTAATTTCATCTTAAAGTTATTCAAATAATATTGTGAAGTGCATAACTTAGAAAAGACTGTAGGCATTATCAGTGGATGATTTAAAAAACTGTAGGTCTTACGTGAGAACAATCTGTAAAGAATACGAGTGTTTATCCCAGAAAATTCTAGACACTCATGGAACAATGTTTAATTTACGAATTTCATGAAGAGAATTGGTTCACTTTCAAATTTCATTTATTGCAAGAATTCTCAAAATTCAAGCTTTGGTTGAAATATTCAAGAATGAACTTGACAGTATCATGTCTATAAGTACGGGCCGTGAAAGCATGAATGGCAACATTGACAGAAGATATTTCCAATGAATTTCTGTTTCAATGCGAGATAATAAGGAAGTCATTTTTGAGCTAAGTCACTTGAATAAATTTTAATTTTTCCCAGTAACATGTATTATTTTGCTCTTCGAACTCCTTTCTCTGTACCGGCTCCTAAGAATCGATCACTACCCGAGACCTTTTTCATGCTCCTTATCCCAACAAATTTTCCTGGTACAATACATTATATTACATTATATTACATTACATTACATTACATTACATTACATTACATTACATTACACAGAGAGAAAGCTGATTTATTGTCCAACTATCTTCTTGAATTTACAGGTTACCATGTGGACAAAGTGAAAAAATACAATACAAAAATACAATACTACATCGCTGTAAGTTTATAGCCTGTGTAAATACATTGTGTAGTGCTGGGTATTACTATTGTAGAGCTCGGATTTTACGATTCCCTATGAACTACGGATTACATTAAGCACAATGTCCTGTATTCCAGCTTTTGGAAAGCCAAACTTCTTCCAAAACTTTCTGAAGAATGCTGGTACCGTACCACAAGCATCAGCCCAATCATTTCAATTTCTTGTAGATGGCATTTATTTTTGTATAAGGGGACATTTGGAATGAAAATATTTTTCTCAGGATTTACTTCTGGTTGGCCTTCATGATTCTCAAACCTGATGGTCGGGTCTATTGCATAGCCTTTTATCTCTCTATTTTCAAGAGCAATCACGTCTATGCGTCTAGTGCAGCCATCTGATGATATGCCATGGACTCCGAAGTTCATCTGCAATTAAAGATCTTATTGGATTGTGCCGACGATTTTTCAGTACATCACTATCTTTCTCTCTGTGGCAACGCCGACAGAGGTTACCATCTAGTCTTACTACAGTGACATCAGCCGTCATTTTTATTGCATCCCGCCATTCACTACAGGAGAGGTCTCCATCCTTTTATTGGCAGGCGTGCATTCCTCATACTTAATTTTTTTTTTCAGCTTGAAAATCCACAGCCTGTTTCCAGTCATTCAACCGGGTCAGGATTGATATGAATGAAGCCGGCTACCGAAGCCTGTCGCACTCCTCTGAGGCAATGATAATGAAAGAGAGATGAAATGAAATGATATTGGAGAGTGTTGCTGGAATGAATTATGACAGGGAAAACCGGAGTACCCGGAGAAAACCCTGTCCCGCCTCCGCTTTGTCCAGCACAAATCTCACATGGAGTGACCGGGATTTGAACCACGAAACCCAGCGGTGAGAGGCTGGCATGCTGCCGCTGAGCCACGGAGTTACCCTAGTTATTTCTGGGGTCATTGGAGCCACCCAGGCTCATTTTGGTTTTGGCCGGGTGTTTAAGACCGGATGCCCTTCCTAAAGTCACGTGATTCTTAAGAAAAATCGCACCCTTGAATTGACCGGGATTCGAACCTCAGCCTTCCGAGCGGGAAGCCAGCAGGTAAGCCACTGAGCTTATCACGCTCTCCACCTCCTAACAGACAGACAGACAGACAGACAGACAGACAGACAGACAGACAGACAGACAGACAGACAGACAGACAGACAGACAGACAGACAGACAGACAGACAGACAGACAGACAGACAATTTATTACTGAAATTGCGTTTTCTTCTTACTGTGGACACGACCAATAGAGAAAATCTGAGCAATATTGACCTTATTTTATACATACAGACTAGCAGTTACCCGCGGCTTCGCTCACGTGGATTTCGTAATTTGATAAAACTAATCATTCCTCGGTACTGTAGCAAGACGCTATCTGAAAATCCATAAAGTATAAAAACTCACCGAAAAAATGAGTTTCATTTACCCCAGGAACTCTTTGTAAACCACGTTTGTGGTATTGCCTTTTGAGGCTAAGATGACCATGCGACATAGAACTGTACACGTGAGAAACAGTCTTCTCTCAAGTTAGGAAAAAAGTTTATTTTTAACTGAGATTCCAAATACCTATTTCCACGTCTGTAACATCTTCAGTTTTTGAGATATAAGTATTCTCATGCAAAGCATTCACCTAATTTTTCAATTCATTCATCCCCTCCCTTGAGTGGATTTTCCGAAAATAAAAGACTGCGTGTTTCTTTACTCTGAAAGAACATTCCAAGTGCAAAGTTTCATGTCGGTAACATCTTCAGTTTTAGACATAAGTATCATCATAAAAAAAAAATCAACTCCTATTTCAAACCACCCGTTATGTTGATTCCCCCTAAAAAATTCGCGTTTTATTGTTAAAGGAAATTCCAAAAACCAATTTCCACGCATGTAACCTTCAGTTTTTAATATATAAGTATTCCCATAAAAATAAATCATTTTTTACTTCCTTTCACAGTCCCCTTTTAAATGAATTTTCCGAAAACAAAAAAGTCGTGTTTCTTTATTTAGAAAGGAGCTTCCAAATATCACGACTGTAACAACTTCAGTTTCTGAAATATATGTATTCTCATGAAAAGAATTCAATTCAATCTTCACCCCCCCCCCAGTTGATTTCCGCCCATAAATTAGTGTTTATTTTTGAAGAAGATTCCAAATACCAATTTTTACGTCTGTAACATTTTTAGTTTTTTTTTTTGGATGTATCCTCATACAAATAATTCCACTAATTTTTCAATTCTTTCACCCCCTTAAATGGATTTTTCGATAACAAAGGCAAACATATTTCTTAATTTTTTTAAAAGGAGATTACAGATACCAATTTTCACGTTCTGTACATCATTAGTTTTGAGATATAAGTAACCTCATACAAAGCATTCAACTAATTTTTCATTTCGTTCACCCCCCGCTGAGTGTATTTCTAGAAAACAAAAGAATAAGTCTTTCTTTACATTAAAAGAACATTTGAATTACACATTTTCATGTCTGTAACATCTTCAGTTTTTGAGATATAAGTATTCCCATAAAAATAATTCAATCTTTTCACTTCTTTTCACCGTCTCCCTTAAGTGGATTTTCCAAAAATAAAAAATACCCGTTTCTTTATTTTTAAAGGAGATTCCAAATACCAATTTTTACGTCTGTAAACTTTTACGTTTTTGAGATATAGATATACTCATTTAACCAATTCATCCCCCCCCCCCCCTTTTCACTCCCATAGCGATGGGATATCCAAAAGTCCTGTCTTAGTAAGCACCTACACTTTGAAATTGAAATGACGTATGGCTTTTAGTGCCGGGAGTGTCCGAGGACATGTTCGGCTCGCCAGGTGCAGGTCTTTTGATTTGACATCCGTAGGCGACCTGCGCGTCGTGATGAGGAAACGGTGATGAAGACAACCCATACACTCAGCCTCCGTGCCAGAGAAATTAACCAATGATGGTTAAAATGCCGACCCTGCCGGGAATCGAACCCGGGACCCCTGTGACCAAAGGTCAGCACGCTAACTATTTAGCCATGGAGCCGGACACCTACGCTCTGATATAAACGTACTCCCAAAATTTCACTTCTTGATGTCAAGTAATTTTGGCTCGGCGATGATGAGTCAGTCAGTCAGTACATGTTATTTTATATACATAGACTAGCAGTTACCTGCGGCTTCGCTCTCGTGGATTCTGTAATTTGATAAAAGTAATCGTTCCTCGGTACTGTACTAAGACATTACATGAAAATCCCTAAAGTATAAAGGCTCACAGAAAAATTGAGTTTCATTTACACCAGAAACTCTTCGTAAACCACATTTGTGGTATTGCCTTATGGAGCTAAGATGACCATGCGACACAGAACGGTACATGTGAGAAACAGTCTTCTCTCAAGTCGAAAAAAAAAAACATGTTTATTTTTAAAGAAGATTCAAAATACTTATTTCCATGTCTGTAACATCCTAAGTTTTTGAAATATAAGTATCCCCATAAAAAAAAGAATTCAACCCCTTTATGAGTCCTTCTCCCACCTCCACGAAAGTGGGTTTTCTGAAACAAAATAATAGTTTCTTTATTTTTAAAGGCGATTTCAAATACCAATTTTCACGTCTGTAATATCTTCAGTTTTTGAGATATAAGTATCCTCATAAAAGGAATTCAACTCCTTTTCACATACACACACATACACGCGCGCGCACGCCCACACAAAAACGCGCTAAGGTGATTCCCCTCCCCCCCACACACATACACAAAATGTGTGTTTGTTCATTTATAAAAGAAATTCCAGATACAAAATTTCACGTCTGTGACCTTCAGTTGTTCAGATATAAGTATCCCCATAAAAATAATTAATTTTTTCACTTCTTTTTACCTTCCTCCCTTAAGTGAAGTTTCCGAAAACAAAAAAATACGTGTTTATTTATAAAGAAGATTCCATATACCAATTATCACGGCTGTTATATCTTCAGTTTTTTTTGGATATATGTATCCTCATAAAAATAATTCAACTCCTTTTCACCCCCCCCCCCCAGTTGACTATTTCCCCAAAATGCGTGTTTATTTTTTAAGGAGATTCAAAATAATTTTCACGTCTGCAACATCTTTAGCTCTTTTTTTTAGATACAAGTATGCTCATACAAATAATTCAACTACCGGTAATTTTTCAATAATTGAAATTGAATTATTCTTTACTCCCCCTTTAAGTTGATTTTCGGAAAACAAAAGAATACGTGTTTTTTCTTTTTTTAAAGGAGATTCCAAAATTTAATATTCATGTCTGCAACATCTTTAAGTATTGAGATATACAGTGAGTATCCTCATACAAAAAATTGAACTAATTTTTCAATTCTTTTACCCCCTTGAGTAGATTTTCCGAAAACTAAAAAAACGTATTTCTTCATTTTTAAAGGAGACTCCAAATACCAATTTTCACGTCTAT